>NC_080702.1:30204405-30804405 GCF_030445035.2 Dasypus novemcinctus
CATGCACTACTTCATTTAGCCCCCTCTGTCCTCGCTAAGTCAACGTCATCATCCCCATTTCGTGGTTGCCTAGGACCAGGCTTCTTTCCTGGTGAAGGTTGTGTGAGTGGAGTTTTCCACTCGTTCGTGACTTGGATGCCTCCCTTCTACCCCAACTCTGGGTGATCAGAAAATTACCCATTCCCCAGCCATGATCTTTTTACATGTGGATGTTACAGGCAGGTGAGGATGGTCAACCAACACACCCAGGAACAGAGAGAGTCTACAGCTGCAAGCAGGAGAATCGCATCCGTCATGCATGTGGGATCTAAGCCCTCTCTCGACTTAGAGGTAGAGCGGACACCACCATCCCAGGACCCACGGGATGGGGAAATAAATGATGGATTAGAGTGGACTTACTGATATTCTACTATAGAGCTATTGTGACTCCAGCAATGGAAGAACTTGTATCAGTGATGTGGAGACAGTGGCCACGGGAGTTGTTGAAGGCAGGGAAAGGGAAGAAGAGATGTGATGGGGGGCCATTTTTGGGACTTGGAATTGTCCTGAATGATATTGCAGGGACAGACGCAGGACAATATATATCCGCCATAACTCACTAAATGGACTGGGGGAGAGTGTCAACTACAATGTAAACTATAATCTGTGCTGTGTAGCAGTGCTCCAAAGTGCACTCACTAAATGCAATGAATGTGCCACACTGATGAAAGAAGTTGTTGATGTGGGATGAGTGGAGGTGGATGGGGAGTGGGGTATATGGGAACCTCATTATTTGTTTTTTAAGATTTAATTTTTATTTATTTCTCTACCCTTTCTCCCCATCTGCCCCGGTTGTCTGCCATCTGTGTCCATCCCCTGTGTGTTCTTCTGTGACCGCTTCTATCCTTATCAGCAGCACCGGGAATCTGTGTTTCTTTTTGTTGCGTCATCTTGTTGTGTCAGCTTTCCTTGTATGTGGCACCATTCCTGGGCAGGCTGCACTTTCTTTCGTGCTGGACGGCTCTCCTTTTGGGGAGCACTCCTTGTGCATGGGGCTCCCCTACAAGGGGGACCCCCCTGTGTGGCATGGCCCTTTTTGCCCGCATATCAGCACTGTGCATGTGTCAGCTCCACACGGGTCAAGAAGGCCTGGGGTTTGAACTGCGGACCTCCCATGTGGTAGGCAGATGCCCTATCCATTGGGCCAAGTCCGTTTCCCTCATATCTTTTAATGTAACATTTTGTGTGATCTACATGACCTCAATGATATGAAATAAGCAAGCTGCCTCAGAGAGCTAGAGACTGGAAGATAGGCTTACAGGAAATCAGGGGGTAGAGGAAGGATGTAAGCTTACATCTACATGGGCGAAATCTATGATAAGCTGGAGGTAAGTATGTGTACAAGGAAGGGATAAAATGGGGACACAGGGTTACATTTGGGTGGGGCTTTCCGGGTTTGAGGGTGGCTAGGGATGGGCGGATGGGTAATATTGTCCAAGAAATTGGGGGGAGGGTGGGGCAACTTACGAACATAGGAGATTGTCAGGTATTGGTTGAGAGTATAATGCTGAGAAAACCTTTTCAAAATATAATTAGGAAAGTTACCTGTTTAAGATACTCAAAGGGGATAATCTGATGTAGGACAGACTCTTAGGGAATATCTGAATGCTCATTTTGCCAGAGTGGGTTATACCATTGGGTAGAGACCCATATAATGAGAGTGAAGGTAGACCCACATCCTGGGGAGGACTAATGCCATCAAATAGAGGGAACTGTATCTCTCCAGAGAAAGGATGGCTCCCAGGGCATTAGGGCAGTTGAGCAAGTCAAGCCCTCAACACTATTGCCAGTATCTCTGAACATGGCTCCTCAAAAATGAAGATTGACTGTCACTGTGGGCCCTAAGGGGAGGGGGAAATAGATATTGAATACATGGAACCAACGTAACTGTGAGGGCAATAGAAGTTTTTCACAAGAGTACAGAAGGATGGATATAAAACATGTAATATTACACCAAAAACATATAGGGGACAACAGTCTAATAATGTAGACTATAATGTAAAACATAGGATAACTAAAAATTTAGAAAACTGTATAGCCTAAAGTATAAACCACAATGTAATCACAAATGTTACCTTTTTTGAAAGCTATTGTCTCAATATCTGTACATCAGTTTCAGTAAATATGATATGAATAAGTTAAAAGATTATCACTGTGGAAGGGAAAAGGTTTTATAATGGATATGTGGGAGTACTGTATATGGTATATATGAATTACTGTGATCTAGGGCTCTTGTGAAGAGAAGCTCAATAATTAGGAAAAAAGAAAAGAAAAAGATAGGATGTAGAATTTTTCCAAATCAATATGTATTCTATATCTAACCTTTAAACTCATCACTATATTCCATTTTAGTATTAAGGGAACCTGGCATTATATTGGGCTTCACTTTTCAGGAAGTTTTGGATCACAGAATGGTTCAAAAATGGCAGCCGAGGAATACTGGTATGGGATGTTATTGACAGGGGACATATGGTTGACAGGGAGTTATACAGGGCATGTGTCCAGGGCGCATGGAAATGTTTGGATATACCCATAGTGGAAACAATTAAAAACAACAGCTTGGGGGGTGCTGGGTTCCTGGCCGGGGGGGGGGGGGCTCTGTCGTGGTCCCTGGGGGAGCAGCAGCAGTCCCCCGGGTGCAACGGGAAGGACCAGGAAGCAATGAGGATCCAACAGTGAGAGCATGATACTAATGACTATGTTTGTGAGCCTATACACCTGAAATAAGAACAAGGCCTAGAGCAGCACTGTGCCTAAGGGTTCCCTCCTGACAGCCTCCATGTTACTCAAATGTGGCCAGTCTCGAAGCCAAACTCAGCATGTAAATGCACTGCCTTCCCCCCAGCGTGGGACATGACACCTGGGGATGAGCCTCCCTGGCACCGAGGGATCACTACTAAGTACCAGCTGATGACATAGCTAGAAAATGACCTTGAATGAAAGGTTGAACGCGGACCAGCAGAATATCCCTGTCTACATATAATAACAGGATTTAAAAATGCTGTTTGACCTAAAGTAAGGGGGAAATGGAAAGGACAAATGAATTTATATGGTTATGAGTCTCTAAAAAAGAGTCTGGAGGTTGTCAGAAGGATTGCCCTTATGCACACCTGAACAGAGTCTCAGAGACAGATAAAGTAGATACAACCCCAGGTATTGGTTCTTTTGAGGGCAAAAGAGACCCACAGGTTTTATGGTCATGGCAGATGGAGTTCACTGCCATGTCAGTTGGCCCTTCTTTGGAGTTGGTGTTTCTGCGTGGTGGAGCTGGATTCAGATGGGATCTCTTTTCACAAGACTTTCATGCTACTTTACTGGAATTGTTGTTGGTGCTGGGGTTTAAGATATATTTAGGGGAGGCATTTTTGGGACTTGGAGTTGTCCTGGGTGGTGCTTCATGGACAACTACGGGACATTGTAGATCCCCCCAGGGCCCACTGGATGGAACGTGGGAGAGTGTGGGCTATGATGTGGACCATTGACTATGGGGTGCAGCGATGCCCAGAGATGTACTTACCAGGTGCAATGGATGTGTCATGATGATGGGAGAGAGTGTTGCTGTGGGGGGATTGGAGGGTGGGGGCGGTGGGGTTGAAAGGGACTTCATATTTTTTGAATGTAATATTTTTTAAAAAAATTAATAAAAAATTAAAAATAAAAAAAAGATATATCTAGGGGATTTGAATCTCTGGACTGACAATATGATAGCCAGGCCCTGAGCCTCAACAGACTTCAGCTCCTACACTCTGGTTTATTGGACTTAACCCACTCAGCTAACATGGCATTGAAGAGTGTCAACCACCACACCATGGAGCCTAGAGTGCCTGCAACTGAAAGCAGGAGGATTGCATCCAATATCCATGTGGAATCTAAACCCCCTCTTGACATAGATGTGGAATGGACACAACCAAGCCAAGGTCCACAGGAAGGAGGAATACAGTAAGGATTAGAGTGGACTTAATGATATTCTATTCACGAACTGCGGTTAATAATCGAGAAAATGTGGCATTGGTGTGGAAAAAGTGGCCATGGTAGCTGCTGGGTGCGGGGAATGGGAGGAAAAGATGAGATGTGGAGGCATTTTCGGCACTTGGAGTTGTCCTGGGTGGTGCTGCAGGGACAATTGCCGGACATTGTATGTCCTCCCATGGCCCACTGGATGGAACGTGGGAGAGTGTGGGCTATGGTGTGGACCATTGGCCATGGGGTGCAGCGATGCCCAGATATGTACTTACCAGATGCAATGGATGTGTCATGATGATGGGGGAGAGTGTTACTGTAGGCGGAGCGGTGGGGTGGCGGTGGCGGGGGTGAATGGGGACCTCATATTTTTTGAATGTAATATTTAAAAAAAAAAGAATAAATAAAATAAAAAAAAGTAATAATAAAAAAATTCAAAAAAAATTATCCAGTTACCATTGCACTGCTCGAACATCCACTGTGAGTCGAAGATTTCCTCCCCAGATGTGGGACTATATCCACGATCGCAGGTACAGTGAGTGCTGTTGACACAGTGACCGTTCAGGGGACACTGAGTACAGATACCTGCAGGAGGAGAGAAGCAGGTGATCGTCAGCTGGGCAGGGGACTCCCTTATCGTTTGTTTAGGCTCCCAGGACATCAGAAGATGAAGATGCTGCTCTAGCTTGAACTGTGTCCCTCAAAAGGTCATGTTCAGGTTCTGACCTCCCCTGAGTGTGATCTTATTTGGAAGGAGGCGAGGCAGGAGGGATTAGGGACCTAAGGAGGAAGGGGGCAGAAGACCCAATAAGCCTGGTAGGAGAAACTGAGGAAAGGCACGCTGGCTAGCATGAGCCTGCTGGGTCACCCAGGCAAGCTGGGAAGGGGCAGCTTGCAAGCCCCCACACCCAAAGGCTGCATTTTCAGAAGGCAGCCAGCAAGGAGGGGTGGGCAAGGGGGGCTTCACACCCACCCAGATTTCAGGTTCCCCCTTGCTCATGGAGAGCGACCTCACGCCTCGTGACAGTGACCAGAAGCTCCTCACTGCTGGTCAGCACACCAGGCCCTGCAGAGGTCATGGGCAGCAGGCAGTGGACAGCACCCCACAGCCCTGGAGCCCGTGCCCTGAGCCCCTGCTTATCAGCGCAGACCCTGGAGTCCTGTGCCCCCATAAATAGGGGAGCCCAGGGTGGGACTTCGCATTTTCTCCCTTGAAAGTGCCCATGTCCATGCCTCAGGGATGTGTCTTCTGTTCTCTTGCTCTACCCCCATAAATCCTCTGCCTGTTTCACTTGTCTGTGGCTCGTGCTTGAATTCCTTCTCGGGAAGAAGTCAGAACCTGGACATGGTGTCTGATCACAGAGCGTCTTACAGGTGGAGTTAGTTAAATTAGGAGGGGCCAAGCTGGGTCAGGCTGGGTCCAGTCCGACATAACTGGTGTCCTCATAAGAAGGGGGAAGAGACACTGTCGGATGGATACTGTGTTCCTGGATTTCCTCTAGGTTGTTGGCTATGGTGCAGAAGTGAATTTCAAGGCAGCCGGGTGAGTTAGGCCAGTAATTTATTCAGGTTCGGAAGAAAGAGAAATGTGAGAAAATAACAGATCAGGAATCCCAGGTAGAGAGGAAAGGGCTGAACAGGGATGAAGAGAGTTGATTTATAGGCTAGGATTTCCGCTTACAGGTTGTAAATCCCCAGGTTTGCGTGTGTAGTGATGCAAGTGGAGGAGAAGGCAGACAGAGTTTGGGTCAGAGGAGATAGAGCTCATTCAGGCCTTGCGCCTGGGTTTTGACATGTTGATTATCCCACCCCTTTGATAATGGCAGTGGAGGGGTTCCAGCTGTTTATTGCTTCGATTGCTTATTTTCCCCGTCAATCTCCCAGGAGGGCCCAATGATATATAATATAGCCATGAACCTTAATAAAACCCGAAAACTGTCAGATTTTTCTTGGTCCAAACTCTCCCTGGCATTTGGCTTTGGAAGGGTCAGAGCCTGAGCACTTAAATTCAGCTTTATGAGCCATGGTTCCTAACAAACTGAGCAGGAAGAGGAGCCCTGGAAAAGAGAAGCAAAAAGGAGAGACATGAAACTATCAAGGAATGATGCCAGAAGATCCCCCAAGGACTGTGTATCAGTTATCTATCACCGTGTAACAAACAACCACAAAATGAAGCAGCTTAAAACAATGACCACACATGTTACTATCTCTCCTGGTTTCTGGGAAGAGCTCAGCTGGGCAGTTCTGGTCCCCTGAGGATGCAGTCGGAGAGCGACGAGGGCTGGACCTGCTGGGGCCTGGCTGGGCATCTCCCGCTTCAAGTAATCTCAGGACTTCTCTGGCTGTGCCACTTGGTCATCCTCCTAGAACAGCGGCCTCAGTGGAGCTGCTTCCATGGCACTTCAGAGTTCTAACCCTGAGTGTTCCAGCCAAAAGTGCAGACTTCCACCACATTTTCTCTTTTTACTAGATTTTTAAAGAATGTGTTTTATTTTACTAGATTTTTAAAAATTATGGTTAAAAATATAAAATTTGCCAGTGGTATTAATTATATTGACAAAGTTGTGCTGCCATCAAACCACTACCTATTTACAAAACTGTCATTGCTCCAAGCAGAAGCTCTATATGCATTGAGTAAGTCCCTATTCCTAGTCTGTCTCTATGCATTTTCCTATTCTAGATATTTCATATAAGTGAGATTATATAGTATTTGCCGTCTTGTGTCTGGCTTCTTTCACTGAGCGAATGTCTTCCTGGTTCATGCATGATGTAACGTGGATAGGAACTTCACTTCTTCTTAGGACTGAATAACATTCCATTGGGTGGATAGACCACATTAAAAAAAGCACGTTTTATATGTATTAAATAATGGTATTGATTCAGCATTTAAGGTTGAGTTTACCCTTTGAGCATCACATTGTGTGTACCTTGTCTTTTAGCAATTAATTTATTTTAATTGAGGTAATATATACATAACAAAAATCACATTAACCATTTTAACTGGATAATTCTTAGATATTATGGACATTGACAATATCGTGTAACTTTCATCATTATCTATTTCCAAACAGCTTTCATCACCCCAAACTGAAACTAGTATGTCTTTAGCAATTACTCCCCTTTCCCCTCTCCCACCCACTGGTAACTACTATTCCACTATTCTACTTCTATCTATGCATTTGCTTATTCCAAGTATTTCATTTAAGAGAAATCATAGAGGGTTGGTCTTTTTGTGTCTGTCTTATTTCACCCAACATAATATCTTGAAGGTTCGTCCGTGTTGTAGCATGTGCCGGCACTTCATTCCTTTTTAAGATTGAACAATATTCCATTGAATGGATATGCCACATTTTGTTTATCCATTCATCTGCCAATGAACACTTGGGTTGCTTCCACCTTTTGGCTACTCTGAGTTACGCCACTAGGAACGTGGGTGTATGGATACCTGTCCGAATCCCCACATTCAATAATTTTAGGTATATAGAGAGACCATATTTTTTTGTCCATTTGTTCATTGATGAACATTTGGATTTTTCTGCCTTTTGGCTCTTCACCATATTCTCTTGGTTACAAGTGAGTCACAAGCCCACCCAGAGTCAAGTGGAGAAGAATTAGATTCTGCCTCCAGTTGGAGGAGAGGCAAGCCTCTAGAAACATGTCTTGGATGGGAGATAACGTTGTATCCTGTTTGGAAAATACAGCCTGTATTTTACAGCTCAGGCTTGTGGCTGGTCTTGCCTTCTGTAGCAGTTGATACTATTGATGAATCCCCAAAAGAAATATTCGATTATGTTTATTAACTGGTCTTTTTCTCTGGGCATATTAAATTATATTGTATTCATAGTTTACTTGATTCCCTTGAGCCAGTAGGGTGTTGAGTCCTCACCCCTTGGTGGGTGGGGACTCACAGATAAAAGGCATGGCAAAGGAGAGAACTGAGGGCTTTTAATGTTGGAGTTTTGATGTTTGGAGTTTGATGCTGAAGTCTTAAGCTAGAGCCCCAGGAAGTAAGCACACAGAGGAAAGAAAAGCCAGCCCTGGAAAGGGAGGAACCCTGAGCCCGGAAAGAAACAAGTCCTGGGAAGAGAGGAACGCTGAGCCCAGAGAGAGGCAAGACTCTGGAAGGGAGGAACCCAGGAAGCCTGAACCCTGGCAGATGTTGGCAGCCATCTTGCTCCAACTTGTGAAAATAGACTTTGGTGAGGGAAGTGACTTACGCTCATGGCCTAGTATCTGCAAGCGCCTACCCCAAATAAATACCCTTTATAAAAGCCAACAGGCTTTTGGTATTTTGCATCAGCACCCCTTTGTCTGACTAATAGACTTTCCCAACTTCATTCAGCTCCCTCAAAGGTCCAAAGTTGCTGGGTACAAGGATGAATTCTCTTCTCTCCCTTTTCTAGTAAATCTTCCTCCACTCCGATCTCTAGTTCTCTTCTTGCCTTGTGTTACATGTTAAATTGTATCTCCCAAAAACGGTATTTGAAGCCCTAAGCCCTGGTAACTTAGTATGTGACCTTATTTGGAAATACGATCTTTGCAGATGAAATTAGTTGGTTCCCTGGTGTGGGTTGACTATCCCCACCTCCCTGTTAGCTGACCTGGGTAAGTCCAACAAAAGGTGTTAACCTTTTATCTGCTGAATTGTGAAGAGACCTTTCTGTTCCTTGGACAGATGCCAGGTGGGCAGGAGTGTCCTGGGCAATGATTATTTGCCAATAGTGTAGCAATAGCTCAGTATGAAAACCAATGTGGCTTTTTGGTGTGTGTTGTTGAAGGTTTCGTTGCCTCATTTATAACCCGTTTACTGCCCAGAAAGTGATCCCTGATCATGGAAGGGACTTTGTTCACCAAGTGAGGTGTTGGTGCAGATGAAGCTGGGCTAGTTTGGTGGAGCTGTGACAAAGTTCAATGCCTGTGCATGATATGAGGGTGGGGTTGGAAGGAAAGAGATTAGGCTGAGGCTGAAAGGGTGAGGCACTTAGGGAGGGTTGTCATGGCTGCCTGAGGGAGGCTCTGGAGGGAGAGAGAGGTAGGTGTCTGGGAAGCAAGCCTTGAAGGAGATGGGGATTTTTAGAGTCAAATGAGGCTTGCCCCTGTGACTGTAGCCACTCCTTCATCCTCCTATGTCCCTGGTGGTAATGCTTGGTGATGGCCTTGGGAGAGGATTTCCTTTGTGGGAATTGGGCAAAGTTCTGAGCCTTATCTCAACTCCTATTGGAAATTGAGCTGTTACTACATGTTGGGCACTGTCCTCAGAATTTTATACTCTTTAACTTACTTGTGCTTGGAACAACTTTAGGAGGTAAATTCTCTTAGCATCATTCTCATTTTGCAGATTAAGAAACAGAGGCACACATATGATCTGGCACTCACTCTACTGGGAATGTATCTAGAAGAACTGAAAACAGTGATATGAACAACATCTGCACACCAATGTTCATAGCAGCATTGTTGACAGTTGCCAAAAGATGGAAACAACCCAAGTGTCCACCAATGGATGAATGCATAAACAAAATGTGGTATATACATATGATGGAATAGTATTCATCTGTGAGGAGAAATGAAACTGGGACACATATGATAATATGGATGAACCTTGAAGACATTATGCTGAGTGAAATAAGCCAGACACAGAATGATAAATATTGTAGGGTCTCACTAATATGAACTAAATAGGAAGAATAAACACATGGAGTTGGAATGTAGGTTACTAGGAGATAAAATGAGTGGTGAAAAGGGGTACTGATGCTTAATGTATGTAGAAGTTTTAATGAGCTTGACTGTAAAAGCATGGAGATGGATAGAGTTGATGATAAAACATTATAATGAGTACCAGGTAGTTTATAAATGGGATTGTGGCTGAAAGGGACAGCCTAGGGATGTAAATGTCAACTGAAAGAAAGCTAGAAAATAATCTAGGGACTGAATAGCATAGTGAACCTGGAGGTGGATGAAGATTGTGCTTAATAGTTGTGGCAGTTTGATATTATTGATGAATTCCCAAAAGAAATACTGATTATGTTTGTAAACTGGTCTGTTCCTCTGGGTTTGTGATACCCCTTGATAGTATTAAATTCAGATGTTTCACTTTTACTTGATTAAATTAATATTAGGGCTTTGATTCAACCACGTCAGTAGGACATTGTGTGCCTGCCCCCTTGGTGAGGTGAGTGGACACTCACACAGAAATACATGGAGAAGGAGAACACAGAAAATATTACTTTTGGACGCCAGAGCCCTGAGGAGAGAGCCAAGCCCATTCACCTGATAGTTTGTAGCTGAAGAGACCAGAGCCCTGAACAGCTGAGTGATCCCAGAAAGAAAGAAGCCCTGGGAAGAGAGACAAGCCTTATACTAGCCTAGCTGAGAATGAAAGGTGCTGGGACCACGGAGCCTTAGGAGGAAGAGGAAGGCTGAACCCTCACAGATGTCAGCAGCCATCTTGCTCCAACACGTGGCAATAGGCTTTGGTGAGGGAAGTAACTTAGGCTTTATGACCTTGTGACTGTAGGCTTCTTCCCCAAATAAATACCTTTTATAAATGTCAACAGATTTCCGGTACTATGCATCAGCACCTCCTTGGATGACTCATACAATAGTACAAATACAAGAGTGTTCTTTTAGAAACTAGAACAAATGCCCATCACTTTTATAGTGTGGTAAGAATATGGAGATGCATGGGAAACATACAACTAATGTAACTCATGGACAATAGTTCAAAGCAATATTGTAATATTCTTCCATCAATGTCAAAGAAGCTACTAATAGGGGGTTACGGAAAAAAATATACCAGTGAAGACCATAATTAGCGGTAATAGTCTGATTACGTTCTCTCATAACCTGTAACAAATGTTCCACAACAATGTAAGGTGTTGGTGGAAGGGTGTTGTACGGTGTGTCAGTCAGCCAAAGGGGTGTTGATGCAAAATACCAGAAATATGTTGTCTTTTATAAACCGTATTTATTTGGGGTAGAAACTTACAGTCACAAGACGGTAAAGAATGAGTTACTTCCCTCACCAAAGTCCATTGCCAAGTGTTGGAGCAAGATGGCTGCTGGCCTCTGCCAGGGTTTAGTTTTCTCTTCCTTTTAGGACTCCATGGTCCCAGCTTCTTCCAATCTCAGCTGCAGGCTGGCATATGGCTCATCCCTCTTCCCAGGGCTCATCTCTTTCTAGGCTCAGTTGCTCTGTGGTCTCCACAAGGCAAGCTGTAAACTCTTAGCTGAATGGCATGGCTCTCTCCCTGGGGCTCCAGCATCAAAACTAAGTTCTTTCCTCTGCCCTGTTGCTTTCTCTGTGAGTCTCCACCCACCAAGGGGGTGGGGGCTCAAAGTCCTACTCACAAGGCTGAATCAAAGCCCTCATCTTAATTTAATCAAGTAAAAGTGAAACCTCCCAATTTAATACAATCAAAGGGTATCATGCCCATAGGAACAGACAAGTTTACAAACATAATATCTCTTTTGGAATTCATCAATAATATCAGCCTGCCACATATGGGAATACTGTACATTATGCATGATTGCTCTGTGAGTTCACAACTTCTCTAAAAGAAAAGAAACAGAGGTACGGAGAGGTTCAGTCACTAGCCCTATTCCCCAGAGCTAGTCAGTAGCAGAGCTGAGATTAAAAACCAACCTGTACAATAATCCCCCATGTGCAACGGCAAAGACCAAAAAAGAAGGAAGGTCCAACAATAAACCTTGATACTAATGACTATGCTTGTGAGCCTGTGCACCTAAAATAAGAACAAAGGCTAGAGCTGCAGGGTGCCTAAGAGTTACGTCCTGAGAGCCTCCCTGTTGCTCAAATGTGGCCAGTCTCGAAGCCAAACTCAGCATGTAAATGTGTTGCCTTCCCCCCAGTGTGGGAAATGACTCCCAGGGATGAGCCTCCCTGGTGCCGAGGGATGCTGATGATGTAACTAGAAAATGACCTTGCATAAAAGGGTCAACTTGGACCGGCACAATATCTCAGTCTACATATAATACCAGGAGTTAAAAATGCTTTTTGACCTAAAGAAAAGGGGGCAATGGAAAGGACAAATGAGTTTATATGGCTATGAGTCTCCAAAAAGAGCTGGGAGTTATCAGAGGGGTTGCCCTTATGCACACCTGAGCAGAGTCCCAGAGACAGATAAAGTAGATGCAACCCCAGGTATTGGTTCTGCTGAGGGCTACAGAGACCCACAGGTTCTATGGTCATGGCAGATGGAGTTCACTGCCATCTCAGTTGGCCCTACTTTGAAGTTTGTGTTTCTGTGCGATGGAGTTGGACTTAGATGTGATCTTTGTCCACAAGTCTCTCTTTTTACTTTTACTGGAACTGTAGTTGGTGCTGGGGTTTAATGTATACCCAGGGGACCTGAATCTCTGGGCTGACCATGTGATAGCCAGACTTGCAACTCCTACACTCTGGTTTATTGGACTTACCCCACTCATCTAACATGGAGGTGAAGAAGGTCAACCAACACACCGGGGAGCTAAAACTGCCTGCAACTGAAAGCAGGAGAGTTGCATCCAGTATCCATCTGGAATCTAGGCCCCCTCTTGATATAGAGGTGGAGTGGACACAGCCATTCTAGGTCCACGGGACGGAGGAATGTAGTGTGGATTGGAGTGGACTTACTTATATTCTATTCATGAACTATTGTGATTAGTAATCGAAGAAAATGTGGCATTGGTGTGGAGAAAGTGGCCATGGTGGCTGCTGGGGGTAGGGAGTGGGAGGAAGAGATGAGATGTGGGGGTGTTTTTGGGACTTGGAGTTGTCCTGGGTGGTGCTGAGGGGACAGTTACCAGACATTGTATGTCCTCCCATGGTCACTGGGTGGAATGTGGAAAAGTGTGGGCTATGATGTGGACCATTGACCATGAGGTGCAGCGTGCTCAGAGATGTATTCACCAAATGCAATGAATGTCTCATGATGATAGGCTCAACCAAAAAGGAGGAAGAAAAACAAGAAGACAAGGATTTTCTTACTTTGACAAGTGTTTTCACTGGCATTCTTGAATTCTGTTGCCCCAGAAATGAGTGTGTATCCAGGATTACAGCGACAGGTGAAATCTCCTTCTTTATTATGACATTCAGCGTGTAATCCACAATATATGCTGTGGGGTGGACTACATTCATCGATATCTGAAACACAAAGGAGAAATTAATCATTCATTCAACAAAGATTAATGGAAAAACGACTGTGTCCCAGAGCTGTGCCCCTTTTTCTGGGATCTGTCTTTGCACAGGCATGCCAGTTTAAGTAATGATTATCTTCTCTTTTCATTTCTTCATTGACTTTGGTTGGTTTCACCAGGAAGCGTGCATGGAGACAAGGATTCTAGTGCAAGTGGTTTATTTGAGGGGTGACCCCAGAAAACACTGGACGGAAGTGGTCAAGTGAGACAGGGAAGGGAAGGCAGAAAATGAAAAGCATGTTCCACTGCTGGAAACTGGGACTCGGTTTCTCTGGGGACATCTTGGAGACAGTGGGAAGTGCATGCCTCAGAGTCACCCCACCTGAGGGGTGAGGAAGTGGAATGTGGATCCACTAAGTCCCATCACGTATTTATTAGATGACAATACGCTACAGATAAAAGATTCAGCCCTTAGAGTTTGTGTGAGGAGAGAGAGCCAAAGAAGCTTGGGTGGTGGGGAAAGTGTTTGATTAGATGGAGGGTACCGTGGAAACATAATCGGGCATGCTATTTGATCCTGGACAATCTAAAAGGATCCTTGAGAATATTCTTTTGAGCCTTTTCTCCCTTGTTAGAACTTGTCCAGGGTCATGTATTGTATTTACTTGTCATTGCCTCCTCTTCCCCTCCCCCTCCCTGCTCCCTTCCCCCCCTCCCCTCTCCCTCTCTTACCCCTGTTCCCCCTCCCCCTTCTCATCCTCCTCCCCCTCCCCGTACCCCTTGCAACCTGCACTCTAACTTCTGTCTCTATGAACCTCAATATTCTCCAATATTTTCTTTTTAGTTACCATGGGGCTTAAATTTAACATCCTAAATCTTTACCAATCTTACTTGCCTTGTTATCAACTTGACTTCAGTAATATACAGAAACTGTGTTCCTCTACCCCTCTGTTTCCCCACCTTTATGAAGTTCTTGTCACAAATGACATGCTTATACATTAGAGTAAGAAAACGACTTGTTTATGAGAAGAATCTTGACCTTGAGTTTTAAGGATGAGTGGGGCTGGGCTGAAGAGGGTGTTTCAGGCAGAGGGAGTCCCAGGCAAAAAGACATGGAAGAAATGGGCATATATGTACAATGGACTATTATTCAGCATAAAAAAAATGAAGTCCTCATGTATATGGGACAACGTGGATGAAACTTGAAGACATCATTTAAGTCAAATAAGCCAGACACAAAGGGAAAATATTGCATGGCCTCACTGGTGTGAAATAATTAGAATAAGCAGAGTTGTAGAGTCAGATTCTAGAATATAGGTTAACAGGGGATGGGCTGGGGTAGAGAATGGGGAGTTAATGCCTAAAGTGCACAGCATTTCTATTGAAGTTGATCGCCAAGTTTTGGTATTGCATGAGAAGCGCCCACAGTTCCTGAAGTCCTGTCACATGCACTACTTCACTCAGCTCCCTCCATCCTCGCTAAGTCAACGTCATCATCCCCATTTCACGGTTGCCTAGGACCAGGCTTCTTTCCTGGTGAAGGTTGTGTGGGTGGAGATTTCGACCTTGTTCGTTACTTGGGTGCCTCCCTCTTCCCCAACTCTGGGCGATCAGAAGATTACCCATTCCCCAGCCATGATCTTTTTACATGTGGATGTTACAGGTGGGTGAGGATGGTCAACCACCACACCCAGGAATGGAGAGAGTCTACAACTGCAAGCAGGAGAATCGCATCCGTCATGCATGTGGGATCTAAGTCTCCTCTCGATTTAGAGGTGGAGCGGACACCACCATCCCAGGACCCACGGGATGGGGGAATAAATGATGGATTAGAGTGGACTTACTGATATTCTACTATAGAGCTATTGGGACTCCAGCAATGGAAGAAATTGTATCAGTGGTGTGGAGACAGTGGCCATGGGAGTTGTTGAAGGCAGGAAGAGGGAAGAAGAGGTGTGAGGTGGGGCCATTTTTGGGACTTGGATTTGTACTGAATGATATTGTAGGGATAGATGCAGGACATATATATCCTGCCATAAAATCACTGAATGGACTGGGGGAGAGTGTAAACTACAACATAGGCTGTGTAGCAATGCTCCAAAATGTACTCACTAAATGCAATGAATGTGCCACACTGATGAAAGAAGTTATTGATGGAGGAAGAGTGGGGGTGAGTGGGGAGTGGGGTATATGGGAACCTCATCTTTTTTTTTTTAAGATTTATTATTTATTTATTTCTCTCCCCTTCCTTCCCACCCTGCACCACAGTTGTCTGCTCTCTGTACCCATTCGCTCTGTGTTCTTCTGTGACCACTTCTATCCTTATCAGCGGCACTGGGAATCTGTGTTTCTTTTTGTTACATCATCTTGTTGTGTCAGCTTTCCTTGTATGTGGCACCATTCCTGGGCAGGCTGCACTTTCTTTCGTGCTGGGCGGCTCTCCTTCTGGGGTGCACTCTTTGCGTGTGGGGCTCCCCTATGCGGGGGACACCCCTGCGTGGCACGGAACTCCTTGCGCTCATCAGCACTGCACATGGGCCAGCTCCACACAGGTCAAGGAGCCCCTGGGTTTGAACCGTGGACCTCCAATGCAGTAGATGGAAGCCCTAACCACTGGGCCAAGTCCGCTTCCCTCATATTTTTTAATGTAACATTTTGTGCGATCTGTGTATTTTTAAAAAGTAATCATAAGAAAAAATTTAAAAAAAATTATCCATTTACCATTACACTGCTCGAATGTCCACTGGGCGTCAAAGATTTCCACCCCGGATGTGGGACTATATCCATGATCACAGGTACAGTGAGTGCTGTTGACACAATGACCGTTCAGGGGACACAGAGCACAGGTAGCTGCAGGAGGAGAGAAGCAGGTGATCGTCAGCTAGGCAGGGGACTCCCCTTACCGTGTGTTTAGGCTCCCAGGACATCAGAAGATGAAGATGCTGCTCTAGCTTGAAATGTGTCCCTCAAAAGGTCATGTTCAGGTTCTGACCTCCCCTGAGTGTGATCTTATTTGGAAGGAGGCGAGGCAGGAGGGATTAGGGACCTAAGGAGGAAGGAGGCAGAAGACCCAATAAGCCTGGTAAGAGAAACTGAGGCAAGGAGAAACTGGCTAGCATCAGCCTGCTGGGTCACCCAGGCAAGCTGGGAAGGGGCAGCTTGCAAGCCCAGCACCCAAAGGCTGCATTTTCAGAAGGCAGCCAGCAAGGAGGGATGGGCGAGGGGGGCTTCACACCCACCCAGATTTCAGGCTCCCCCTCGCCTCATGGAGAGCGACCTCATGCCTCGTGACAGTGACCAGAAGCTCCTCACTGCTGGTCAGCACACCATGCCCTGCAGAGGTCATGGGCAGCAGGCAGTGGACAGCACCCCACAGCCCTGGAGCCCGTGCCCTGAGCCCCTGCTTATCAGCGCAGACCCTGGCGTCCTGTGCCCCCATAAATAGGGGAGCCCAGGGTGGGACTTCGCATTTTCTCCCTTGAAAGTGCCCATGTCCATGCCTCAGGGATGTGTCTTCTGTTTTCTTGTTCTACCCCCAGTAAATCCTCTGCCCGTTTCGCTCGTCTGTGGCTCATGTTTGAATTCCTTCTCGGGAAGAAGTCAGAACCTGGTCATGGTCTCTGATCACAGAGGGTCTTACAGGTGGAGTTAGTTAAATTAGGAGGGGCCAAGCTGGGTCAGGCTGGGTCCAGTCCGACATAACTGGTGTCCCCATAAGAAGGGGGAAGAGACACTGTCGGATGGATACTGTGTTCCTGGATTTCCTCTAGGTTCTTGGCTATGGTGCAGAAGTGAATTTCAAGGCAGCCGGGTGAGTTAGGCCAGTAATTTATTCAGGTTGGGAGGGAAGGGAAATGGGAGAAAATAACAGATCAGGAATCCCAGGTAGAGAGGAAGGGGCTGAACAGGGATGAAGAGGGTTGCTTTATAGGCTACGATTTCCGCTTGTAGGTTATAAATCCCCCGGTTTGCGTGTGTAGTGATGCAAGTGGAGGAGAAGGCAGCCAGAGTTTGGGTCAGAGGAAATAGAGCTCTCAGGCCTTGCGCCTGGGTTTTGAAATGTTGATTATCCCACCCCTTTGATAATGGCAGGGGAGGGGTTCCAGCTGCTTATTGCTTCTATTGCTTATTTTCCCCGTCAATCTCCCAGGAGGGCCCAATGATATATAATATAGCCATGAACCTTAATAAAACCCGGTAACAGTGTCAGATTTTTCTTGGTCCAAACTCTCCCTGGCATTTGACTTTGGAAGGGTCAGAGCCTGAGCACTTACCTTCAGCTGTATGAGCCATGGTTCCTAACAAACTGAGCAGGAAGAGGAGCCCTGGAATAGAGAAGCAAAAAGGAGAGACATGAAACTATCAAGGAAAGATGCCAGGAGATTCCCCAAGGACTGTGTATCAGTTAGCTATCACCGTGTAACAACCAACCATAAAATTAATCAGCTTAAAACAATGACCATACATGGGACTATCTCTCCTGGTTTCTGGGAAGAGCTCAGCTGGGCAGTTCTGGTCCCCTGAGGATGCAGTCAGAGAGAGACTGGGCCTGGACCTGCTGGGGCCTGGATGGGCATCTCCCGCTTCAAGTAATCTCAGGACCTCTCTGGCTGTTCCACTTGGGTGCTCTCCCAGCATAGTGGCCTCAGTCGAGCTGCTTCCATGGCACTTCAGAGTTCTAACCCTTAGTGTTCCAGCCAAAAAGGTGGACTTCCACCATATTTTCTCTTTTTACTGGATTTTTAAGGAATGTGTTTTATTTCACTAGATTTTTAAAAATTGTGGTTAAAAACATAAAATTTGCCATTTTGACCATTTTTAAGTAGACAATTCAGTGGTATTAATTACATCGACAAAGTTGTGCTGCCATCAAACCGCTACCTATTTCCAATACTGTCATTGCTCCAAAAAGAAACTCGATATGCGTTGAGTAAGTCCCTACTCCCAGTCTGTCTCTATGCATTTTCCTATTCTAGATATTTCATATAAGTGAGATTATATAGTATTTGCCCACTTGTGTCTGGCTTCTTCTTTCACTGAGCAGAATGTCTTCATGGTTCATCCATGATATAACATAAATAGTAACTACTCCATTGCTTCTTATGACTGAATAACATTCCATTGGGTGGATAAACCACATTAAAAAAAAGCAAATGTTTTATATCTATTAAAAAATGGTTTTGAATCAACATTTAACCTTGAGTTTAACCTTTGAGCATCACATGGTGTGTATCTTATCTTTTTTTACAATTAATTTATTTTTAATTGAGGTAAAATATACATAACAAAAACCACATTAACCATTTTAACTGGATAATACTTAGATATTATGGACATTGACAGTATCACATAACTTTCATCATTATCTATTTCCAAACTGCTTTCAGCAACCCAAACTGAAACTAGTACGTCTTTAGCAGTAACTCCCCTTTCCCCTCTCCCACCCCCTGGTAACTACTATTCCACTATGCTGCTCTGTCTATGCATTTGCTTATTCCAAGTATTTCATTTAAGAGAAATCATAGAGGGTTGGTCCTTTTGTGTCTGTCTTATTTCACCCAACATAATGTCTTGAAGGTTCGTCCGTGTTGTAGCATGTGCCGGCACTTCATTCCTTTTTAAGACTGAACAATATTCCATTGAATGGATATGCCACATTTTGTTTATCCATTCATCTGCCAATGAACACTTGGGTTGCTTCCACCTTTTGGCTACTCTGAGTTACGCCACTAGGAACGTGGGTGTATGGATACCTGTCCGAATCCCCACGTTCAATTAGTTTAGGTATACAGAGAGACCATATTTTGTTTGTCCATGTGTTCATTGATGAACATTTGGATTTTTCTGCCTTTTGGCTCTTCACCATATTCTCTTGGTTACAAGTGAGTCACAAGCCCACCCAGAGTCAAGTGGAGAAGAATTAGATTCTGCCTCCAGTTGGAGGAGAGGCAAGCCTCTAGAAACATGTCTTGGATGGGAGACAATGTTGTATCCTGTTTGGAAAATAAAGCTTGTATTTTACAGCTCAGGCTTGTGGCTGGTCTTGCCTCCTATAGCAGTTGATACTATTGATGAATCCCCAAAAGAAATATTCGATTATGTTTATTAACTGGTCTTTTCCTCTGGGCATATTAAATTATATTAGATTCAGAGTTTACTTGATTCTCTTGAGCCAGTAGGATGTTGAGTCCCTGCCCCTTCCTGGGTGGGGACTCACAGATAAAAGCCATGGCAAAGGACAGAATTGAGGGCTTTTAATGTTGGAGTTTTTTTTCTTTCTTTGATTTTGAGAAGGAAAAATGATTTATTTACGTCCAACAGGACTCAGGAGCTTTCTGTTGCAAACCCGAGCCTTGAACAAGATTTTCAAGTTCTTTTCATACAGGGTGGGGAGTCAAATGGTGCTTTTATTGAATAAAACTACTTTCTTTGTTAGTTAAGTGTTTGCCTGCGTACCAGGTAGGTTTTGAATTAAATGTTGGAGTTTTGATGTTGGAGTTTGATGCTGAAGTCTTAAGCTAGAGCCCCAGGAAGAAAGCACACAGAGGAAAGAGAAACCAGCCCTGGGAAGAGAGGAACCCTGAGCCCAGAGAGAAGCAGGACCCTGGAAGGGAGGAACCCAGGAAGCCTGAACCCTGGCAGGTGTTGGCAGCTATCTTGCTCCAACATTGAAAATAGACTTTGGTGAGGAAAGTGACTTATGCTTATGGCCTGGTATCTGCAAGCTCCTATCCCAAATAATTATCCTTTATAAAAGCCAACAGCCTTCTGTTTTTTTGCATCAGCACCCCTTTGTCTGACTGATACCCTTTACCAACTTCATTCAGCTCCCTCAAAGGTCCAAAGTTGCTGGATACATGGATGAATTCTCTTCTCTCCCTTTTCTAGTAAATCTTCCTCCACTCTGATGTCTAGTTGTCTTCTTATCTTGTATTAATGATAAATTGCATCTCCCAAAAAAGGTATAACCCCTGGTAACTTAGTATGTGACCTTATTTGGAAATACAATCTTTGCAGATGGAATTAGTTGGTTCCCTGGTATGGTGGTTGACCATCCCCACCTCCCTGTTAGCTGACCTGGGTAAGTCCAACAAAAGGTGTTAACCTTTAATCTACTAAATTGTGAGGAGATCTTTGAGTTCCTTGGGCAGATACCAGGTGGGCAGGAGTGTCCTGGGCAATGATTATTTATAAATGGTGTGGCAATAGTTCAGTATGTAAACAAATGTGTTTTTTTTTTGGTGTGTGTTGTTGAAGGTTTCGTTGCCTCATTTATAACCTGTTTACTGCCCAGAAAGTGATCCCTGATCATGGAAGGGACTTTGTTCACCAAGTGAAGTGATGGTGCAGATGAAGCTGGGCTAGTTTGGTGGAGCTGGGACGAAGGTCAATTTCTGTGCATGATATGAGGGTGGGGTTGGAAGGAAGGAGAGAAGAACTGAGGCTGAATGGCTGAGGCAGTTAGGGAGGGTTGTCATGGCTCCCTGGGGAGGGTTCTGGAGCGGGAGAAGGTGTAGGTGGTTGGGAGGACTTGGAGGAGATGGGGTTTATTAGAGTGAAATGAGGCTTGCCCCTGTGATTGTAGCCACTCCTCCGTCCTCCTATGACCCTGGTGGTAAACTCTACCTTGCTTGGTGATGGCTGTGGGAGAGGATTTCCTTTGTGGGAACTGGGCAAAGTTCTGAGGCTTATCTCAACTCCTATTGGAAATTGAGCTGTTACTACATATCGGACCCTGTCCTCAGAACTTTACACTCGTCAACTTACTTGAGCTTTGAACAACTTTAGAAGGTAAATTCTCTTAGCATCATTCCCATTTTGCAGATTAAGAAACAGAGGCACACATATGATCTGACACTCACTCTACCAGGAATATATCTAGAAGAACTGAAAACAGTGACATAAGCAGACATCTGCACCCGACGTTCATAGCGGCATTGCTCACAGTTACCAAAAGATGGAAACAACCCTAGTGTCCGTCAATGGATGAATGGATAAGGAAAATGTGGTATATACATATGATGGAATAGTATTAATCTGTGAGGAGAAATGAAACTTGGACATGTATGATAACATGGGTGACTCTTGAAGACATTATGCTTAGTGAAATAAGCCAGACACAAAAGGATAAATATTGTAGGGTCTCAGTAGTATGAACTAAAGATGAAGAATAAACACATGGAGGAAACGGACTTGGCCCAGTGGTTAAGGCGTCCATCTACCACATGGGAGGTCCGCGGTTCAAACCCTGGGCCTCCTTGACCCGTGTGGAGCTGGCCCACGCGCAATGCTGATGTGCGCAAGGAGTGCCGTGCCACGCAGGGGTGTCCCCCGCGTAGGGGAGCCCCACGCACAAGGAGTGCGCCCCGTGAGGAGAGCCGCCCAGCGTGAAAGAAAGTGCAGCCTGCACAGGAATGGCGCCGCACACACTTCCCGTGCCGCTGATGACAACAGAAGCGGACAAAGAAACAAGATGCAGCAAATAGACAGAGAACAGACAACCAGGGGAGGGGGGAGGAATTAAATAAATAAATTAATTAAAAAACAAAACAAAACACATGGAGTTGAAAACTAGAGTACAGGTTACTAGGAGATAGGATGAGGGGTGAAAAGGGGTACTGATGCTTAATGTATGTAGACGTTTTAAATGAGCTTGACTGTAAAAGCATGGAAATGGATAGAGTTGATGATAAAACATTATAATGAATAACAGGTGGCTTATAAATGGGATTGTGGCTGAAAGGGATAGCCAAGGGATGTAAATGTCAATTGAAAGAAAGCTAGAAAATAACCCAGGGACTGCATAACGTCGTGAACCTGGAGGTGGATGAGGATTGTCGTTAATAGTTGTGGCAGTTTGATATTATTGATGAATTCCCAAAAGAAATACTGATTGTGTTTGTAAATTGGTCTGTTCCTCTGGGCTTGTGATACCCTTTGATCATATTAAATTCAGAAGTTTCACTTTTACTTGATTAAATTAATATTAGGGCTTTGATTCAACCACGTCAGTAGGACATTGTGTGCCTGCCCCCTTGGTGGGTGGACACTCACACAGAAATACATGGAGAAGGAGAACACAGAAAAGATTTCTTTTGGATGCCAGAGCCCTGAGGAGAGAGCCAAGCCATTCACCTGATAGTTTGTAGCTGAAGAGACCAGAGCCCTGAACAGCTGAGAAATCCCAGAAAGAAACAAGCCCTGTGGAGAGAGACAAGCTTTATACTAGCCTAGCTGAGAATGGAAGGAGCTTGGACTCCGGAGTCTTAGGAGAAGAGGAAGGCTGAACTCTCAAAGATGTCGGCAGCCATCTTGCTCCAACTCATGGCAACAGACTTTGGTGAGGGACGTAACTTAGGCTTGATGGCCTTGTGACTGTAAGCTTCTACCCCGAATAAATACCTTTTCTAAATGCCAACAGATTACTGGTACTTTGCATCAGCACCCCTTTGGCTGACTAATACAACAGGACAAATACAAAAGTGTTCTTTTAGAAACTAGAACAAATGCCCATAACTTTTATAGTGTAGTAAGTATATGGAGATGCATGGGAAAAATACAACTAACATAACCCATAGACAGTAGTTCAAAGCAATACTGTAATGTTCTTCCATCAATGTCAAAGAAGCTACTGTGTAACCAATAAGGGGTAATGGAAAAAATATACCAAGTGTATGCTGAAGACCATAATTAGTGGTAAAAGTCTGATAGGTTCTCTCATAATCAGTAGCAAATGTTCCACAACAATGTAAGGTGTTGGTGGAAGGGTGTTGTATGACGTATTAGTCAGCCAAAGGGGTGTTGATATAAAATACCAGAAATCTGTTGTCTTTTATAAAGGGTATTTATTTGGTGTAGGAGCTTACAATCACACGGCTATATAGAATGAGTTACTTCCCTCACCAAAGTCCGTTGCCAAGTGTTGGAGTAAGATGGCTGCCGCCTCTGCCAGGGTTTAGCTTTCTCTTCCTTTTAGGGCTCTGTAGTCCCAACTTCTTCTAATCTCAGCTGCAGGCTGGCATAAGGCTCATCTCTCTTCCCAAGGCTCATCTCTTTCCAGGCTCAGTTGCTCTGCTCTCTCCACAAGGCAAGCTGGAAACTCTCAGCTGAATGGCGTGGCTCTCTCCCAGGGGCTCCAGCATCAAAGCGAAGCTCTCTCCTCCGCCATGTTGTTTTCTCTATGAGTCTCCACCCACCAAGGGGGCGGAGCTCAAGGTCTTACTCACAAGTCTGAGTCAAAGCCCTTATCTTAATTTAATCAAGTAAAAGTGAAACCTCTGAATTCAGTACAATCAAAGGGTGTCATGCCCATAGGAACAGACCAGTTTACAAACATAATCAATATCTCTTTTGGAATTCACCAATAATATCAAACTGCCACATATGGTTTTAAATAGGTTATGCATGATTGCTTTGTAAGTTCACAATTTTTCTAAAAGAAAAGAAACAGAGGTACAGAGAGGTTCAGTTACTTGCCCTATTCCCCAGAGCTAGTCAATGGTAGAGCTGAGCTTTATAATCAAGCTGTGGTATAGGTTTTTAGGTGAGGAGGGGGAATGTGAATTAATGCACGATGGTGTAGAGTTTCTGTGCAAAGTGCTTGGGCAGTTCTGGTAATGGAAGGTGGTGAGAGAAGCACAACGTTGTGAATGTGATTAGTCCCACTTAGTGATGTACTTTGAAGTGGTTGAAATGGGAAATTTTATGTTGTAAATCTATTTCCCCAAGTCAGAGAAGAGAGGGAGAGACTAAAGAGACAGTGACAATTAAATGCAATACCTGATCCTGGACTGGGTCTAATAATGGAGGTGTAAATGGCAAACAGGACATTTTTGAAGCATATGAAAATTTCGGACTGTAGACTGTAAGCTTTATATCAGTGTTAAATTTCTTGAACTTGACAGCTGTACTTCAAGTGGTTACATAAGTGAATCTCCTTGCTCTTAGGAAATGTACATGGAAGTATTAAGTGTTCACGGAGCAGGATGTGCTCAACTTACTTTCAAATGTTTAGAAAATTGATAGATAAATAGTTAGAAAGATAGATGAATGGATGGCTAGTTAGCTAGATTGATGAATAGGTGGTAGGTAGATGGATGGGTAGAATAGTGACAGATGACAAAGATAGAGTGAGAGGTGATAGATGAATGAAGGATAAATGAATGGATGGACAGACAGATGATCGATGATGAGAAAAATGATAGAATGAAACAGCAAATATGGGGAAAAAGTTGGTGATCTGAATACGAGTGGGGGTATATTGGAATTCTCTCTATGGTTTTTGTGGGTTTTTTTTCCCCTGTGCTTGAGATTGTTTGCACATTTTTTATTGAGGTAAAATTCATATAACATAAAATTAACCTATTTAAAAGTACAGTCAGTGACATTTTACTAAATTTACTAAATTTAAATTCATATAACATAAAATTAACCTGTTTAAAAGTACAGTCAGTGACATTTCCTAAATTTACTAATATTTACAATGTTGTCCATCATCTTTATCTAATTTCAGAACATTTTTATCCCCTCCAAAGGAGACCTCATACCCACAAAATGAGTTCCTCCACATTCCACTCCCCACAATCCCTGTGAACCTTTAATTTTCTTTCTGTCCCTATGAATTTACTTATTCTGGATACTGCATATAAATGGAATCTTTTAAAAATGTGACATTTTGTATCTGGCTTCTTTCATGTACCATGTTTTCAAGATTTTTCCAAGTTATATCTTGTACCATTACTTCATTCATGTTTTTATAGGAGGTACTGGGGATTGAACCCAGGACTTCGTATATAGGAATCAGGTGCTCAATCATTTTAATGGCTGAACAAAATTCCAATGTATACCGAACACCTCTGAGATGTCAGACAGTGGGGAGGGGTTGCAGAGGGGAGGGGGCTATGCCTTTGCTTTCAGGTGGTTTATATAATTTTTTTTTAAACTTTGAATTTCAAAATAATTTCAAACTTATAGGACAGTTGTGAAAATAATGCAACACCCATACAGAGTGTGCAACATTCCCCCGCTCACCCCACATACCCAGATCCACCAATTTTAGCATTTTGCCACCTTTGCTGTATCATTCTATTATCTGCCAATCATCTTCTAAATTTTCAAGAACAGGTTGTATAAATCATGCTTCTTGAACATTTAATACTTCCATGTACATTTCCTAAGAACAAGGAGATTCACCAGTGGAACCACATCTATCAAGTTCAAGAAATTGAACATTGTTACAAAGCTTATAATCAACCTTCCAATTTTTTCATATGCTTCAATAATGTCCTTGTTGCCATTTTCACTCCATTATTAGACCTAGTCCAGTATCACATATTGCATTTAATTATTATGGTATCCTTAGCCTCTCTCTTCTTTAAAATTTAGGAGCACAGAGACAGCATAAACTTCCCCATCTCAACCGCTCCCAAGCGCACCATTCAGAGTGAGTTATCACCTTCACAATGCTGTGCTTCCTTCACCACCTTCCACTACCAGAACTTTCCCATCTCCCAAAACAGATCTTGCACCCATTATCACTAACTCCCCATTGCCCCTTTCCCCCGCATCCGGTAACCTGTACTCAACTTTCTGCCACTCTGAGTTTGCATCCTGGCTATTTCCTAATAATGGACTCATCCAAGATCTGTCTCTCCATGTAAGAATTATTTCACTCGACACAATGTCAACGAGCAATGCTGGCGCATGAATCAGAGCTTCATTCTCTTTTATGACTCAGTGATTTTCCATTTTGTTTCTCCAGTCATCTGCTGATGGACATTTGGGTTGCTTCCACCTTATGGCTATTTGAATGCCACCATTATGGATATGGGGTGCAAATATCTGTTCGAGTCCCTGCTAGTTTGCATTTTGATAGACTGTTTGGAGAGCGTGACACTCTGCTAAATAGCTGTGTGACTTTGAGCAAATTACCTAACCTCCCTGGGATGCCATTTCCCACCTGTACCATGGAGATATTGTATGATAATGAACTTTTGATCATTTCAGCCCAATGACAGGCACAAAGCAGGGACTCCATCGATGTTGTACCTGTTGATATTGGTATTGAATCTAGAGTTATGAGAATAGATGGAACTTCAGAGCTGGGAACCACCTTCCCAGGGATGGTAGTTGAAGTCAGAGGACCATGAGATTCTTCTAGAAAGAAGGTAGGAAACCAGGGGAATCCCATGGGAGGACTGTGACAGCACAGATCTGGGGCCGGGTGCCCCAGCAGTGCCATTTACTAGCTGTGTGACCTTGGATAAGTAACATAAACTCTCTGTGCCTCAGTTTCCTCATCTGTAATATGGGGATGATAATAGTCCCCATCTCATGGGCCTGTTGTAAGATTAAATGGGTTAATACATGGAAGGCGCATAGTGAGTGCTCAAATATGTTAGCTGCTATTATTATTCTTGGTGCAGGAGAAGGAAAAAGGAGAGGGAGGAAAGGAATAGCAAGGAAAAATACCGGCAGTGCTAGGTCTAGAAAACAAACCCTGGATTGGATCGGAAGGAAAATTTTGGGGATACGTGAGAGGGTCGTTTCCATAGGGTGGTGAGAAGGAAACCACAGTGCAAGGAGAAAGGAAGAGAGTGTCCAAAGCAAAGTGTGAGGGAAGAGGAGAAGAAGAGGAAAGGCCAATAAACTGTCGATCCCAGTAGCTCCCGACTGGGCAGAACCATGGACCAGGGAGCACATACCTGGAGGAACTGATGTCGCCCTCATTCTGGTGGTGCAGGTAACCCAGGGCCAGCCAGCTGCAAAAGCTTCCTGCTGTCCTTTATGCCAATCACCTGTCCTCACTGAAGGAACTCTCATGAAAATTAATGTGGGTGTCTTAGGTCAGCTGGTGTAGGAAATTGCAGCGAGAAGAATCAACTCTTCCCTGCCTTTCACCATCAGAAATTGTGGTTCTGCTTTTCGTCTGTTAGAGGCTTGCAATAATTAACAAGCTGTAGCTCAATTTCCCCTGATAGGCATTGGGGAAAGGCTAATCCCCTCCCCCATGAGCCTACGTGTCTAAGGGCATGGCACTTCCCCATAGATAGAGATGGGAATAAAGGGAGATAAAGACTTTACTTCCTGCTATAATCCACTGAGTGTACGGGGGGAGCATGTAAACTACAATGTAAACTATCATTCATGCGATGGAGCAGTGCTCCAAAATGTGTTCACCAATTGCAATGAATGTGCCTCAATGATGAAAGAGGTTGTTGGTGTGGGAGGAGTGGGGGTTGGGGTGTGGGGTATGTAGGAACCTCTTCTATTTTTTACTGTAACATTTTTTGTGATCTATGTACCGTCAAAAAACACAATAAAAAATGATGGGGTGTGGGGTTGGGGACTGGGGTATATGGGAACCTCATGTTTTTTAATTCAATGTTTTGTGTGATCTATTAATTTTTAAAAAAAGATAATAAAAAGAAGACCTTTACGACTTGCATATCAAAGGGAGATAAAGACATCGTCCCTGCCTATCAAAGGATCACCTGCTCCTCCAGGATTCCAAGGAAACCCACTCCCTAACCGACTTCCCTCTAGTCTCGCAAGGGAACATTTTCAATTCTCGGGCTTTCTGTTGGCCCCTGCCCCTCCCTCAGACCCTCAATCCCCTCCCACCAACTATCATTTCCCCACCTAGGAAAGTTCTGTATAAATTCAAATCCGCCCCCCTTTTCCAGGAGAGGCTGAAGTCTGTTCTTCAGACCCCCTCCGTTGGGAGAGCTTCTCAATAAATTCTCTGCCTGTGGTCATATTGGTCTCCTTGTCCCAGTGAATGCCATTTTTCTCCAATATTTGGTGCTGAAAACCCGAGTCTGGGGTCACGTTGGGACTGATTGGCTAGGGAGGAATCTCCCCTCTGCCGTGGCTGAACGCCCACCCAACACCAGACGTTGACTCTCGGCTGGGTGAGTTAAGGATTTCTCCACCGGAGGATCCTGCTGTCTCTCTCACTCTCTTCTTCCATTGTCTGGGACAACCCACTGGGAAAACCTAGCACTCGGTAAGGATCCTCACCATTCCCAAGGGCCACGACGGGTGGTATGCCTGCATCTTTGTGGGAAGAAACCCCTTGGCGCAGGAGACATCTGGCTCCAAGAGTGGTTTCCTTGGAGATATCTGATTGATTCGGGGATGTCTGTCTCACTCAGAATCTCCCCTGTTCTAGAGATCCTTAGTCTCACCCCAGCCACCTAAAATAGGGAATTGAAGTTTAGTCCCCCCAAATCCACACCTCTTGGCTCTCTCCTTCATAACCTTCAAACTCTGTACCCAGACTTAAAAATACTCATTTTCTATTTGACCTCTGAGAGGCCACAACACCAACTGGACAATGAAAATCAAAGACAAGAAAACACACTTTGAATTCCCAAGTTCTCCAAGACTTAAAGAACTTTACCCAGAGCAGCAGCAGGCATGGGAGATGCCTTATTCTCAGGCCTTCTCTCATCTTGGTATCCTGCTCTTCTTTTACACAAGAAACTTCCTTAAAAGCTTTCTTCTTCCTTCTCCTGCCTCCCAAATTCCCCAAAACCTCAACTTTGATCCAGCTGATCAGACGCCCCCTGCACCTCCTCCATATGTTCCTTGGGCATCACGTCCACCCCACCCTCCTCCTTCTCTAACTCTGGTCCTTCTTCCCTCTCTGGTCCTCACCGCCTTCCACCCCAACTCTCTCCCCTCCTCATACAGGCGCTGAAGCTGGAGCTCACCTCCCCTCCCAGCTCCTCCTTGCCTTCCATACAGAAAACCCTTCCTCCAACTCACACCTCGCCGATCTTGCCCCTCCTGCACTGCTGTCTGCTTCGTCAGCACCCCAACTTCCTCCACCCTCCTCCAGTGCCCCCACATCTCCCTGAGAACCTGCTCCCTTCTTCCCACCCACCACCCGCTCTCAAGCCCAGCTCCCCACCCTCCTGGCTCCTTCCCCAGCTCCTGTCTTCCCTCTCCAGGAAGTGGCTGAGGCAGAACGCACTTGCCCTTCTCAGTCTAATCTCTCCCAAATCCAACACCTTCTCAGATCCTGTTCCTCTGAACCCTTGCATCTTACCAACACCTAGCTGTCCCTAATAACTTAGTCTACGATTGTTCGCCTCTTACAAGGAAGAGTTCAGCTGACCCCTAAATCTAAGGATATTCATAAAAGGCAATAATCCAAAATATATGTGCTAAATATCTGTCTATCTAAACTGTTAAAGTTTAACTGCATTTATCACACTCAAATATTCCTAACTGCTGCTGATTACTAGTAAAAGTGTTTCCAAACACAAGGTTGCATATTACAAGCAACACTGATTACATAAAGCTTAAAGGCACTAAAAATAGCCATACCAAAGGAGTAAGAATTATGAGTCAAATTAATGAACTGTATGTTTCTGTCCATGTGCCATAACTCTTTTTGCGTTGGTCTGTTTGTTCACTAGCAGTGTGTATTTTCATACCTCTGGATGGTAATATTAATTCCTAAAAGAACTCTATTCAAACGGCCAAAAATTAAACAAGTGCTTACATTAATAAATAGGTATGCATGTTAATAAAATCTCTAAAGTGACAAAATTTTTAAGTCTTTTTTTAAAATATTTATTTATTATTATTATTTTTTAATTACATTAAAAAAATATATGAGGTCCCATTCAACCCCACCGCCCCCGCCCCCCACTCCCCCCACAGCAACACTCTCTCCCATCATCGTGATACATCCATTGCACCTGGTAAGTTCATCTCTGAGCATCACTGCACCCCATAGTCAATGGTCCACATCATAGCCCAGACTCTCTCACGTTCCATCCAGTGGGCCCTGGGGGGATCTACAGTGTCCCGTAATTGTCCGTGAAGCACTATCCAGGACAACTCCACGTCCCGAAAACGCCTCCAATTTTTAAGTCTTGACTGATAAAATTGCTACAAATCTCTTCCTAAAAGGTGGTTGTTGTATAAATTAAATCAAAGTTTGTTTTTCTTCACAGAATGAAATGTGAGATATTGAAAAAAAAGTGAACAGCTCGTAGGAGTGCCGGCTGGAATTTAATGAGTTTGTTCAAGAAAGTGAGTTTTGTGCCTAGGTAAGATGGCTGGTTTTCGTAAAATCAGAATGGAAATATGTAAGACAAAACTTGAACGCAGATGGCAAGTTGCAGAAGGTATTGTGGTAGCACTAAGGGAACGTGTTCTGTGAAGGCAGAATTTGTCTTGAAATGAAGTAACTATACTTAATGCAGTTATGAACAAGTCATAAAAAGTTTGTAAGGCATCTCTTAAACTGAAATATTCAAATGGCAAATTACAAAAAATCATTATTAAACAGAAACTGAATTGATACTTAAAAGCCACGTCAACCTGCATATTACAGTCGTAATAGGGAAAATAATTTTAATTCCATTAGAAATGTTAAGTTTTCATAAAATAATGAAAAAAGTAGTTTTTCCTGTATGCTCAAATAAAATACCTGCTAATGAATGTAATCATGATAACTGTATGTTCTAAAAAGTTTGCTTTGAGACAGTTTCCAAAATCATTTTAGTAACTTGTATATGTTGGGTGTATAGAATGTGTTTTATTGTTAAGGAAAAAAATAATTTTGTCCTAAAATAAAACAACTCGTTTATCTTAAAAGCCTGAAATAGGCAAACAATTAGGACAAGCTACGAAGTCCTGACGGTCTACCACATTCTTAAATGGCATTTAGTTAAGTTAAACAAATACTGCACCCTCTGGTGTAATTGATGAAATATGTTTCCTCATAGTATTGAGATACTGAAACCCTTCATCCCTCATTTAGCTCAGATATTAAAACCATTTTATGTGTTAATCAGAAAAAGTTGCGCATGGAAATAAAAGCCCCCTCCAGGGTGCTTTTAAAACAATGACACCGGCTCAAGCAGTAAGCGGGTGGATCTCAACTTACCCTGTAAATCGGATGTAGCCAGTACCAGTATTGGCTTTGGGTGGGGTTTGTGGCAGAGGCAAATTTCTAAGCAAATACCACTTGAGGTTTAGTCACAACTGCGAGAAGAAAACAAAGTGCAAAAGAAGAACAATGAACCGTTGTGAGCTGCCCTCTGTGGAGAAGAGAAATCTGTGGAGAAAACATCTGGACACCTGCCAGCAGTGACAGGTAACTGTCCATCATGTCCCTGCCCCCTCCTCTAACATCTCTCTTGGGACTATTAAGGCAGATGCCCTCGTGAAAATCCAAAGCCATATCAGCAAGCCCAAAAACCAGCAGAGTGGCTCTATCAAAACAGCAAATGTCGTGGATACCAGCCCTTGCAGCGCCTAGTCCAGCAGGTCCACTGCCTGTCACTCACTAGCAGCTCATGACCATCACCCACGAGTGTCTGTTGTGCTCACTGCAATGACTGTGACAACTACCTCACTGGATGAGACACACTGGCCGAGCACAGACTCCAGTAGCAGGACAGCGAGTGGATTACATCGGTCCCCTCCCTCTCTCGGAGGGGGCAAGGTAAGCTTTCAGTGCTGCAGACACTGAAGCGGGACTCCTGTAACCTTGTAACTGAATCCCTACAACAATGGACTAAGTCTAAATTACAAACTAAAGTGCCAGATGCTCCAAGCCCAAAAAGGGAAAAGAATAATCAAATGGTGTTGCCTATGCTTCAAAGTATAGAAACTGGAAAAAACGTGGCCATTTGGATCACCGTACTGGTCTATGCAGCTCTGCTGGTTGGGAATTTAAATCCACAAAAAATCACTCAAAAGCAGTTATGAAACCACAGTTAATAACCTAAAGTCTCCTACTCCAGCTAAAACTCTATGTGTATAAGCTCATCAAATCATGTAATTTCAGTGTCACCCATTCCTACCATTAATGTTGAATGCTGAATGTATAATCTTATTGTTCCTTCTCCTCAGATCCTGGAGGTGATTACCTCACAGCTCACCTTAGGTTTCCTGGTTAATTCCTCTCCTTACCACAATTATAACTCTCATTCTCCTCCTATCAGCAGGCCCACACATCTCCCATGCAAAAACTCAGTTTATCCAGAAGCCGTGCAAGATGTCACCCACGATCATGTACGTGATCTTCTCCTGCAAAAGGACTAGAGTGGGTAGTAATGTTTTGACGATGCTCTTGCATAGTTTGTAACAAATGTTTCACCCCAATATGAAGAGTTGGTGGGGGTGATGTATGAAATCCCATGTGTTTATTTTGTAAGTTTGCAGTCTTTACTATAAACTTATTGTTTATGTGTGTTCATGTATGAATGATATACTTCAATTAAAAAAGTGCCACACACACACAAAGTTTAGTGCCAGCTGCAGAGCCAGAAGCAAAAATATCTCAATGTCAAAGGGGAACAATAACTGAATCCCACAACACCTTCCCGCTCTCCCTCTCCACCCAAGCATATCAAAAAGAGTTGAAAATTTTGAGTCTCCCCTGCCCCCCAAGCAGGTAACAGATAACCCCAAACCCCCACTGCTGTCCCCAATCCAAGGATGAATTAGACATCTGTGAAATCATAAATAAAACTTGTTGTTTTTACATGAACTGAACTGGTCAAGGAGAAGAAAATATTTTTTTTCTTTATTTTCTTTTAAATGTTACATTAAAAAAATATGAGGTCCCCATATACCTCCCACCCTCCCTACCCCACTCCTCCGCCATCAACAACCTCTTCCATCATGGTGGTACATTCACTGCACCTGATGAATACATTTTGGAGCCCTGCTGCACCACATGAACAGTGGTCCACATTGTAGTCCACACTCTCCCCCATTCCACCCGGTGGGCCATGGCAGGACATACAATGTCCAGCATCTGTCCCTGCAGCACCACCCAGGACAACTCCAAATCCTGAAAATGCATCCACATCATATCTCTACTTCCCTCTCCCTACCATCAGTAGCTACCGTGGCCACTTTCCCCACATCAGTATTACAATTTCTTCCCTTACTAATCACAATAGTTCCCCAGTAGAACACCAGTAAGTCCACTCTAATCTATACTCTATTCTTCCATCCTGTGGACCCTGGGATGTTTAAGTCTAGCTCCCTTCTACTTGAAGAGAGGGCTTAGATTCCACATGGATGATGGATCCAATTCTGCTTTCAGTTGTAGGCACTCTTGGCTCCCTGGTGTGGTGGTTGACCTTCTTGATCTCCCTGATTGCTGGCTAGAGTACATTCATTAAACCAGAGGGTAGGAGTTCAGGTCTGTTGAGGCTCAGCACCTGGCTCTCACATGGACAGTGCAGAGATTCAGGTCCCCTGAGTATACACCAAACCCCAGCGCCAACCACAGGTCTGGTAAAAGTAACAGGAGAGGCATGTGTAGAAAGGTCGTATCTGAGTCCAACTCAACCACAGTCAGGAACACAAACTCCAAAGTAGGGCCAAGTGACATGGCACTGAACTCCATCTGCCATGACCATAGAACCTGTGGGTCTCTGTAGCCCTCAGAAGAACCAATACCTGGGGTTGTATCTACTTTGACTGTCTCTGGGACACTGCTGAGGTGTCATAAGTGTTACCCTTCTGATGACCTCCCGACTCTTTTTTGGAGACTCATAGCCACATCAACTCATTTGTCCTTTCCATTTCCCCCTTTTATTCAAGGCCAAAAAGCATTTCGGACACCTGATATTATATGTAGGCTGAGATATTCTGCTGGTCTGAGTTGACCCTTTTATTCAAGGTCATTTTCTAGTTACATCATCAGCTGGTACTTGTTCTTATAGCTACATAGCATTCCATTGTATGTATATACCAGATTTTATTTATCCATTCATCTGTTGTTGGGCTTTTGGATTGATTCCAACTTATTTTTTTAAATTTTATTTTATTTATTCATTTTTAAAAAAACATTACATTCAAAAAAATATGAGGTCCCTATTCACTCCCACTGCCCCCACCCCACCACTCCCCCCACAGTAACACTCTCCACCATGATCATGACACATCCATTGCATCTGGTGAGTACATCTCCGGGCATCGCTGCACCCCATGGCCTGTGGTACACACCATAGCCCACACTCTCCCACATTCCATGCAGTGGGCCATGGGAGGACATACAACATCCAGCAATTGTCCCTGGAGCACCACCCAGGACAACTCCAAGTCCCGAGAATGCCTCCACATCTCATCTCTTCCTCCCATTCCCCGCACCCAGCAGCCACCATGGCCACTTTTTCCACACCAATGCCACATTTTCTCGATTATTAACCACAATAGTTCATGAATAGGATATCATTAAGTCCACTCTGATCCTTACTGTATTCCTCCTTCCTGTGGACCTTGGCTTGGTTGTGTCCATTCCACATCTATGTCAAGAGGGGGTTTAGATTCCACATGGATATTGGATGTAATCGTCCTGCTTTCAGTTGTAGGCACTCTAGGCTCCATGGTGTGGTGGTTGACATTCTTCAACTCCATGTTAGCTGAGTGGGGTGAATCCAATAAATCAGAGTGTAGGAGCTGAAGTCTGTTGAGGCTCAGGGCCTAGCTATCCTATTGTCAGTCCAGATTCAAATCCCCTAGATATATCTTAAGCCCCAGCACCAACTACAATTCCAGTAAAGTAGCATGAAAGGCTTGTGAAAAGAGATCACATCTGAGTCCAGCTCCATCACGCAGAAACACAAGCTCCAAAGAAGGACCAACTGGCATGGCAGTGAACTCCATCTGCCATGACCATGGAACCCGTGGGTCTCTTTAGCCCGCAAAAGAACCAATACCTGGGGTTGTATCTGCTTTATCTGTCTCTGAGACTCTGCTCAGGTGTGCATAAGGACAATCCTTCTGACAACATAAGACTCTTTTTTAGAGACTCATAGCCATATAAACTCATTCGTCCTTTCCATTTCCCCCTTATTTTAGGTGAAACAGCATTTTAAACTCCTGTTATTATATGTAGACCGGGATATTCTGCTGGTCCACGTTGAACCTTTAATTTAAGGTCATTTTCTAGTTAAGTCATCAGCTGGTACTTGGTAGTGATCCCTTGGTGCCAGGGAGGCTCATTCCTGGTTGTTATGTCCCACGCTGGGGGGAAGGCATTGCATTTACATGCTGAATTTGGCTTCGAGACTGGCCACATTTGAGTAACACAGAGGCTGTCAGGAGGGAACTCATAGGCACAGTGCTGCTCTAGGCCTTGTTCTTATTTCAGGTGTATAGGCTCACAAGCATAGTCATTAGTATCAGTGGCTCACTGTGGACCCTCATTCCTTCCTGGTCCTTGCCGTTGCACCTGGGGGACTGCTGCTGCTCCCCTAGGGACCACGACAGAGCCCTCCCCCAGCCAGGAACCCAGTACCCCCCAGCTGTTGTTTTTAATTGTTTCCACTATGAGTATATTCAAACATTTCCATGCACCTTGGACACATGCCCTGTATAACTCCCTGTCAACCATATGTCCCCTGTCAATAACTTCCCATACCAGTATTCCTCTGCTGCCATTGTTAAACCACTCTGTGATCCAAAACTTCCTGAAAAGTGAAGCCCAATGTAATGTCAGGTTTCCTTAATAGTAAATTGGAATATAGCAATGAGTTTAAAGGTTAGAAATAGAATACATATTGAATTGGAAAAATTCTACATCTTATCTTTTTCTTTTCTTTTTTCCTAATTATTGAGTTTCTCTTCACAAGAGCCCTAGATCACAGTAATTCATATATACAATATACAGTACTCCCACATATCCATTATAAAACCTTTTCCCTTCCACAGCGATAATCTTTTAACTTATTCATATCATATTTACTGAAACTGATGTACAGGTATTGAGACAATAGCTTTCAAACAAGGTAACATTTGTGTTTACATTGTGGGTTATACTTTAGATTATACGGTTTTCTAAATTTTTAAGTTATCCTATGTTTTACATTATGGTTTACATTATTAGTCTGTCATCCCTATATGTTTTTGGTGTAATATTACATGTTTTATATCCATCCCTGTGTACTCTTGTGAAACACTTCTATTACCCTTACAGTTAGGTTGGTTCCATCTATTCAATATCTATTTCCCCCTCCCCTTGGGCCCCACAGTGACAGTCAATCTTCATTTCTTGAGGAACCATGTTCAGGGATACTTGCAACAGTCTTGAGGGCTTGACTTGCTCAACTGCCCTAATGCCCTGGGAGCCATCCTTTCTCTGGAGAGATACAGTTCCCTCTATTTGATGGCATTAGTCCTCCCCAGGGTGTGGGTCTACCTTCACTCTCCTTATTTGGGTCTCTACCCAATGGTATAACCCACTCTGGCAAAATGAGCATTCAGATATTCCCTAGGAGTCTGTCCTGCGTCAGATTATCCCCTTTGAGTATTTTAAACAGGTAATTTTCCTAATTATATTTTGAAAAGGTTTTCTCAGCATTATACTCTCAACCAACACCTGACAATTTCCTATGTTTGTGTGTTGCCACACCCTGCCCCCAATTTCTTGGGCAATATTACCCATCCGCCCATCCCTAGCCCCCCTCAAACCCCCAAAGCCCCACCCAAAGGTAACCCTATGCCCCTATTTTACCCTTCCTTGTACACATACTTACCTCCAGCTTATCATAGATTTCGCCCATGTAGATGTCATCTTACATCCTTCCTCTACCGCCCAATTTCCTGTAAGCCTATCTTCCAGTCTCTAGCTCTCTGAGGCAGCTTGCTTATTTCATATCATTGAGGTCATGTAGTATTTGTCCTTCAATGCCTGGGATGCTTCACTCAACATAAGGTTCTCAAGATTCATCCATGTTATCACGTGTGTTTGTAGTGTATGTGTTCTTAAAGCCGAGTAGTATTCCATTGTATGTATATATCACATTTTATTGATCCACTCATCTGTTGATGGGCATTTGGGTTGATTCCAACTTTTGGCGATAGTGAACAATGCTGCTATGAACATTGGTGTACATATATCGGTTTGTGTCCCTGCCTTCAGTTCTGCTGGGTATGTACCCAGCAGTGGAATTGCTGGGTCATATGGCAAATCTAGGGTTACTTTTTTGAGAAACTGCCAAACTGTCCTCCAGAATGTTGGATCCCTCTGCATTCCCACCAGCAGTGGATGAGTGTTCCCATTTCTTCACATCCTTTCCAGCATTTGTAGTCTTCTGTTTTTTTCATAGCTGCCAATCTAATGGGAGTAAGATGTTATCTCATTGTAGTTTTGATTTGCATTTCCCTGATAGCTAGAGATTTGGAACATTTTTTCGTGTGCTTATTAGCTATTTGTATTTCTTCTTTGGAGAAGCATCTGTTTAAATCTTTTTCCCATTTTTTAAATAGGTTGTTTATCTTTTTATTTTCAAGATACGGGAGTTCTTTATTTATGCAAGTTATAAGTCTCTTATCTGATATATGGTTACCAAATATATTCTCCCATTGTGTAGGCTCTCTTTTTACTATCTTGACAAACTCCTTGGAGGTGCAGAAGGCTTTAATTTTGAGGAAGTCCCATTTATCTATTTGTTCTTTTGCTGCTCGTGCTTTTGGTGTGATGTTCATGAAGCCATTTCCTATTACAAGGTCTTGTAGATGTTTCCCTACACTGCTTTCCGTGGTCTTTATGGTCTTGGATCTTATATTTAGGTCTTTGATCCATCTTGAGTTGATCTTTGTATAAGATGTGAGATGGTAATCCACTTTCATTCTTCTCCATATGGATATCCAGTTCTCCAGGCACCATTTGTTGAATAGGCCATTCTCTCCCAGTTGAGAGGGTTTGGTGGCTTATCGAATATTATATGGCTATGTATATGAGCTTCTATATCAGAACTTTCAATTTGATTCCATTGGTCTGTGTGTCTCTTCTTATGCCAATACCATTCTGTTTTCACTACTGTAGCTTTGTAGTATGTTTTGAGGTCAGGTAGTGTGTTTCCTCCAATTTCGTTTTTCTTTTTCAATGTCTTTGGCTATTTGGGGCCTCTTTCCTTTCCAAATAAATTTCATAGTTAGTTTTTCTAGTTCCTTAAAGAAGGCTGTGTTGATTTTTATTGGGATTGCATTGAATGTGTAGATCAGCTTTGGTAGGATAGACATCTTAATAATATTTAGTCTTCCTATCCATGAACAAGGAATAGTCTTCCATTTATTTAGGTCTTCTTTGATTTCCTTGAACGGTCTTGTATAGTTCTCAGTGTATAAGTTTTTTACATCTTTAGTTAAATTTATTCCTAAATATTTGATTTTTAAATTTACTATTGTGAATGGTATTTGTTTCTTGATTTCCTCCTGATCTTGCTCATTATTGGTGTACAGAAATGCTACTGATTTTTGCGCATTGATCTTATAACCTGCGACTTTACTAAACTCATTTATGAGTTCTAGAAGCTTTGTTGTAAACCTCTCAGGGTTTTCTATGTATAGGATCATGTCATCTGCAAATAATGAAATTTTGACTTCTTCCTTTCCAATGTGAATGCCTTTTTTATCTGGTTCTTGCGTCAGTGCTCGAGCAAGTACTTCTAAGACAATGTTAAATAGAAGGGGAGACAGTGGGCATCCTTGTCTTGTTCCTGACTTTAGAGGGAAGGATTTTAGGATTTCTCCATTGTAAACAATGTTGGCTGTGGGTTTTTCATATATACTCTTTATCATGTTAAAAAAATTTCCTCATATTCCGATCTTTTGGAGTGTTTTTATCAAGAAAGAGTGCTGTATTTTGTCAAATGCTTTTTCTGCATCTATAGATAGAATCATGTGATTTTTTTCCTTCAATCTGTTTATATGGTGTATTACATTGTTTGATTTTCTTATGTTGAACCATCCTTGCATACCTGGAATGAATCCCACTTGGTTGTGGTGTATAATTCGTTTAATGTGTTGTTGAATACGATTAGCAAGTATTTTGTTAAGTATTTTTGCGTCTAGGTTCATTAGAGAAATTGGTCTCTAATTTTCCTTTCTTGTGGTGTCTTTATTTGGCTTTGGTACTAGGGTAATGTTGGCATCATAGGAGTTAGGCAATGTTCCTTCTGTTTTGATTTTTTGGAATAGTTTCAGCAGGATTGGTGTTATTTTTTTCTGGAATGTTTTGTAGAATTCACCTGTGAAGCCGTCTGGCCCTGGGCTCTTCTTATTTGGGAGTTTTTAAATGACTGATTCTATCTCTTACTTGTGATTGGTTTGTTGAGATCTTCAATTTCTTCTTTCATCAATATAGGCTGCTTATGTGTTTCTAGGAATTTGTCCATTTCCTCTGAATTGTCGTTTTTGTTGGAATATAGTTTTTCAAAGTATCCTCTTATGATAGTCTTTATTTCTGTGAGGCCAGTGGTGATATCTCCTTTCTCATTTCTTATTTTGTGTATTTGCATCTTCTCTCTTTTTTCCTTTGTTAGTCTCACTAAAGGTTTGTCAATTTTATTTATCTTCTCAAAAAACCAGCTCTAGGTCTTGTTTATCTTTTCAAGTGCTTTTTTATTTTCTATTTCATTTAGTTCTGCCCTTATCTTTGTTATTTCCTTCCTTCTTCTTCCTGTGGGATTACTTTGTTGTTTTTTTCTAATTCCTCCAAATGTGCAGTTAGTTCTTCAATTTTTGCTCTTTCTTCTTTTTTGATGTATGAATTGATGGCTATAAATTTCCCTCTCAATACTGCTTTTGCTGCATCCCATAAATTTTGGTATGTTGTGTTATCATTATCCTTTGTTTCAAGGTAGTCATTGATTTCTTTTGAGATCTCCTCTTTGACCCACTGTTTTTTCTAAGAGTGTGCTGTTTAATTTCCATATCTTGGTGTCAAATCTGGGCCTCTGGTCCTTGCAGATTTCCAGCTTCACTCCACTGTGGTCAGAGATATTATTTTGTATGATTTCGATCTTTCTGAATTCATTAAGCCTTTCTTTGTGGCCTAGAATATGGTCTATCTTGGAGAATGTGCACTTGAGAAAATTGTATATCCTGCTGTGTTTGGGTGTAATGATCTGTATATGTCTATTAGATCTAGCTCCTCTAATATACTGTTCAAATAATTTGTTTCTTTAGTGATTCTCTTTTGAGATGTTCTGTCCAGAATTGATAGTGATGTATTAAAATCCCCCACTATAATTGTAGATGCATCTATTCTTTCACTTAGTTTTTCCAGCATTTGCCTCACGTATTTAGAGGCGCCCTTGTTAGGAGTATAAATATTTATGATTGTTCATTCTTCTTGAGAGATTGTCCCTTTCACTAATATGTAGTATCCTTCTTTGTCTGTCACAATTGTTTCACAATTGTCTGATATTAATAAAGCTACTCCTGCCTTTTTTTGGTTATTGTTTGCTTGTAAGATTGTTTTCCAACCATTCACTTTCAGCCTCCATGAATCTCTGGGTCTAAGATGTGTCTCTTGTAGACAACATATAGATGGGTCATATTTCCTTATCCAATGTCCTAGTCTGAATCTTTTGATAGGTGAGTTTAATCCATTGACATTCAGTGTTATTACTTTCAAGGAATTATTTATGTTAGCCATATTTTGATTGGACTTGTGTTTGTCATATTTTGTTTGTTTGTTTTTTCTTCTCTCTTTGTCTGTTTTGTCGCTCTTACACTCTCCTTCAACTCTGCCTGTCCTGTTTTTTCCTTTCTTCCTGCAGAACTCCCATTAGAATTTCTTGAAGGGGAGGTTTCTTGTTGGCATACTCTTTCAATTTCTGTTTATCATGAATATTTTGAACTCTCCATCATTTTTGAATGCTAGTTTAGCTGGATAGAGTATTCTTGGTTGGAAAATTTTTTCTTTTAGTACCTTGACTATATCATACTGCTGCCTTCTTGCCTCCATGGTTTCAGATGAGAAATCAGCACTTAATCTTATGGAGCTTCCCTTGTATGTGATGGCTTTCTTTTCTCTTGCTGCTTTTAGAATTTTCTCTTTGTCTTGAGTGTTGGATAATTTGACAAGTATATGTCTTGGGGTGGGCCTGTTGGGGTTTATGATGTTTGGGGTGTGTTGTGCTTCTTGGATATGTACATCTGTCTCTTTCAGTAGATTTGGGAAGTTTTCAGCCATTATTTCCTGCAACACTCCTTCTGATCCCTTTCCCTTCTCTTCTCCTTCTGGGATGCCTATAATACATATGTTTGTGCGTTTTGCATTGTCCTTCAGGTCCCTAAGTCCTAGCTGGATTTTTTCTATCTTTTTATCGATCAATTCTACTATCTGTTTGATTTCCCATGTACTGTCTTCCACATTGTTAATTCTCTGCTCTGCCTCTTCTAATCTGCTGCTATTTCCTGTGAGTGTATTTTAGATTTCTTGAACTGTGGTGTTCATTCCATCATATCTGTTATCTTTTTGTGTATGTCTGCAATTTTCCCTCCAAGTGTTGTCTTCATATTGTTAACCTCTTCCTTTACTTCATTAAATTTGTCTGTGATATATGTTCTGAGATCTTTAATTACTTGTGTGAAGTTCTGCTCCCCTTCGTGGTTTTTAGTTTGTTCATTGGATTCAGCCATGTTTTCCTGATTACTGGTTTGGTTTGTAGATTTTTGTTGCTGTCTGGTCATCATTTTATCTTGATGGGTTTAATCAGTTCCTTAGCTTCTTTGTCTAGTCTTGGGGATTAATTAGCTGTTGTTTTTGCATAAGTGTTATATCCTCTCTTTGTCACTTTGTTCTTCTTATTCTAATTTCTTATTGCTGGCTGAGTTCACTTTGAAGGAAAGTATTAGGGCCAGGGAAAGGCAATTGTGTAAGAAAGGAAAATATGTAAAGTAGTATTGGTAATAAATGTTAACAGAGCAACAGTATGAGATCTGGGAGGATGGATATTAGATTCATGTAAGTTGTGTAGAGTTACAGCAGTAAGTAGAATACCTATAATGAGGTAGTTGACTGAATATGGGAGGAATGTGGTCTGAATTAAAAAGCTAGTATTTTCATGAGGAGGGAAAGAGAAAAGAACGGCAATAGTTTCAAGAGTAGATAAAAGACAGAAAACAAAACAAAGGTATTAGAAATTAGGAGTTAGACAATTTGGGGATCAAAGAGAGAGGTGGAATATAGGAGAGACAGTAGATGATGGAGGATATCAAGATGTGGGGGAATGGGGATAGTGTAGGTAGCCAAAATCAATTCACACAGAAATGAGGCAACAGAGGATGAGGAAACCCAGCAAATGTGAGGTGTTCCCTGCAGCACCTATTGTATAATTAAGAGAAAATAAAATAAGAAGAAAATGAGGGACAAGAGAAAAGAGAGAAAAAAAAGAGAGAAGAAGGAAAGAAAGAAAAAGGGAGGGTGGATAAAGAAAAGGGAGGGGAACAAGTAAGGAAAAGAAAAGAAGATATAGAGCACCAACAACAGCAACAACAAAAAACCCCTAAATAAATGAGAAAAAAAAAAAAAAAGACCTTGGGGGATACAATGGGAGAAAAGACTAGGAAATAATGCAATATTAGCAACCAGGACAATAAAAAGTTAAAAAAAAATAAAATTAAAATTAAAAAAAGTACAAATGTTGAGGGCTAGGACAATCAAGGACCTCAGATGGGCCTCAGGAAGTGGTGGATTCAGGGCTGGAAAGTCTGTGATATTGCAGACTCCAGAGGTGTGAGTCTCTGGGGTGTGGGCCACCAGGGTTTAGGGGACACAGACCTGGCAACCTCAAATGCAGTTAACAGGGAGCCTGGTAGCACCACAGTGCAACACAGCCTTCAGGGATCCCCACAGCTGGGTGCCAGCCCTATCGGAGAGGTCTCATCCACAAACTCTGACCTATGTGTCGGAAACCCACAATTCCCCCTTTCACTAGGGTTTCTTTTGTGGCTGTATCACCAATTCGACTTCAGGACACCTCCTGCCCTGCAAGCCCCCAAAGCAGCCAGTTGGGGGCGCCTCTATATTGCAGCCAATTTAAGGATGCTGCAGATCTGCAGCCAGGCCTAGGGGGCGGGGCTCTAGCTGGAAGCACTGTATCAGTGTCTGAAACTGAAAATCCCAGCCTCGTAAAAGATTCCCCTAATCAGCTTCCCACCCTGCAATCCCCCGAAATAGCCTCCTGGTGATGTCTCTTCACTGCAAGTGATTTAAGGCTGCTGCAGCTCAGCAGCTGGCCTTGGGGGCGGGGCTCTAGCCAGAAATGCTATTATTCATGTCAGAAATAAAAAAATTTCCTGCCTCGCAAATAACTCCCTTCTGTCTCACCAAATCAGTTTGCGAAGGTCTCCTGCCCTGTTAGCCCCGTAATAGCCCGCTCAGGACTTATGAATTCCCCAGTACCGCAGAGCCTCCAGGAATTGCCACCGCGGTGCCGGTGCCTTGGTTCCACCCACCCCAGGGGGGAGCGTCCTGCGTGCAGCCCCTAACTCCGTGTAAGAGAGCCTCAATTTTATCTTTAACACGAATTTTCTCTGTTACCTTCCCACGAAATCGATGTGCAGACACCTCCTGCCCTGCAAAATGCTGAAACAGACTGGTCCTGAAGAATTTCTAAAGCTGCCCAGCACTTCTTTGAAGGAGAGACTATTGGTGCACTCACTCAACCACCATCTTGCCCTGCCCTCTCCACCATCTTGCCCCACCCTCTCATTCCAACTTTTGACAATAGTGAGTAGTGCTGCTATGAACATTGGTGTGCATATATCACTTTGTGTCCTTGTTTTCAGTTCTACTGGGTATATACCCAGCCGTGGAATTGCTGGGTCATATGGCAAACCTATAGCCAGCTTTTTGAGAAACTGCCAAACTGTCCTCCAGAATGGCTGGATCCTTCCGCATTCCCACCAGCAGTGGATGACTGTTCCCATTCCTCCACATCCTCTCCAACAATTGTAGTCTTCTGATTTTTTGATAGGTGCCAGCTAAGATGGTATCTCATTGTTGTTTGATTTTCATTTCCCTAATAGCTAGAGATTTGGAGCATTTTTTTCATGTGTCTTTTAGCCATGTGTATATCTTCTTTGGAGAGGTGTCTGTTCAAATCTTTTTCCCATTTTTAAAATTGGGCTGTTTGCCTTTTTATTTTCAAGATATAAGAGTTCTTTATATGTCCAAGATATAAGTCTCCTATGAGATATATGGTTACCAAATAGTTTCTCTAATTGTGTAGACTCTCTTTCCACTTTCTTGACAAACTCCTTGGAGGTGCAGAAGGCTTTAATTTTGAGGAACGCCCATGAATCTATTTGTTCTTTTGCTTCTTGTGCTTTTGGTGTGAAGTTCATGAATCCATTAGAAGAAAATCTTGACGTCCCGCAAGAAAACATAGAAATCATTCAGAGAGCCTGAGATAATAATGACGGAAATCAGTCATGGGTATCCTTCTTCCTCTCTTATTTTTCTTCACCCTTAAAATCAATGCTTTCACCTCTTATAGCACCATTACTAATAGTATTGCTGCTGCTTCTTTTTTGTCCCTGTCTCTGACAACTTCTTGTCTGATTCATACACTGAATCGTACAGTCAACAACCCAGGAAGATGTAAATGGCATCTTTCTGCTGCGTGAACAATAATATCAACCCCTGCATGACCTGAAACCACAACCCACTGCACAGGATGGAAGGGAAGTTCATTTCTCTGCCCCTTGACAGAAGGAAGTAGCCAGATCAAGCCAACGCCCCAAATCACCTCACGCTCCCCTCCTGCCCAGTACCGGGTACCCCAATACCAGGACTCCATAGATATATATCTATATAAACAAAGAGTTAGGAATGGTAGAGGCTTGCACTAATTAACAATGTAGCTCAGCTTCCCCTGATATGCACTGGGGAAAGGCTAACCCCTTCCCCCATAAGCCTACGTGTCTAAGGGCAGAGAACTTCCCCACAGGTTAAACAAAGACACCACATGGAGATGGGAATAAAGGGAGATAAAGACCTTTGCTACCTGCATATCAAATGGAGATAAAGACATTTCCTCCCTGCGTATCAAAAGAACACCCACTCCTTCAGCATTCCAAGAAAACCTAACTCCCTAACCCACTACCCTCTGGCTATACAAGGGAAAGTTTTCACCTCTAGGGCTCCCTGTTGGTCCCTGCACCTCACTTGGACCCTCAACCCCCTCCCACCAACTAGCATTTCCCCACCTAGGAAAGTTCTGTATAAATTCAATTCACCCCCTTCCAGGAGGGGGTTGAAGTCTCTTTTCAGACATCCCACCATGCTGGTGGGGGCACTGAAGCCTGTTCTTCAGACCCCCTCCATTGGGAGAGCTTCTCAATAAATTCTCAGCCTCTGGTCGTATCAGTCTCCCTGTCCCAGTAAGTGCCTTTTTTCTCCAACAGTCTTGTTTATTTTTGTTATACCTTTTTCTGTATTTCACGTGGGGATTTCCTGGCTATTGTCTTTGGAATGACAGAACAAATTGACCCTAGGACAGGAATGGCCTTTATTTGCATTACGTTCCCTCAGGAGCCGGGAGTGCCTTTGGGGTAAAAAAACCTTAAATAACCCTGTGGTTTTGAGCTGGGTGAGCCAGAATTTTAGGGTTTTTCTGTTAGTATCTTGGAGAAGTCACTTTCCCACACTTGGGGATTCTCACACACCTCCCAGCAGCAAGCACACACCAGGAGAGAGTGATATATTATTTGGTTATTTGGGGCAATAAAGATTAATTGCAGGGTTTGGGAGACAAATCTTTTGAGACCTCCCATCCTTCAGCAAATATTTATCAAGCCAAATATTAGTAAGTGATCGGATCGGTGCTAACTTCTGGGAATATAGCAGTGAACTAAACTGACACCATGTTTCCTATACATGTAGAACTTAGAGTGTAATGAGGATGGCAGACAATTAAGGAAGTGTAGAGAGCTGAGTGTCTTGTAGTCATTCTTGGCAAAGGGTGCTTTCAAAGCAGAAATAAACAAAAGCCATTACTGAATTATCCCAGAACACAAAGAGTGGATTCAACTCCTAATGCACAGAAAAATGAGTCAAGTCATTTCTCCCTTGTGCTTAAATTGGAAGCATCCTCTAAAGGTTTCCCTTTTCCATTTTTTTAAAATTTTAATTATTTATTTATTATTATTTTTTAAAAATTACATAAAAAAATGAGGTCCCATTCAACCCCACCGCCCCCACCCCCACTCCCTTCACTCCCCCCACAGCAACACTCTCTCCCATCATCATGACACATCCATTGCACCTGGTAAGTTCATCTCTGAGCATCACTGCACCCCATAGTCAATGGTCCACATCATAGCTCAGACTCTCTCACGTTCCATTCAGTGGGCCCTGGGGGGATCTACAGTGTCCTGTAATTGTCCGTGAAGCACTATCCAGGACAACTCCATGTCCCGAAAACACCTCCACATCTCATCTCTTCCTCCCATTCCCCAAACCCAGCAGCCCCCATGGCTACCGTTCCCACACCCATTCCACATTTTCTCTGTGGACATTGGATTGGTTGTGTCCATTGCACACCTATGTCAAGTGAGGGCTTAGATTCCACATGGGTACTGGATGCACTCCTCCCGCTTCTAGTTGTAGACACTCTAGGCTCCATGCTGTGGTGGTTGACCTTCTTCAACTCCATGTTAGCTGAGTGGAGTAAGTCCAATAAATCAAAGTGTAGGAGCTGAAGTCTGTTGAGGCTCTGGGCCTGGGTGTCATATTATCAGTCCAGAGATTCAAATCCCCTACATATATCTTAAACCCAGCACCGACTACAATTCCAATAAAGTAGCATGCAAGTCTTGTGAAAAGAGATCCCCTCTGAGTCCAATTCCATCATGCAGAAACACCAGCTCCAAAGAAGGGCCATCTGTCATGGCAGTGAACCCCTTCTGCCATGACCACAGAACCTGTGGGTCTCTTTATCCCTCAAAAGAACCAATACCTGGGGTTGTATCTACTTTATCTGTCTCTTAGACTCTGTTCAGTTGTACATAGGGGTATTCCTTCTGACAACCTCCAGACTCTTTTTTAGAGACTCACAGCCTTATAATCTCATTTCTCCTTTCCATTTCCCCCTTACATTAGGTCAAACAGCTTCCCGAAGTCATGTTATTATATGTAGACAGGGATATTCTGCTGTTCCGCATTGAATCTTTAATTCAAGGTCATTTTCTAGTTGCTTCTTCAGCTGGTATGTGGTAGTGATCCCTCGGTGCCAGGGAGGCTCATCCCCGGGTGTCGTGTCCCACGCTGGGGGGAATGCACTGCATCTACATGCTGAGTTTGGCTGTGAGAGTGGCCACATTTGAGTAACATGAATGCTGTCAGGAGGAAGCCCCCAGGCACAATGCTACTCTAGGCCTTGTTCTTATTGCAGGTGTATAGGCTCAAAAGTGTAGCCATTAGTATCAAGAGCCCACCCACTGTTGGGCCCTCCTTCCTTCCTGGTTCTTGCCGTTGCACCTGGAGGATTGCCGCTGCTCTCCCACCTTTTTCATTTTTGAGTTGGGTTGGAGAGGAGGAGCTTTGGGAAAATGGGAATCACGGAGTGATTTTTAAGCAGGTCGGGTGGTATTATGGCTTTGTGTTTTGGCAAGTTTTTTTGGATGTTCTGTGGATTGGAGGAGGTAGGAGTGAATATGGGGGGGCCAGTTTGGATGATAATCCAGGCAGAGCTGATGTAGTTTTGGAGCATCTCCTGGGTCACCTCCTGCTTTTATTCTTACTCCACTTACTCTCAACCCAGCAGCCAGAGTTAGCTTTCCAAACACAGCACACTTTATATCACTTCCCTGCTTAAAACCCTTCCAAGGTGCTTCATTGCACTTAGGATAAAAACTAAACTTCCTATGATGGTTGACAAGCCCTAAATAAACTGCCTTCATTTACATGTTTAATCTCATTTACCATGATTCTCCTCTTAACTCTGTAAGCAGCAGCCACGGTGGTCTTCTCTTTGTTCCTTGAGCACATCGAGTTCTTTCCTATCTCAGGACCTTTGCATGTGCCATCCCCTCTGCCTCAGGACCTTTGCACATGCCATCCTCTTATTCTCCAATCCTTTCCCCCTTAAACTTGACATTGTTATGGGATTTTGTCTAGGTTCTTGTGGGTTCCTGATACCAATGGCTATGCTTTTGAGGCTATACATCTGCAATAAGAACAAGGCCTAGCATAGCACTGTGCCTGGGAGTTTCCTCCTGACAGCCTTCATGTTACTCAAATGTGGCCACTCTCACAGCCAAACTCAGCATGTAGATTCAGTGCATTCCCCTCAACGTGGGACATGACACCCGGGGATGAGCCTCCCTGGCACCGAGGGATCACTACCACATACCAGCTGAAGATGCAACTAGAAAATGACCTTGAATTAAAGGTTCAATATGGATCAGCAGAATATCCCTGTCTACATATAATAACATGACTTCAAAATGCTGTTTGACCTAATATAAGGGGGAAATGGAAAGGAGAAATGAGATTATAAGGCTATGAGTCTCTAAAAAAGAGTCTGGAGGTTGTCAGAAGGAATGCCCTTATGCACAACTGAGCAGAGTCTAAGAGACAGATAAAGTAGATACAACCCCAGGTATTGGTTCTTCTGAGGGATAAAGAGACCCACGGGTTCTATGGTCATGGCAGAAGGGGTTCACTGCCATGGCAGATGGCCCTTCTTTGGAGCTGGTGTTTCTACATGATGGAACTGAACTCGGAGGGGATCTCTTCCCACAAGACTTGCATGCTACTTTATTGGAATTGTAGTTGGTGTAGATATATTTAGAGGATTTGAATCTCTGGACTGATAATATGACACCCAGGCCCAGAGCCTCAACAGACTTCAGCTCCTACACTTTGATTTATTGGACTGACCCCACTCAGCTAACATGGAGTTGAAGAAGGTCAACCACCACACCATGGAGCCTAGAGTGTCTACAACTGAAAGCAGGAGGAGTGCATCCAGTATCCATGTGGAATCTAAGCCCCCACTTGACATAGATGTGCAATGGACACAGCCAATCCAATGTCCACAGAGAAAATGTGGAATGGGTGTGGGAAGGGTAGCCACGGTGGCTGCTGGGTTTGGGGAATGGGAGGAAGAGATGAGAGGTGGAGGCGTTTTCGGGACGTGGAGTTGTCCTGGGTGGTGCTTCACGGACATTTACAGGACATTGTAGACCCCCCAGGGCCCACTGGATGGAACGGGGGAGAGTGTGGGCTATGATGTGGACCATTGACTACGGGGTGCAGTGATGCTCAGAGATGTACTTACTGGGTGCAATGGATGTCTCATGATGATGGGAGAGAGTGTTGCTGTGGGGGGAGTGGGGGGTGGGGGCGGTGGGGTTGATTGGGACCTCATATTTTTTGAATGTAATTCGTAAAAATAAATAATTTTAATTAAAAAAATGCTGGAGAAATGAATTTTAAGAACACATCAGGTGACTTAGGCCCATAATTTATTCAGTTAGGGAGGGAAGAGAAATGGGAGAAAATAACCGATCAGGAGTCCCAGGTAGAGAGGAAGGGGCTGAAAAGTGGTAAAGAGGGCTGATTTACAGGCTATAATTTCCATTTATGGGTTATAAATACTCAGGTTTTACTTGTGTGGTGATCCAAGCAGGGGAGAGGCAGCAGGAATCCAGTTTTATTTACAAGATAGCACAAGAGAGAGGAAGAGAGCTCATTCAAGCCCTGCACCTGCTTTTGAACTGTTAACTCTCCCACCCCTTTGCTAATGGCAGGGGAGGAGCTCCTGCTGTTTATTGCTTTGATTGCTTATTTTCCCCATCAATCTCCCAGGGGAGCCCAATGATAAAGTCCTTAGGGAATATCCGGGGCTTCTCCTGGCTTCCATAAGAAGTCTTCTTCTGAGTGGCAGGATCTTGGGGTGGGTCTCCCAGCAGCCTTCTTGAGGTCTTATGTCCACGTGGACTTCTTGCCAGGCTCCAGATCCATCTGTTAATCCCCTATCTTGCTAGCCTGCTTAAGCATGTCCGTCTCCTCCTTCTGTTTCAGGTGAATGCCCCAAACCCAGTTCTTCAGACAGGACTTCCCTCACCTGCCCATTGAAAGGAAGTCCTGCCCAGTTACCCCTGTCACTTCACCCTGTTGATATTCTTCCATGCATGGTCCCTATCTGTGGTTATTGCATTTTTTGTTTGTTTGTTTCTGGTATGTTTTCCTTCTAGAATGTAAACTGTATGGTGGTTCCTGATCTGTATTGCTTCCCATGGTATCACTGCTGAGTGAATAAACTAATGGATAGATTTTAAAAATAAAAAAACTGGAAAGTGGATGTGGCTCACCTGATAGAGTGTCCGCCTACCACATGGGAGGTCCAGGGTTGAAATCCATGTCTTCCTGACCCGTGTGGAGCTGGCCCAGGTGCAGTGCTGATGCACGCAAGGAATGTCGTGCCACGCAGGGGTGTTCCTCACATAGGGGAGCCCCATGTGCAAAGAGTCGGCCCTGTAATGTGGACCACCCCGTGTGAAAACTGCAGCCTGCCCAGGAGTGGTGCCTCACACATGGAGAGTTGATACAGCAAGATGACGCAACAAAAAGAGACACAGATTCCCATGGCCGCCGACAAGAATGCAAATGGACACAGAAGAACACACAGCGAATGGACAGAGAGAGCAGACAACTGGCGGGGCTGGGGGGAAGGGCAGAGGAAAAAAGAAAATAAATCTATAAAAATAAAATAAAAAAAATTAGAATCTGTAGGAGGGGAGAGGAAGGAGTTACCTCCTGTCTTTTTGGCTTTGGCAACTGGGTGGATGGCAAGGATATTGTGCTACAGAGAAGGAAAATCAGGTTTTGTTTTGGGGGGAAAGACAGACTTCAGTTTCAGATAGGTTGATTTTGAGGTGCTTTGATTTTTTTTTTTTACCATTTATTGGCATTTTTATTCGATATTTCCAAATATAAAAAAAGTTCAAGATGCTTACACCAATTATCTCCAATGAGACCAAGCAAAGCATGTGTACAACAATGGTTTCCTCCCCACTTGAGTGTTGCTCCTTTATACAACGATGTGATCAACAGAAGACCAAATGGCAGGTGCTTGGAAAATATCACCTGTTTTCGAAACATGCAGGACAGTTTCTACCTCCTGTCTGCAAGTGTTCATTTACAATATATTAGTGCTTTTATGCTTTTTTTTTTTTAATTCGGGAGGCACATGGCACTGAAGATTATAGCTACCCAACTTTATCTGCCTTCCCCAGAGAAAGCACAAACGATGCTCCCAACACTACAAACTTTGGAGGGTTGAGAGAGCAGATGTTATTTGTAGAGATTCAATCAGTTAGCTTGAAAATGTTGACTTTTTCTCTTAATAAAACACATTTCATTAGGGTCTTTCCTCTAATTATGTTAGATTGGGTTCCAGAAGAACTCTCCATGAATTTAAAGTGTGACAACTGTAAACTCCTCTGTTGCAATATACAAATCAAAGACCTGTAAACTTTATTAGTTGCATAGACTAAGACAGTTGTTTGCTAAATGGTACTGTAGAAAATCCTGACACAAGGGGTACTCGTTAGTGGAAATGTTTCTGACAAATGGATATTGCATGACAATATTTACAGGCTAACTTTTTCTTCTTTTAAGATTTATTTTATTTATTTATCACTTCCTCCTTGTTGTTTGTGGTCATGTTATTATATGTAGACAGGGATATTCTGCTGATCCGTATTGAACCTTTAATTCAAGGTCATTTTCTAGTTGCATCTTCAGCTAGTATGTGGTAGTGGTCCCTTGGTGCCAGGGAGGCTCATCCCCGGGTGTCATGTCCTTCGCTGGGGGGAATGCACTGCATCTGCATGATGAATTTGGCTGTGAGAGTGGCCACATTTGAGTAACATGAAGGCTGTCAGGAGGAAACTCCCAGGCACAGTGCTACTCTAGGCCTTGTTCTTATTGCAGGTGTACAGGCTCAGAAGCATAGTGATTAGTATCAGGAGCCCACTGTTGGGCCCTCCTTCCTTCCTGGTTCTTGCCATTGCACCTGGGGGACTGCCGCTGCTCCTCCAGGGTCCACGACAGTGACCCCCCGGCCAGGGGCCCGGTACTCCCCCAGCTGTTGTTTTTAATTGTTTCCACTATGAGTATATCTAGACATTACTATATACCCTGGGCATATGCCCTGTATAACTCCCTGTCAACCCTATATATCCTGTCAATAACATCTTATATCAGTATTCCTCCGCTGCCATTGTTGAACCACTCTGTGATCCTAAACTTCCTGTAAAGTGAATCCCAACAAATTGTCAGCTTCACAAGAGTCTTAGATCACCGAAATTCATATATACAATATACAGTACTTCCCCAGATCCACCATAAAACCTTTTCCCTTCCGCAGTGATAATCTTTTAACTTATTCATATCATATTTCCTGAAACTGATGTAGAGATTCTGAGACAATAGCTTTCAAACAAGGTGACAGCTGTACTTACTATGTGGTCCATACTTTAGGTTGTACAGTTTTCTGAATTTTTTAGTTATCCTATGTTTTGCCTTATGGTTTACATTATTAGTCTGTCGTCCCCTATATGTTTTTGGTATAATATTACATGTTTTATATTCATCCTCGTGTACTCTCACAAAACTCCTCTCTTGCCCCCATATTTACCTTGGTTCCATCCATTCCACATCCATTTTCCCCTCCCCTTGGGGCCCACAACACCAGCCAATCTCCATTTCCCAAGAAGCCATGTCCAGAGATACTTGCAGCAGTATTCAGGGCCTGACTTTCTCAACTGCCCTGTTGCCCTGGGAGTCATCCTTTCTCACGAGAGATACAGTTCTCTCTATTTGACGGCATTAGTCTACTCCAGGATGTGGGTCCACCCCAACTCTCACTTCTTGGATCTCTTCCCAATGGTACTACCCACCTTGGCATAATGAGCCTTCAGCTATTCCCCTGGAGTCCTTCCCGCATCAGACCATACCCCCTGAGCATCCTAAACAGGTAACCCTCCTACTTATACTTTGATACGAGTTTCTCAACATTTTGTTCTCAACAAACACCTGACACTCTCCCATGTTCGTGTGTTGCCCCTCCCTCCCCCCATTTTTTGGATAATATTACCCCTCTGCCCATCCCCAGCCCCCCTCCAACCCACAAAGCCCCATCCGAAGGCAACCCCTTGCCCCCATTTTGTCCCTTCTTTGTGCTCATACTTACCGCCAGCTCATCACAGATTCCCCCCCGGCAGACGTTAACTCACATCCTTCCTCCACCCCCCGATTTCCTGTAAGCCTCTTTTCCACACTCTAGCTCTCTGAGGCAGTTTGCTTATTTCATATCATAGAGGTCATGTAGTATTTGTCCTTCAATGCCTGGGTTGCTTCACTCAACATAAGGTTCTCAAGATTCATCCATGTTATCACGTGTGATTGTAGTGTATTTGTTCTTACAGCTGAGTAGTATTCCATTGTGTGTATATACCACATTTTATTGATCCACTCGTCTGTTGATGGACATTTGGATTGATTCCAACTTTTGGTGATAGTGAACAATGCTGCTATGAACATTGGTGTACATATATCATTTTGTGTCCTTATTTTCAGTTCTGATGGGTATATACCCAGCAGTGGTATTGCTGGGTCATATGGCAAATCTATGGTTAGTTTTTTGAGAAACCACCAAACTGTCCTCCAGAATGGTTGGATCCTTCTGCATTCCCACCAGCAGTGGATGAGTGTTCCCCTTTCTTCACATCCTCTCCAGCATTTGTATTCTTCTGTTTTTTTCATAGCTGCCAATCTTATGGGAGTAAGATGGTATTTCATTGTAGTTTTGATTTGCATTTCCCTGATAGCTAGGCTTCTCCACATTCTTAACGCCTTGCAATAGTGAGGTGTTGCGATTTTAATACACATTGTATATATAGTCTGGATCACAAAAGAGAAGTTTTTTTCTCCCTTAGACAATATATGGTAATTGGAATCAAAGTAATGGATAAAATAATTTAGGGAGAGCTTGTAGGGTGAGAACACAGCCCTGAGTAACGCATTTCAAAGGAAGGGAATGAGGAGCAGCTAATAGAAGAGACAGAGAACAAGTGGCCAGGCAGGTAGGGGAAATGACACAGTATGAAGTCATAGAGGGCAAGGAAAGAGCAGGCTGAGTCACGACTGAAAATAACCAGAGGGTGAAGCATCAGGGAGATTGTTAGTCCCAGCACGTGCAGAGCCAGTGCGAGGATGGCAGTGGTCAGCAAGACTGATCCTGAGAGAAGAAATAGGGGAGACCCAGACTACCCACACCAAAGGACCTGCTGTAATTCCAAGACAGAGGCACGGAACGCCAGGGCGATCAGTGCCAGAGCATTTATCAGGGGGATTTAGAGAGAGCCAGAGAGTTGCAGTGACCTCAGGTCAGACAGTGAGACCAGAAGGAGTTTTTGGGGTATGTGTGCCCCTGTTCTGCAGGGACAAAGGTGGCTAAACGCCAGGAGCCTGTGTGCTTGTTTTGGGAAAACATCTTGGTATGTTCTTTTTTCCTCAAAATAGGACATATTTGGGGTGGGCAGTGTCCAAAGGTTCAGCTAAAGCTCAACGTGCATCCAGGGAGTTATGGGGGAGGGGTATCTGGAGGGATCAAGTCTTGATCAGGTTAAGAGATGCCGTGTGGATCCCACACTCTTTCCCTCTTGGTTATGTCACCAAAGCAAAATAGGGAAAGAGGAAAGTTTCTAACTCTTCCTGGTTTTATTCTGAGACAAGATTAAAAATAAAATATTGTGATATTGGGGCCAAAATACAACCAAAGCAAACTGTGGACTGTAGGGCATAGTAATATATCAATATTCTTCAATCAAGGGTAAAAAAGGAAGCATGCTAAGTAAAGAAACCAGACGCCAAGTACTACATATTGTTTAACTCCATCTACACAAAATGCAAATGCAAGTAAATTTCTAGAGAAGGAAGTAGAGTGGCAGTTATGTATGGCAGGGGAAGCACAGAGGGATTGAGAGGTGACTTCTAGGGCGTAAGGAGTTTTTCTTTCTGGAGTTGTAAAAATGTTCTAATATTGATTGCAGTGATGAATGCACAACTCTGTGGTTATACCAAAAGCTATTGACTGTACAGTTTAAATGGATTGTGTGGTTGATGAATATGTTTCAATAAAATTGATAAAAGTTCTATACTTCGTTAATGGCAAGGCTCCTATACGATCCTCTATTATCACTATTATTTTATTGGTGATGATTTTCCTCAAAGTAGAACCTTAGTTGGATCTAGATTCAGTCTTTTTTCATGATAACTACTTCTCTTTCATTTGTGTGTTTTTAAACTTCTTATTCTGAAATACCTTCAAACTTATGGGATGGTTACAAAACCTGTACTAAGATCTCCACCATACCCCTACCTGGCAATATACCCAGATGCATGAATTTCAACATTTTGCCAAATTTGCCATATCTATCTTCTACCTACCATCTATCTATCTATCTATCTATCTCTCTATCTATCTATCTATCTATCTATCTATCTATCTATCTATCATATTTCTATCTATATCTATTTAAAAATTTAAAAAAATTCAATTGCCTTTAAAATATACATAGGTCATAAAAAATATTACATTAAGAAATGTAAAAGGTTTCCACATGCCCCACACCCCACCCCACTCCTTCCACATCAACAACCTCTTTCATCATCGTGGCACGTTCATTGCATTTGGAGACGGTGGCTACCGTGGTTGCTGAGGGCAGGGAAAGGGAAGAAGTGGTGCGATGTGGGGCGTTTTTGGGAATTGGAGTTGTCCTGGATGATAGTGCAGGGACAGATGCTGGATATTATATATCCTGCCATAACCCACTGAATACACTTGGGGAGAGTGTAAACTACAGTGTAAACTATAATCCATTAGGCAGCCGTGCTCCAAAATGCAGTCATCAAATGCAATGAATGTACCACGGTAGATTCAGTCTTTTTACCATACTGCCACCTTCTGGGAAAACTAAGGAATAATAAATTTACAGCAGCTTCAAACATTGGTTTTATGAAGCAGGATTGAGACAAAAGGTCCAAATTCCATAGAGCTATCAACCACTTCTTTTCTATATCATCTTAAATCTATCATTTTATTCTCATTGCACTTGAAAATTTATGTTCAAAGATCTCCTTAAGTTAATAAGTCAACTTTAGTAACAAGTGAACGGAAATAGATCTTCCTAAACAACAAACAACCATCCATCCATCCATCCATCCATCCATTTTAACAGCAAATGTTAAAACATGGTGTTCTCTGCTTGGTGACTTCATGTCAGGTTGACCATTTTATTCAAATTTAATTTTCTCCCTTTTAAAATGGGCTAACATGGATGTGTCACAATGATGGAAGAAGTTATTAACATGGGAGGGTTGTGGTGGGTGGGTTGGGGGGTATATGGGGACCTCATATTTTTTGAATGTAACACTTAAAAGAAAATAAAGAAGAAAAATAAAAAAATGAATTAAAGCATTGACTCAAAAAAAATGGGCTAACAGAGAGGTTCAACTATGACAGGGGAGGAACACTTGTGTGGAGTGTTATTGATGGGGGGCACATGGTTGGCAGGGAGTTCTCCAGGGCATATATCCAGGGTACATAAAAATGTTTGGATATTATCAAAGTGTTTACAGTTAAAAATGACAAATGAGGGATTCCTGATTTCCTAGCCAGGGGAGCTCTATCACATTCCCCATGGAACAGTAACACTCTCCCAAGTGCAATGGCAAAGACCAATAAAGAAAGATGGTCAACAATGAGCCCTTGATACTGATGAGTATGCTTATGAGCTCATACGCCTGAAATATGAACAAGACCTAGAGCTGCAGGGTGCTTAAGAGTTATCTCCTGAGAGCCTCTGTGTTGCTCAAATGTGGCCACTCTCTAAGCCAAACTCAGCATATAAATGTATTGCCTTCCCCCCAGCATGGGACATGCCTCCCCAGGATGAGCATCCCTGGCAATGAGGGATTACTACCAAGCACCGTCTGATGATGTAACTAGAAAAAGATGTTGAATAAAAGGGTCAACTAAGACCAGCAGAATATCTCAGCCTACATGTAATATTAGGTGTTAAAATTTACTTTTTGACATTGAATAAAAGGGGGAAATGGAAGGTCAAATGAGTTTACATGGGTATGAGTCTCCAAAAAAGAGTCAGGAGGTCATCAGAGGGGTCATGCTTATGCACACCTCAGCAGGGTCCAAGAGAAATCCAATGTAGATAGAAGCCAAGGTCCTCATTCTCCTGAGGGCTACAGAGACCCACAGGTTCTATTGTCATGGCAGATGGCCCCGGAGTTCAGTGCCATATCAATTGGCCTTACTTTAGAGTTTGTGTTCCTGAGTATGATGGTGTTGGCCTCAGATACGACCTTTCTACACATGTCTCTTCTATTACTTTAACTGGACCTGCAATTGGTGCTGGGGTTGGTGTATACTCAGGAGACCTGAATCTCTGGACTGTTCATGTGACAGCCAGGCCCTGAGCCTCAGCAGACTTACAACTCCTAATCTCTAGATTACTGGATTTACCCCAGCCAACTAAAGGGAGTTGAAGAAGGTCAACCAACACACCAGGGAGCCAAGAGTGCCTACAACTGCAAGCAGGAGAATTGCATCCAGCATCCATGTGGAATCTAAGCCCCCTTTCAATATAGATGTGGATTGGACATAATCATCCCAGTGTGCACAGGATGGAAGAATAGAGTATGGATTAGAGAGGACTTACTGATATTCTACTATGGAACTATTGTGATTACTAAAGTAAGAAATTGTAGCTTTGATGTTGAGAAAGTGGCCAAGGTAGCTGCTGAGGGTAGGGAGAGGGAAGATGAGACATGATGTGGGGGCATTTTCAGGCCTTGGAGTTGTCCTGGGTGGTACTGCGTGGACAGATGCTGGACATTGTATGTTCTGCCATGGCCCACTGTGTAGACTGGGGGAGAGTGTAAACTACAACATAAATCATTATCTATGTGGTGCAGCAGTGCTCCAAAATACATTCACCAAATGCAAAGAATGTCCCACCATGATGAAAGAGGTTGTTGATATGAGAGAAGTGTGGTGAGGGGGTGGGTATCTACTCTAAGACATGTCGTGAAAGTTTTTCTATACCACTCACTGTTGTATCATAACTTCCCTTCTAATGACTCCACAGTACCGCATTGCACGGATGTGCCACACTTCACCCAGTTTTACCCTACAACAATGATGTTCACTGAGCGACGTTGAGCAAATATTTCTGTAGGTAAATTTGCTGGAACTGAGTCAAAAGGTAAACACATTTGACAGGTTTCTCCTGTCCACATTGTGCTCTAAAAGAGTCATGATTTAGCTTTCCTCCCAGACAATACAGTCAAGCCTAAAGAAGAAAATGGTGAATCATGTGAAATCTCTTCTCCCAGACACAACTTCAGTGCACATATGCAGAGGAGGATGGCTGAGGGTATTGACTGTGGGGGGATATTTGTCATTCTTTTTGGCTGTCAGGCTCCTTTCATCACCCCCTATGCTTCTTATTCCTGCATTTCCTCATCTCCCTCATAGGGCAAGGGTCTGTCTTCCATCAAGCTGGGCTACCATGATTTGAATGCCAATGCAGAGATGCAGGAAGTAAGAATTTCGTGGAATTGGAGAGGGGAGCAGCACCTAAGTTTCCCTGGTGTACCAGTGCCAGGGCATCCATCCGGCACCTGGGGCTTGCCCCTTTGGTGTCTAGACTGTGTTGTCTGTGCCCTTGTGTGCTAACTACCTTAATGCAATGTCAGTCTCCAAGTACATCACCAGGCAAGTGATTCCAGAAGTCACAGTCTGGAAAGGCTCACAGACCAAACTAAAATCCTTAAATACCATGGTTGATTAAAAATAAAATAAACAAGAACAACGAGAAGCAAGGAGAAGAGAGGAAGTAAGTTAACACACTCAGGGTGGAGTGTGAGTGGACAGACCATGCTGCCTGAGCCCAGGGTGTATTCGTCCTGGCTCTCTCTCTGCCACACAAGATTTCCTTGCTGATAGTGCAGTTATGAGGTTTGCTAAGGTTTGGGCAAGAGGTCCCAGATGGAAGACAACATGGGTCAATGACATGTACTTGCTCTACTGGAGAAATGCACTGCACCAAAGCTGTAACTTGCTAATTAGTTTGCCGAGTGACCCAGGGAGTTTCTGGAGGCAGGAGATGTGGGGCCAAAATGGGTGCCACCAATGGATAGATGAATTAAGAGCTCATGGATATTGAGTGTATAATTAAGGCTTCATGGACGTGTCTTGTGTATACGCAGTGCATCATGGATATCAGATACCTCTTTATTTTTTGATTAATTTTTTTTTAATTTTTAAAGAAGGCTTTAGATTACATGTTACATATGATTCCCATATGGCCCCCCTGCACTTTTCCACATTAAGGACATTCTTCTTAGTGTAGTATATTTGTTACAACTGATGAACACATATGGCAGCATTGTTACTAACCGTGGACTACAGTTTACGGTATAGTTTATACTCTATCCTGCACAATTTTTTAGGTTATAACAAAATATATAAATGACCTGTATCTGTAATTGCAATGTCGTGCAGGACAATTCGATTTTGGGATAGTGATGCCCACTCTGTTTCTAATTGAGAGGGAACTTAGATCCATGGGACAGATGGATGAAACTGTCTTGCTTGCAGTTGCAGACTCTCTGTGCCTTGGGATGGGCATTGTCCATCATCATCTCCTCGTTAGTTGTCCTGGGTGAGTCCGATGCACTGGAGAGTAGGTGTTGCAACTCTGCTGAGATTCAGGGTTCAACTGGCAAATGAAAAGGCCAAAGATTTAAGTCTCTGGGACATATGTTTAACAAGTATAGTGCTAATTATAGGTTCAAATAAAAGGGGAGAAGAGCCATGTGTATGGAAACTAACTCTGTTACACTGGGGAGCATAAATTCCTGAGCTTGTCTACCCTGTTTATAGTGTCAGGATGTCTCTAGAGCCCTCAAGAGACCTGCTGTTTGAACACTGTTTACTGTGGCAGTCAATGAAATCCTGCTGAGATTTGTATAAGCATAATCTCTGAAATGACCTGCAGACACACTTTGAAATCTCTTAGCCTTAAAAACTCATTTTGTATTTAATATTTTCCCCTTTTGGTTAAGTCTTTTTCTGGATGCATTGGTAGTTGGCATTTGGTAGTAATTTCTCAGTGCCAGGGAGGCTCATCCCTGGGAGTCGTGTCCCATGCTGGGGGGAAGGTAGTGCATTTATATGCTGAGTTTGGCTTAGAGAGAGGCCATATTTGAGCTACAGGGAGGGTTTCAGGGGGCAACTCTTAGGAAATATCTAATAGTAGGATAAGTTTCAATTTCACAAGAAAAGGTTCAATATCAAGGTCCTGGCATAATGGCCTGTCTCCTTCACTAGGTACTGCCTTTGTACTTGGGGGGTTCTTGCCATTTTATTAGAGAATGTAGCAGGGCTCCCCAGGATGGGAATTCAATATTCATTTGGTTATTGTGTGGGTCTCCACCCACTGAGACAATGCCCCATGAATACCTGAACATATTCACATTCCTTAGAGAAATGCCCCTGGTGCACCCCAACCCACAGATCCCCTCACACTGACACCCTTCACCAGTGATCCTCCCTTGCTACAGTTGTCACCATTCTATGATCCAAAACCTCTAAAAAATGAAGCTGACAAAATAACCAAACACAATTAATAAGAAAATGAAATAATAATACTTCTAAAAACAAAAAAATACAAAAAAAATAGAACATAAACAGTTTTTAAGACATTGTGTCTTTCATCACTGTAAGATCTGTTGTCTTGTATGTTCAGTGAAAATTTCTTCCCTATATTCCCCTAGTGTCTTTTTTTTCCATTTTATCTTTAAGGAAACTTTAGCCCCTCTTGATTTAGAGGTGGAGTAGATACTGCCATCCCAGCGTCCGCAGGATGGAGGAAGACAATATAGATTGGAGTGGACTTGCTGGTATTCTACTATAGAACAGTTGTGACTCTAGCAATGGAAGAAATTGTATCATTGATGTGGAGACAGTGGCCCCGGGAGTTACTGAGGACAGGGAGAGGGAGGAAGAGGTGTGATATGGGGCATTTTTGGGACTTGGAGTTGTCCTGAATGCTATTGCAGGGACAGGTGTAGGACATTGTATATCCTGCCATAGCCCACTGGATGGCCTGTGGTGAGTGTGAACTACAATGTAAACTATGGTCCATGTGACGGGGCAGTGCTCCAGGGTGTATTCACCAGATGCAATGAATGTTCTACACTGATGAAAGGAGATGTTGATGTGGGAGGAGTGGGGTGTGGGGTGTGGAGTGGGGTATATGGGAACCTCTTATGTTTTTAATGTAATGTTTTGTGGTATCTATCTTTAGAAAAAGACAATAAAAATTTTTGGTAACAAAAGAACAAAAGGAAATGAGTGCAGTGGATATAGCTCAAGTGGTTGAGTGCCTACTTCCCATGTACGAGGTCCTGGGTTCAATCTCCAGTACCTCCTAAAAAAAAAAGAGGAAATGATAATTCCAATAAAAGTTATTTAGGAAATAAAGAAAAAAAAATAAAGAAGGTTTAGGTTACAGAAAAGTCACACAGAAAATATAGGTGATTGCCCTATTATCAGGTACCTCTTACTCCTACCATTCTCTCTACCTATTCTAACACACAGGTGTCGGTTTATGCACTTTTGCCTAGCCAGGCTTATGAATTTTACCTATATCTTATAAGCTACTTGACTACAAGCTACCTATCTATAGGTAAGGCATCTTACGCGTTTCATCCATCTCATGACTTCTTTTGTACAACGGAGCTAAACATCCTGAAACAATACAACAAATACTATAGTACCCAGCAGTGCTGACAGGATTTTTAAAAAATGTCAGTTCTGGAATGTGATTTGGGGCAATAATCATGTTTGCTTACCCTCATAGAGAATCTCTGAGCTACTTCATATGCTTTAATAAGCTAATTTTCAACCTAAAATATTCAGAGTTGGTGTCTATTTTCTTTTTTTTTTCGAATTAAGAATCCTCATGGATGTAGAAATTATTACTAGGAGTGGTTGTATAGCACTGATTCTCAAAGAAACGATAATTTAGATTTGAGCAGCAGTTCTGGTGGGAGCTGAAGTCAGTGAAAATCCCGTCAGTATTAAGGGGCAGTGATGCAACAGTTAGTTTAATAATGGCATCTGGTCCTCTGGAATATTTCATTGAATGCTTTGGGGCAAGAGGCCACTGGTCTTGAAGAGTACAGAGACATGAGGAAATTGAAGCCTGCAGGATCAGCTGGTTGCTTTTATATGTGCTAGAGGGCATGCAGAAAAAGAAGGGCAAACCCAAAGTCTTAAAATATTGACAGAAGTCACAGTTAGGGAGTCAAATATCTTGCAGCTTCAAGGCTGAGATCAAAGTTTTATCTTGCAGGTAGCAGAATTGTACTTCAGTTACGGGCTTTTGTTTATTTCTGGTTGTTGATTGGGCTTCTTTGAAAGCACCCTTTGCCAAGAATGTCTGTAAGACACTCAGCTTTCTACACTTCCTTAATCGTCTGCCTTCCTCATTACACTCTAAGTTCTACATGTGTGGGAAAGATGGTGTCAGCTTTGTTCACTGCTATATTCCCAGAAGTTAGCAGTGATCATACCACTTAATAATATTTGGCTTGATAAATATGTGTTGAAGGATGGAAGTTCTCAGAGGTTTTGTCTCCCAAACCCTGCAATTAATCTGTATTGCCGCAAATAACCAAATAACATATCACCCTCTACTACTGGGGGGTGCTTGCTGCTGGGGGTTGCGGGAGAATCCCCAGTTTTGTGGAAGTGACTTCTCCAGATACCAACAGAAAAACCCTAAAATTCTGGCTCGCTCAGCTCAAAACCACAGGTTTTTTTTTTTTTTTAATTATATATTTTTTTTATTGACTTTGTAATAATATTACATTAAAAATATATATGTGAGGTCCCATTCAACCCCTCCCCCCACCTCTCCCCCCCCCAGCAACACTCATTCCCATCATCATGACACATCCACTGGATTTGGTAAGTACATCTTTGGGCACCTCTGCACCTCATAGTCAATGGTCTACATCATGGCCCATACTCTCCTCCATTCCATCCAGTGGGCCCTGTGAGGATTTACAATGTCCGGTGATTGCCTCTGAAGCACCATCCAGGGCAGCTCCATGTCCCAAAGACGCCTCCACCTCTCATTTCTTCCTGCCTCTCCCCATACCCATCGTCCACCATGTCCACTTTTCTCAATCCAATACCACCTCTTCTATGTGGACATTGGATTGGTTGTGTCCATTGCACCTCTATGTCAAGAGGAGGCTCAGATTCCACATGGATGCTGGATGCAATCCTCCCACTTTCAGTTGTAATCACTCTAGGCTCCATGGTGTGGTGGTTGTCCTTCTTCAACTCCATCTTAGCTGAGTGTGGTCACAGGTTATTTAAAGCTTATTTTTACCCCAAAGGCACTCCTGGCTGCTCAGGGAACGTAATGCAAATAAATGCCATTCCTGTCCTGGGGTCAATTTGTTCTGTCATTCCAAAGACAATAGCCAGAAAATCCCCACTCTAAATACAGAAAAAGATATAACAAAAATAAACAGACGGATTAGCCTTTCCCCAATGCCTATCAGGGGAAACTGAGCTACAGCTTGTTAATTATTGCAAGCCTCTAACACAGAAAAAAGCAGAACCACGATTTCTGATGGTGAAAGACAGGGAGGAGTTGACCCTTCTCGCTGCAGTTTCCTACACCAGCTGACCTAAGACACGCACATTAATTTTCATGAGAGTTCCTTCAGTGAGGACAGGTGACTGGCATAAAGGACAGCAGGAAGCTTTCGCAGCTGGCTGGCCCTGGGTTACCTGCACCACCAGAATGAGGGCGACATCAGTTCCTCCAGGTATGTGCTCCCTGGTCCATGGTTCTGCCCAGTCGGGAGCTATTGGGATCCACAGTTTGTTGTCCTTTCCTCTTCTTCTCCTCTTCGCTCACACTTTGCTTTGAACACTCTCTTCCTTTCTCCTTGCAGTGTGGTTTCAATCTCACCACCCTATTGAAATGACCCTCTCACGTATCCCTAAAATTTTCCTTCCGATCCAATCCAGGGTTTGTTTTCTAGACCTAGCACTGCTGGAATTTTTCCTTGCTATTCCTTTCCTCCCTCTCCTTTTTCCTTTTCCTGCAACAAGAATAATTAATAATAGCAGCTAACATGTTTGAGCACTCACTATGCGCCTTCCATATATTAACCCATTTAATCTTACCAAGGTCCCATGAGATGGGGACTATTATCATCCCCATATTACAGATGAGGAAACTGAGGCACAGAGCGTTTATGTTACTCATCCAAGGTCACACAGCTAGTAAATGGCACTGCTGAGGCACCCAGTCCCAGTTCTGTGCTGTCACAGTCCTCCCATGGGATTCCCCTGGTTTCCTACCTTCTTTCTAGAAGAATCTCATGGTCCTCTGACTTCAACTACCGCCCCTGGGAAGATGGTTCCCAGCTCTGAAGTTCCATCTATTCCCATAACTCTAGATTCAATACCAATACCAATAGGCACAACATCGATGGAGTCCCTGCTTTGTGCCTGTCATTGGGCTGAAATGATCAGAAGTTCATTGTCATACACGATCTCCACAGTACAGGTGGGAAATGGCATCCCAGGGAGGTTAGGTAATTTGCTCAAAGTCACACAGCTATTTAGCAGAGTGTCATGCTCTCCAACCAGTCTATCAAAATGCAAGCTAGCAGGGACTCGAACAGATATTTGCACCCCATATCCATAATGGTGGCATTCAAATACGCATAAGGTGGAAGCAACCCAAATGTCCATCAGCAGATGACTGGAGAAACAAAATGGAATGTCACTCAGCCATAAAAGAGAATGAAGCTCCGATGCATGCACCAGCATTGCTTGTTGACATCATGTTGAGTGAAATAATGCTGACACAAAGGGTCAGACCTTGTATGAGTCCATTATTAGGAAATAGCCAGGAAAGCAAACTCATAGAGACAGAAAGTAGAGTACAGGTTACCAGATGCGGGGGGAAGGGGCAATGGGGATTTAGCGATAATGGGTGCAAGATCTGTTTTGGGTAATGGAAGGTGGTGAAGGAAGCACAGCATTGTGAAGGAGATGACTCACTCTGAATGGTGTGCTTGGGAGTGGTTGAGATGGGGAAGTTTATGCTGTCTCTATGCTTCTAAATTTTAAAGAAGAGAGAGACTAAGGATACTATAATACTTAAATACGATTTGTGATACTGGACTAGGTCTAATAATGGAGGTGAAAATGCCAACAAGGACATTATTGAAGCATATGAAAAAATTGGAGGTCGATCGTAAGCTTTGTATCGATGTTCAGGTTCTTGAACTTTATAGATGTGGTTCCACTGGTGAATCCCCTTGTTCTTAGGAAATGTACATGGAAGTATTAAATGTTCAGGAAGCATGATTTATACAACCTGTTCTCAAAAATTTAGGAGATGATTGGTAGATAATAGAATGATCCAGCAAAGGTGGCAAAATGCTAAAATTGGTGGATCTGGGTATTTGGGGTAAGCGGGGGAATGTTGACTACTCTGTATGGGTGTTGCATTATTTTCACAACTGTCCTGTAAGTTTGAAATTATTGTGAAATTCAAAGTTAAAAAAAAATTTATATAAGCCACCTGAAGGCAAAGGCCATAGCCTCCTCCCCCTGCAGCCCCTCCCCACCGTCTGACGTCTCAGAGGTGTTCAGTATATATTTGTGCTCTTTGGTAACCAGAGGCAGAGGCACTTCTGAGATGGACTGTTTGTAAATTTCAGCAACCCATGAACTCTCTGCCCACATCACTTCACATGGAAGAGGCAGTGTGGTGGAATGAGGATTAAATCGAGATTTAGAATAAGATTCTAGAAATGATAATGGAGGCAGCTGTCATTTATGGAGCATCGCAGTCAGACATTATGCAAACTGCTTTACAAGCGTTCCCTTAATTAAATCCTCCCCACGGCCCTTATGAGGGAGATAATGCTGTCATTTTGTTGCACATGAGGAAACTTAGGGAAATTGAGCAACTGGCCCAGGTTACACAACTGGTGTCTGAGCCGCTTGACCCCTGAGGGACCTGTTTCCATACCTGCAAAATGAATGCTGCTTTCTAAAGTCCCTTAAACTTCTAGAAGTCCAGCGTGCAAATGACTCTTTGGAAACCCTCCTCTAAGACCCACTCCCATAGAAATGAGCATAGGGTCTCTGGTTGGGCTGGAAAGAGACCCTGAGAACTGGTCTTGAGCAAAAGCTTGAGTCTTTGGAAATGTCACACTTCGCAGTCATGTGGTTTACGAGATGAGCTGTGAGCCACGGTCACCATGGAATGCTTTTGTGGCTCCTATAAATTAATTATTAGACATAACGAGGAGGAAGGGGAATATAAAAGAAATATGAGTAGACCATGCTATTGAGCATTTCACAGTCCAGCTGAGAACATACTCATTGGAGGAGCAAGATATCAAAATGCACAGTGAGTTCAAGAGCATAAGTAATTGGTCTCGAGTCAGACCTGGCACTGTCTAAGGGAAGAGTAGGGGTGAGGAAGGCTGAGTAGTGGCTCCCAATATATCCATGCCCTAATCCCAGAACTGTGAATATGTTACCTGGCATGGTGGACCAGCCAGGGATCTCCAGAGAAACCAGATAGATAGATGATAGATAGGTGGACAGGTAGGTAGGTAGATAGATAAGATAGATAGGATAGATACAGATAGATAGATAGATGATAGGATGGATGAGATGATAGAAAGATATAGATAGATAAATATTAGAGATGATAGATAGGATAGATATGATAGAAAGCTAGATATTATAGATGATAGGATAGAATAGGTAGATAAATATAATAGATATGATAGATGATAGATAATGGGTATGATAGATACTAGATATGATAGATATGAAAGGTAGGATAGGATAGATGAATATGTTTGATAGATATAATAGATGATAGATAGATAATGATATGATTGATAGAATAGGTAGATGAATAGATGATTGATATGATTCATAGATTAGATAGATGTGAATGATAGATATGATAGTAGGTGATAAATATGATAGATGATAGACAACAGATAGATATGATTGATAGATATGATAGTTGAATAGATGATAGATAGAAGACATAAAGATAAGTAGATATGAAGATGGGGAAATGGATGGATAGATACAGATAGATAGATGATAGATAGAAGATATGTTACAAAGAGATAGATGTTAGGTAGGTAGATATGTGGATAGATAATATAATATATAGATAGATATAAAAATAGACAGATTAGATATAGATGTAGATGTATATATTTATATGCTATGTATATATTTCTACTGTATACATCATATTGATTCTGTTTCTCTGGAGAACAGAGTGTATATCTATTTCTATATATCTATACATATTGAAAGAGAGATAAATCTCTTTACATTGTTGCAGCAAAGCCAGGACTACCGAAGAATAGAAACTCACAACCGGCACTCTAGAGAGGGAAGGAGGAACAGTTTTACTACACGCCGGCCCAAAAGAGAGTCAGTCTCCAAATTCTGAGACCCGTTTTTCAGTTTTCAAAGGTTTATACAGGATTTCAGGTAGGATCAGCGTAACTTTTGCTCATTGGCTGACGTGTTGCTAGGCGAAATTTTGCAAGCAGGGGTTACAGAGGCAGAAGGCTGGTGCAATGTTATGGGCTGATTTACAGAAGTGGGGGGTGGGGAGAGTCACTCTTTTGACATCTTCCTACCCAGCCAAGCTTTCACAGGCTGATTTACAGAAGCAGGGGGCAGGAATCATTCACTTGCTATCTTCCTACCAAGCCCTGTGATCACAGGCTGATGTACAGAAGCGGGGGCAGGAGTGACTTGTTAGGTATTTTGTAAGGGTATGCTTTTTATTTCTCAACAACGTATCTAGAGGTTCATTTTAAGGAACTGGCCCCCGCAGTTGAGCAGGTGTCTGGCTTTCCCGGGACTGCCGTACAAAGAACCACGATCTGGTGGCTTCAAACAACAAAAACCTGTCGTGTCATAGTCCTGGCGGCAAGAAGTCTGGAGTGAAGGTGTCGGCAAGGCTGTGCTGGCTTTGAGCTCTGCAGGGAAGACTCTGCCCCATTCCTTCCAGCGTGCTGGAAACGCATGGTGCCCTCTGCCTTGGTGACACGTGGCATTCTCCACCCTCCCCTCTGCCTTCTCCTAAGCACTCGTATCAGCTTAGGACCACGCTGCTCCTGCTTGGCTTCATTTCAACTATTCACACCTTCCAAGAGCCTATTTCTAAATAAGTTCACATTCAGACTTGGTTTAGGACTCAACATAATCTGGGGGTGGGGACACAATCTAATTCACAACAGCGGGTCAACAGGCTAGAAACTCAGGCAGGAGTTAAAGTTGCCATCTCGAGGCAGAACTTCTTTGTCTGGGGGAACCCTCAGTTCTTGCTCTTGAGGCCTTGAACCGATTGGACGAGACCCACCCACAGTGTCCAGTTATCCCCTTTACTTAGAGTCCACTGGTTGTAGGTGCTAGCCACATCTGCAAAATACCTTCACAGCAACACCTAGATGGGTATATTAGTCAGCCAAAGGGGTGCTGATGCAGAATACCAGAAATTGGTTGGTTTTTATAAAGGGTATTTATTTGGTCTATTTGGAGCAAGATGACTGCCGACGGCTGTGAGGGTTCAGGCTTCCTGGGTTCCTATGTTCCTGGGGCTTGCTTTTCTCTAGGTTCAAGGTTCCTCTCTTCCTGGGGCTGGCTTACTTCCTGGGGCTCCAGCTTAAGTCTTCTGCATCAAAGCCCAGCATCAAAACTCCAACATCAGAACCCCCAACTCTGTCCTTTGCCATGCCTTTTACCTGTGAGTCTCCACCCACCAATGGGTGGGGACTCAATGCCCTAATCATAACTCAATCATGCCCAGGTACAGACCAGATTACAAACATAACTCAGTATTTCTTTTTGGAATTCATCCATAATATCAAACTGCTACAACGGGTGTCTGATTAAATGAATAAAGCTATAGTCTAGCCAAGGTGGCATATAAATCTAACCACAGGCAAAATGGAATGTCAACTTTAGACCATGGTTAGCAGCAGAGCTTCAATATGCCTTCATCACTTGTAACAAATGTACCACACTAATGAAGAATGTTGTTAATAGGGGAAAGTGTGGGAAGGGGAGGGGATGGGATTTATGGGAATCTCCTATATTTTTTATGTAACATTTATGAAAGCTAAAGCTCATTTAAAAATAAAAAAGGTTAAAAAATCAATAATAAGGGAAGTCCTTTGAATCTAAAAAAAAAAAAATTGGGGAAGCAGATTTGGCTCAACAGATAGATCATCCGCCTACCACATGGGAGGTCCAAGGTTCAAACCCAGGGCCTCCTGACCCGTGTGGTGAGCTGACCCACGTGCAGTGCTGATGTTGTGCAAGGAGTGCGGTGCCACACAGCAGTGTCCCCCATGGAGGGGAGCCCCACGCACAAGGAATGTGCCCCATATGGAGAGCCACCCTATAAGAGAAAAGTGGAGCCACCCTATAAGAGAAAAGTGGAATGACGCTGCATAAACGGAGAGCTGATGCAGCAAGATGATGCAACAAAAAAAAGACACAGATTCCCAGCGCTGCTGACAAGAATGCAAGCAGTCACAGAAGAACACACAGCGAATGGACACAGAGAGCAGACATGGGGAGGGGGGCAGGAAGGGGAGAGAAATAAATAAAAAATAAATCTTAAAAAGAAAATAAAAACAGAAAAACACTGGCCACAGAAAAGAATTAAAATAATAATATCATAAAATTAAAAGTAATCACACACCGTAAAGGGACCTTGGGGATGTGATTAAGTTAAGGTTCTTGAGATGGGGTGTAATTACAAAGCTCCTTGTAAGAGAGAGGGAGGAGATCAGAGAGGAGAAAAATTGCTGCACTGCTCTCTTTGAAAATGGAAGGAGCCATAAGGCAAGGAATGTGAGTAGCCTCTGGAAGCTGGAGAAGGCAAAGAAATGGATTCTCCCCTCAGAGCCTCCAAAAGGAACCGGCCCTGACAATATCTTGACTTCTGACTGCCAGAACTGTAAGAGAATAAATCTGCATTATTTTAAGCCACTAAGTTCATGACCATTTGTTACAGTAGTCTCAAGAAACTAATACAGGGAGGTCCAAATGGAGTTAGTATTTTCCACCCACCTGCTCTTGTTTTTTAAAATATTTTTTATTTTTTTAAAGCTACTTCTTACATAACTGTTACATAAACTATGTTACATAACTGTTACATAAACTATTCACCAAATGCAATGAATGTGCCACGATGAGGGAAGAGGTCGTTGATGTGGGAGGAGTGGGGTGGGGTGGGTGTGAGGTATTTTTAATGTAACATTTTTATTGTAACTTTTTTTTGTGAATCTATGTATCTTCAAAAAATACAATAAAAAAATGTAAAATATATATGTATATAGGGGATTCCCATATGCCCCACTCCCTAGCCTGCCCACATTTTCCCACATTAACAACGTCTTTCATTAGTGTGGTACATTCATTGAAATTGATGAACACATTTTGAAGCATTGTCACTAAGTGTGGATTATAGTTTACATTGTAGTATATACTCTCCCACACGATTTTGTAAGTTATGGCAAGATATATAATGACCTGTATCTGTCATGTGATTGTTGTGTCATTCAGGACAATTCCAATGTCCTGAAAACACCACCGTATTATACCTATTTTTCCCTCAGTACTTCTAGTGGCCACTGCCTCCACATCAATGATATGTATTTCTTCTATTGCTAGAATAACAATAAGTCTATAGTAGAATAACAGTAAATCTGCTCTAATGCATCATTCATTCCCCAATCATGAGGATTCTGGGATGGTGGTGCCCACTCCTCCTCTAATTGAGAGGGGACTTAGATCCTATGAGGTAGATCGATGGAACTATCTTGCTTGCATTGCAGACTTTCTTTGTTCCTTAGGATGGGCATTGTCCATCACCATCTCCTTGATGATTGTCCTGGGTGAGTCCAATGAACTGGAGAGTAGGTGTTGCAACTCTGTTGAGATTCAGGTCCCAGCTGGCACATGGACAGCCCAAAGAGTTAAGTCTCTTTACCATACACCTATCAACTCTAGTACTAACTATAGGTTCAAATAGAAGGGCCAGAAGAGCCCTGTGTAGGGAATCCACAACTGAGTCCAACTCCATCACACTGAGGATCCTAAATTCCAAAGTAGGGCCCACTGGCAAGGCACCAAATTCCTGAGCTGTCCGGGTGTCTCCAGAGACCTTAAGAGCCCTGCTATTTGGGGCAGTATCTACTTGGGCAGCCAATGAGCTCCTAAGCGTAACCTCTGGAATGACCTCCCGATTCTGAAGTCTCTTAGCCATAGAAATGCATTTGTCTTTACCTTTTCCCCTTTTGGTCAAGGTCTCTTTCCAGTTGCATTGAGAGTTGATGCCTGGTAGTAACCCCTCAGTGCCAGGGACCACCCACCCACTTTTATTTTATTTTATTTTAATTTTTTATTCATTTTTTAAAAAATATTACATTAAAAAAATATGAAGTCCCATTCAACCCCACCGCCCCCACCCCCCACTCCCCCCACAGCAATACTCTCTCCCATCATCATGACACATTCATTGCAATAGGTAAGTACATCTCTGGGCATCGCTGCACCTCATGGTCAATGGTCCACATCATAGCCCACACTCTCCCATGTTCCATCCAGTGGGCTCTGGGAGGATCTACAATGTCCGGTAATTGTCCGTGAAGCACCACCCAGGACAACTCCAAGTCCTGAAAACGCCTCCACATCTCATTTCTTCCTCCCATTCCCCGCACCCAGCGGCCACCATGGCCACCCTTCCCACACCAATGCCACATTTTCTCTGTGGACATTGGACTGGTTGTGTCCATTGCACATCTATGTCAAGACCCACCCACTTTTAAAGGGCCACTGCCAGCACATTGGGCAATTTTGTGGATGAGGAAAATGAGTCCCTTCCTCAAGTCACTTTACTTCCATCTGCCAGAAAACTGCCAAAATAAATACGACAATTTACAGCGTCTATAATATGTGTGGCAATTCTGAGTATGCAGTGCCACGTGGGATATATGAGAAAGCCCATGTGACATGGTAGGTTACATGCCTGAGCCCACAGCCTCGTGTGTTGGTTTTTTCCCCCACTTTTTATTTTGAAGTAATTTCAAACTTACAAAACGGTTGCAAAAATAATACAAATCTTCACACCCTCTAGGATGGTTATCCTGTTTTTGAAAATCTAAAATAACTGTTGGGGAGGATGTGGAGAAGCAGGAATCCTTCTGCATTGCTGGCGGATGTGTGCAATGGTGCAACCACTGTCGAAGATATCTGGGCAGGTCCTCAATAAGTAATATACAGAATTAGCAGATATCCAGCAGGTCTCTCCCTTGATATATACCTCACAAACCTGAAGAGAGATAGTCAAGTAATTGTACACAAATATTCACAGCAGCCTTATTCACAATAGCAAACTGCTGGAAACAACCCAAATACCTATCACCTAATGAATGGATTCCCAAAATGTGAAATATCCATACACCGGAATTTGGTTCAGCTGTAAAAATGGTTGAGCACCTGCTTTCTATATACAAAGTCCTGGGTTCAATCCCCAGTACCTCCTAAAAAAACATGAATGAAGTAATGGTACAAGATATAACTTGGAAAAATCTTGAAAACATGGTATGTGGAAGAAGCCAGATACAAAATGTCTCATTTTTAAAAGATTCCATTTTATGGAGTATCCAGAATAGGTAAATTCATAGGGACAGATAGAAAATTAAAGGTTCATAGGGATTGTGGGGAGTGGAATGTGGAGGAACTTGTTTTGTGGGTATGGGGTTTCCTTTGGAGGGGATAAAAATGTTCTGAAATTAGATAAAGCTGATGCACAATATTGTAAATATTAATAAATTTAGTAAATGTCACTGACTGTACTTTTAACAGGCTAATTTTATGTTATATGAATTTAAATTTAGTAAATTTAGTAAAACGTCACTGACTGTACTTTTAAATAGGTTAATTTTATGTTATATGAATTTTACCTCAATAAAAAATGTGCAAACAATCTCAAGCACAGGGAAAAAAACCCACAAAAACCATAGAGAGAATTCCAATATACCCCCACTCATATTCAGATCCACCAACTTTTCCCCCATATTTGCTGTTTCATTCTATCATTTTTCTCATCATCGATCATCTGTCTATCCATCCATTCATTTATCCTTCATTCATCTACCACCTATCACTCTATCTTTATCATCTATCACTATTCTACCCATCCATCTATCTACCACTATTCATCAATCTAGCTAACTAGCCATCCATTCATCTATCTTTCTAACTATTTATCTATCAATTTTCTAAACATCTGAAAGTAAGTTGAGCACATCCTGCTCCGTGAACACTCAATACTTCCATGTACATTTCCTAAGAGCAAGGAGATTCACTTATGTAACCACTTTAAGTACAGCTGTCAAGTTCAAGTAACTTAACACTGATATAAAGCTTACAGTCTACAGTGCAATTATTTCATAAGCTTCAAAAATGTCCTTGTTGCCATTTTCACCTCCATTATTAGACCCAGTCCAGGATCAGGTATTGCATTAAATTGTCACTGTCTCTTTAGTCTCTCCCTCTCTTTTCTGACTTGGGGATATAGATTTACAACATAAAGTTTCCCATTTCAACCACTTCAAAGTACATCACTCAGTGGGACTAAGTACATTCACAACGTTGTGCTTCCCTCACCACCTTCCATTACCAGAACTGCCCAACACTTTGGACAGAAACTCTACACCATCGTGCCTTAATTCCCCATTCCCCCTCCTCACCCAAAAACCTATACCACAGCTTGATTTTAAATCTCAGCTCTGCCATTGACTAGCTCTGGGGAATAGGGCAAGTAACTGAACCTCTCTGTGCCTCTGTTTCTTTTCTTTTACAAAAATCGTGATTACAAAGCAATCATTCATAAGCTATTTAAAACCATATGTGGCGGTTTGATATTATTGGTGAATTCCAAAAGAGATATTGATTATGTTTGTAAACTGGTCTGTTCCTATGGGCATGATACCCTTTGATTGTAGTGAATTCAGAGGTTTCACTTTTACTTGATTAAATTAAGATGAGGGCTTTGACTCAGACTTGTGAGTAGGACCTTGAGCCCCGCCCCCTTGGTGGGTGGAGACTCACAGGGAAAACAACATGGCAGAGGAGAGAGCTTTGCTTTGATGTTGGAGCCCCGGGGAGAGAGCCACGCCATTCAGCTGAGAGTTTCCAGCTTGCCTTGTGGAGAGAGCAGAGCAACTGAGCCTGGAAAGAGATGAGCCCCGGGAAGAGAGATGAGCCTTATGCCAGCCTGCAGCTGAGATTGGAAGAAGTTGGGACTACGGAGCCCTAAAAGGAAGAGAAAGCTAAACCCTGGCAGAGGCGGCAGCCATCTTACTCCAACACTTGGCAACGGACTTTGGTGAGGGAAGTAACTCATTCTTCATGGCCGTGTGATTGTAAGCTCCTACCCCAAATAAATACCCTTTATAAAAGACAACAGATTTCTGGTATTTTATATCAACACCTCTTTGGCTGACTAATACGTCATACAACACCCTTCCACCAACACCTTACATTGTTGTGGAACATTTGCTACAGATTATGAGAGAACTTAATCAGACTATTACCACTAATTATGGTCTTCAGCATACACTTGGTGTATTTTTTCCATTACCCCTTATTGGTTACACAGTAGCTTCTTTGACACTGATGGAAGAACATTCCAGTATTGCTTTGAACTAATGTCCATGGGTTACATTAGTTGTATTTTTCCCATGCATCTCCATATTCTTACCACACTATAAAAGTGATGGGCATTTGTTCTAGTTTCTAAAAGAACACTCTTGTATTTCTCCTGTTGTATTAGTCAGTCAAAGGGGTGCTGATGCAAAGTACCAGAAATCTGTTGGCATTTAGAAAAGGTATTTATTCAGGGTAGAAGCTTACAGTCACAAGGTCATCAAGCCTAAGTTACGTCCCTCACCAAAGTCTGTTGCCACGAGTTGGAGCAAGATGGCTGCCGACATCCTTGAGAGTTCAGCCTTCCTCTTCTTCCTAAGGCTCCGTGGTCCAAACTCCTTCCATTCTCAGCCATAGGCTAGTATAAGGCTTGTCTCTCTCCACAGGGCTTGTTTCTTTCTGGGATTTCTCAGCTGTTCAGGGCTCTGGTCTCTTCAGCTACAAACTATCAGGTGAATGGCTTGGCTCTCTCCTCAGGGCTCTGGCAGCCAAAAGTAATCTTTTCTATGTTCTCCTTCTCCATGTATTTCTGTGTGAGCATCCACCCACCAAGGAGGCAGGCACACAATGTCCTACTGATGTGGTTGAATCAAAGCCCTAATATTAATTTACTCAAGTAAAAGTGAAACTTCTGAATTTAATATGATCAAAGGGTATCACAAGCCCAGAGGAACAGACCAATTTACAAACACAATCAGTATTTCTTTTGGGAATTCATCAATAATATCAAACTGCCACAACTATTAACCACAATCCTCATCCACCTCCAGGTTCATGACATTATGCAGTCCCTAGATTATTTTCTAGCTTTCTTTCAATTGACATTTACATCCCTTGGCTATCCCTTTCAGCCACAATTCCATTTATAAACCACCTGCTATTCATTATAATGTTTTATCATCAACTCTATCCATTTCCACACTTTTACAGTCAAGCTCATTAAAACTTCTACATACAATAAGCATCAGTACCCCTTTTCACCCCTCATCCTATCTCCTAGTAACCTGTACTCTAGTTTTCAACTCCATGTGTTTATTTTTCATATTTAGTTCATATTACTGAGACCCTACAATATTTATCCTTGTGTCTGGCTTATTTTACTAAGCATAATGTCTTCAAGATTCACCCATGTTATCATATGTGTCCAAGTTTCATTTCACCTCACAGCTGAATAGTATTCCATCATATGTACATACCACATTTTCTTTATCCATTCATCCATTGATGGACACTTGGGTTGTTTCCATCTTTTGGCAACTGTGAACAATGCTGCTATGAACATCAGGTGCAGATGTCTGCTCATGTCACTGTTTTCAGTTCTTCTAGATATATTCCTGGTAGAGTGAGTGCCAGATCATATGTGTGCCTCTGTTTCTTAATCTGCAAAATGGAAATGATGCTAAGAGAATTTACCTCCTAAAGTTGTTCAAAGCTCAAGTAAGTTGACGAGTGTAAAGTTCTGAGGACAGGGTCCGATATGTAGTAACAGTTCAATTTCCAATAGGAGTTGTTGAGATAAGGCTGAGAACTTTGCCCAATTCCCCACAAAGGAAATCCTCTCCCACAGCCATCACCAGTCAAGGTCATAGGAGAATGGAGGAGTGGCTACAATCACAGGAACAAGCCTCATTTGACTCTAATAAACCCCATCTCCTCCAAGTCCTCCTTCCCAACCACCTACACCTTCTCCCGCTCCAGAACCCTCCCCAGGGAGCCATGACAACGCTCCCTAACTGCCTCAGCCGTTCAGCCTCAGTTCTTCTCTCCTGCCTTCCAATCCCACCCTCATATCATGCACAGAAATTGAACTTCATCCCAGCTCCACCAAACTAGCCCAGGTTCATCTGCACCATCACTTCACTTGGTGAACAAAGTCCCTTCCATGATCAGGGATCACTTTCTGGGCAGTAAACAGGTTATAAATGGGCAATGAAACCTTCAACAACACACACCAAAAAAACCCACATTGGTTTACATACTGAACTATTGCCACACCATTTGTAAATAATTGTTGCCCAGGACACTCCTGCCCACCTGGTATCTGCCCAAGGAACTCAAAGATCTCCTCACAATTTAGCAGATTAAAGGTTAACACCTTTTGTTGGACTTACCCATGTCAGCTAACAGGGAGGTGGGGATGGTCAACCACCATACCAGGGAACCAACTAATTCCATCTGCAAAGACTGTATTTCCAAATAAGGTCACATACTAAGTTACCAGGGGTTATACCTTTTTTGGGAGATACAATTTATCATGTAACACAAGGCAAGAAGAGAACTAGAGATCAGAGTGAAGGAAGATTTACTAGAAAAGGGAGAGAAGAGAATTCATCCATGTACCCAGCAACTTTGGACCTTTGAGGGAGCTGAATGAAGTTGGTAAAGGGTATCAGTCAGACAAAGGGGTGCTGATGCAAAAACCAGAAGCCTGTTGGCTTTTATAAAGTGTATTATTTTGGGATAGGAGCTTGCAGATACCAGGCCATAAGCATAAGTCACTTCCCTCACCAAAGTCTATTTTCACACGTTGGAGCAAGATGGCTGCCAACATCTGCCAGGGTTCAGGCTTCCTGGGTTCCTGCCTTTCAGGGTCTTGCCTCTCTCTGGGCTCAGCATTCCTCTCTTCCCAGGGCTGGTTTCTCTTTCCTCTGTGTGCTTACTTCCTGGGGCTCTAGCTTAAGACTTCAGCATCAAACTCCAACATCGAAACTCCAACATTTAATTCAAAACCTACCTGGTACTCAGGCAAACACTTAACTAACAAAGAAAGTAGTTTTCTTTGATAAAAGCACCATTTGACTCCCCACCCTGTATGAAAAGAACTTGAAAATCTTGTTCGAGGCTTGGGTTTGAAACAGAAATCTCCTGAGTCCGGTTGGCCATAAATAAATAATTTTTCCTTCTCAAAATCAAAGAAAGAAAAAAAAACCCCAACATTAAAAGCCCTCAGTTGTGTCCTTTGCCATGCCTTTTATCTGTGAGTCCCCACCCAGGAAGGGGCAGGGACTCAACATCCTACTGGCTCAAGGGAATCAAGTAAACTCTGAATCTAATATAATTTAATATGCCCAGAGGAAAAGACCAGTTAATAAACATAATCGAATATTTCTTTTGGGAATTCATCAATAGTATCAACTGCTATAGGAGGCAAGACCAGCCACAAGCCTGAGCTGTAAAATACAGGCTGTATTTTCTGAACAGGATACAACATTGTCTCCCATCCAAGACATGTTTCTAGAGGCTTGCCTCTCCTCCAACTGGAGGCAGAATCTAATTCTTCTCCACTTGACTCTGGGTGGGCTTGTGACTCACTTGTAACCAAGAGAATATTGTGAAGAGCCAAAAGGCAGAAAAATCCAAATGTTCATCAATGAACAAATGGACAAACAAAATATGGTCTCTCTATATACCTAAACTAATTGAATGTGGGGATTCGGACAGGTATCCATACACCCACGTTCCTAGTGGCATAACTCAGAGTAGCCAAAAGGTGGAAGCAACCCAAGTGTCTATTGGCAGATGAATGGATAAACAAAATGTGGCATATCCATTCAATGGAATATTGTTCAATCTTAAAAAGGAATGAAGTGCCGGCACATGCTACAACACGGACGAACCTTCAAGACATTATGTTGGGTGAAATGAGACAGACACAAAAGGACCAACCCTCTATGATTTCTCTTAAATGAAATACTTGGAATAAGCAAATGCATAGATAGAAGCAGAATCGTGGAATAGTAGTTACCAGGGGGTGGGGGGAGGGGAAATGGGAGTTACTGCTAAAGATGTCCTAGTTTCAGTTTGGGGTGCTGAAAGCAGTTTGGAAATAGATAATGATGAAAGTTACACGGTATTGTCAATGTCCATAATATCTAAGAATTATCCAGTTAAAATGGTTAATGTGATTTTTGTTATGTATATTTTACCTCAATTAAAATAAATTATTTGTAAATAAGATAAGATACACACAATGTGATGCTCAAAGGTTAAACTCAAGGTTAAATGCTGATTCAAAACCATTTTTTAATAGATATAAAACATTTGCTTTTTTTTAATGTGGTTTATCCACCCAATGGAATGTTATTCAGTCATAAGAAGCAATGGAGTAGTTACTATTTATGTTATATCATGGAAGAACCACGAAGACATTCTGCTCAGTGAAAGAAGAAGCCAGACACAAGTGGGCAAATACTATATAATCTCACTTACATGAAATATCTAGAATAGGAAAATGCATAGAGACAGACTGGGAGTAGGGACTTACTCAATGCATATCGTGTTTCTTTTTGGAGCAATGACAGTATTGGAAATAGGGAGCGGTTTGATGGCAGCACAACTTTGTCGATGTAATTAATACCACTGAATTGTCTACTTAAGAATGGTCAAAATGGCAAATTTTATATTTTTAACCACAATTTAAAAAAATCTAGTAAAATAAAACACATTCTTTAAAAATCTGGTAAAAAGAGAAAATATGGTGGAAGTCTGCCCTTTTGGCTGGAACGTTCAGGGTTAGAACTGTGAAGTGCCATGGAAGCTCGACTGAGGCCGCTGTGCTGGGAGGTCACCCAAGTGGCACAGCCAGAGAGGTCCTGAGATTACTTGAAGCGGGAGATGCCCAGTCAGGCCCCAGCAGCTCCAGCCCCAGCCACTCTCCGACTGCATCCTCAGGGGAGCCAGAACTGCCCAGCTGAGCTCTTCCCAGAAACCAGAAGAGAAAGTCACATGTGTGGTCATTGTTTTAAGCTGCTTCATTTTATGATTGTTTGTTACACGGCAATAGATAACTGATACACAATCCTTGGGGGATCTCCTGGCATCTTTCCTTGATAGTTTCATGTCTCTCCTTTTTGCTTCTCTATTCCAGGGCTCCTCTTCCTGCTCAGTTTGTTAGGAACCATGGCTCACACAGCTGAAGGTGAGTGCTTAGGCTCTGACCCCTCCAAAGCCAAATGCCAGGGAGGGTTTGGACCAAGACAAGATCTGACACTGTTACCGGATTTTATTAAGGTTCATGGCTATATTATATATCATTGGGCCCTCCTGGGAGATTGACGGGGAAAATAAGCAATAGAAGCAGTAAACAGCTGGAATTCCTCCCCTGCCATTATCAAAGGGGTGGGATAATCAACATTTCAAAACCCAGGTGCAAGGCCTGAAGGAGCTCTATCTCCTCTGACCCAAACTCTGGCTGCCTTCTCCTCCACTTGCATCACTACACAAGCAAACCTGGGGATTTACAACCTGTAAGCGGAAATGGTAGCCTATAAATCAGCCCTCTTCATCCCTTTTCAGGCCCTTCCTCTCTACCTGGGACCCCTGCCTCTGTTCTTTCCTCCCATTTCCCTTCCCTCCCAACCTGAATAAATTACTGGCCTAACTCACCCGGCCGCCCTTGAAATTCATTTCTGCACCATAGCCAAGAACCTAGAGGAAATCCAGAAACACAGTATCCATCTGACAGTGTCTCTTCCCCCTTCTTATGGGGACACCAGTTATGTCGGACTGGACCCAGCCTGACCCAGCTTGGCCCCTCCTAATTTAACTAACTCCACCTGTAAAGACCCTCTGTGATCAGACACCAATGACCAGGTTCTGACTTCTTCCCGAGAAGGAATTCAAGCACGAGCCGCAGACGAGTGAAACAGGCAGAGGATTTATGGGGGGGTAGAGCAAGAGGACAGAAGACACATCCCTGAGGAATGGACATGGGCACTTTCGAGGGAGAAAATACAGGCTCTGCCCTGGGCTCCCCTATTTCATGGGGGCACAGGACGCCAGGGTCTGCGCTGATAAGGAGGGGCTCAGGGCACGGGCTCCAGGGCTGTGGGGTGCTGTCCACTGCCTGCTGCCCCGTGACCTCTGCAGGGCCTGGTGTGCTTGACCAGCAGTGAGGAACTTCTGGTCACTGTCACGAGGCGTGAGGTCGCTCTCCATGAGGCGAGGGGGACCCTGAAATCTGGGTGGGTGTGAAGCCCCCCTCGCCCACCCCTCCTTGCTGGCTGCCTTCTGGAAATGCAGCCTTTGGGTGCTGGGTTTGCAAGCTGGCCCCTTCCCAGCTTGCCTGGGTGACCCAGCAGGCTCATGCTAGCCAGCGGGCCTTGCCTCAGTTTCTCCTACCAGGCTTATTGGGTCTTCTGCCCCCTTCCTCCTTAGGTCCCTCCTGCCTCACCTCCTTCCAAATAAGATCACACTCAGGGGAGGTCAGAACCTGAACATGACCTTTTGAGGGACACAGTTCAAGCTAGAGCAGCATCTTCATCGTTCTGATGTCCTGGGAGCCTAAACACACGGTAAGGGGAGGCCCCTCCCCGCTGACGATCACCTGCTTCTCTCCTCCTGCAGCTACCTGTGCTCTGTGTCCCCTGAACGGTCATTGTGTCAGCAGCACTCACTGTACCTGCGATCCTGGATACAGTCCCACATCTGGGGTGGAAATCTTCGACTCCCAGTGGACATTTGAGCAGTGCAATGGTAACTGGATAATTAAAAAAAATTTTTTTCTTACTATTACTTTTTAAAAATACACAGATCACAGAAAATGTTACATTAAAAAACATGAGGGAAGCGGACTTGGCCTAGTGGTTAGGGCTTCCGTCTACTGCATTGGAGGTCCATGCTGTTCAAACCCAGGGCCTCCTTGACCTGTGTGGAGCTGGCCCACATGCACTGCTGATGCGCACAAGGAGTTCTGTGCCACGCAGGGGTGTCCCCCGCATAGGGGAGCCCCACATGCAAAGAGTGTGCCCCGGAAGGAGAGTCGCCCAGCGCGAAAGAAAGTGCAGCCTGACCAGGAATGGTGTCACACACATGAAAAGCTGACACAACAACATGATGTAAGAAAAAGAAACACAGAGTCCCAGTGCCGCTGATGAGGATAGAAGTGGTCACAGAAGAACACACAGCGAATGGACACAGAGAGCAGACAACTGGGGTGCGGGGTGGGGAGGAAGGGGAGAGAAATAAATAAATAATAAATCTTAAAAAAAAATGAGGTTCCCATATACCCCACTCCCCACTCACCCCCACTCTTCCTACATCAATAACTTCTTTCATCAGTGTGGCACATTCATTGCATTTAGTGAGTACACTTTGGAGCACTGCTACACAGCCTATGTTGTAGTTTACACTCTCCCCCAGTCCATTCAGTGATTTATGGCAGGATATATATGTCCTGCATCTATCCCTACAATATCATTCAGTACAAATCCAAGTCCCAAAAATGGCCCCACCTCATACCTCTTCTTCCCTCTTCCTGCCTTCAACAACTCCTGTGGCCACTGTCTCCACACCACTGATACAATTTCTTCCATTGCTGGAGTCCCAATAGCTCTATAGCAGAATATCAGTAAGTCCACTCTAATCCATCATTTATTCCCCCATCCCGTGGGTCCTGGGATGGTGGTGTCTGCTCCACCTCTAAATCGAGAGGGGGCTTAGATCCCACATGCATGACGGATGCAATTCTCCTGCTTGCAGTTGTAGACTCTCTCCGTTCCTGGGTGTGTTGGTTGACCATCCTCACCGGCCTGTAACATCCACATGTAAAATGGTCATGGCTGGGGAATGGGTAATTTTCTGATTGCCCAGAGTCAGGGTAGAAGGAGGCACCCAACTAACTAACAAGGCAGAAAATGCCACCCACACAACCTTCACCAGGAAAGAAGCCTGGTCCTAGGCAACCACAAAATGGGGATGATGGAATTGACTTAGTGAGGACGGAAGGGGCTGAGTGAAGTAGTGCATGTGACAGGACTTCAGGAACTGTGGAGGCTTCTCATGCAATACCAAAACTTGGCGATCAACTTCAATAGAAATGCTGTGCACTTTGGGCATTAACTCCCCATTCTCTACCCCAGCCCATCCCCTGGTAACCTATATTCTAGAATCTGACTCTACAACTTTGTTTATTCTAATTATTTCACACCATTCAGGCCATGCAATATTTTCCCTTTGTGTCACGCTTATTCGACTTAAATGATGTCTTCAAGTTTCATCCACGTTGTCCCATATACACGAGGACTTCGTTCTTTTTATGCTGAATAATAGTCCATTGTACATATATGCCCATTTCTTCCATGTCATTTGCCTGGGACTCCCTCTGCCTGAAACACCCTCTTCTGCCCAGCCCTACTCATCCTTATAACTCAAGATCAAGATTCTTCTCATAAACAAGTCGTTTTCTCACTCATAATGTATAAGCACGTCATTTGTGACAAGAACTTCATAAAGGTGGGGAAACAGAGGGGTAGAGGAAAATAGTTTCTGTATATTACTGAAGTCAAGTTGATAACAAGGCAAGTAAGATTGGTAAAGATTTAGGATGTTAAATTTAAGTCCTATGGTAACTAAAAAGAAAATATTGGAGAATATTGAGGTTCATAGAGACAGAAGTTAGAGTGCAGGTTGCAAGGGGTACAGGGAGGGGGAGGAGGAGGAGAAGGGGGAGGGGGAACAGGGGTGAGAGAGGGAGAGGGGGGAGGGGGAAAGGAGCAGGGAGGGGGAGGGGAGGAGGAGGCAATGACAAGTAAATGCAATACGTGACCCTGGACAAGTTCTAACAAGGGAGAAAAGGCTCAAAAGAATATTCTCAAGGATCCTTTTAGATTGTCCAGGCTCAAATAGCATGCCCGATTATGTTTCCACGGTACCCTCCATCTAATCAAACACTTTCCCCACCACCCAAGCTTCTTTGGCTCTCTCTCCTCACACAAACTCTAAGGGCTGAATCTTTTATCTTTAGCCAGTCGTCATCTAATAAATACGTGATGGGACTCAGTGGATCCACATCCCACTTCCTCGCCCGTCAGGTGGGGTGACTCCGAGGCATGCACTTCCCACTGTCTCCAACAGGCCCCCAGAGAAACTGAGTCCCAGTTTCCAACAGTGGAACATGCTTTTCATTTTCTGCCTTCCCTTCCCTGTCTCCCTTGACCACTTCCTTCCAGTGTTTCCTGGGGTCACCCCTCAAATAAACCACTTGCACTAGAATCCTTGTCTCCACACATGCTTCCTGGTGAAACCAACCAAAGTCAATGAGGAAAAGGAAAAAAGAGATAATCGTTACCTAAACTGGCATGCCTCAGCAAAGACAGATCCCGGAAAAAGGGGCACAGCTCTGGGACACAGTCGTTGCTCCATTAATCTTTGTTGAATGAATGATTAATTTCTCCTTTGTGTTTCAGATATCGATGAATGTAGTCCACCCCACAGCATATATTGTGGATTACACGCTGAATGTCATAATAAAGAAGGAGATTTCACCTGTCGCTGTAATCCTGGATACGCACTCATTTCTGGGGCAACAGAATTCAAGAATGCCAGTGAAAACACTTGTCAAAGTAAGAAAATCCTGTCTTCTTGTTTCTCTTCCTCATTTTTGGTTGAGCCTATCACACACACAAAAATAGAGGTTCTTGTTTGGGGCCAGAGCATGCTTCAATTTTCTGGAGGGAAATAAATGATGGAAGGAAAAGAACCAAAGGAAGAAGGAAGCTCATGGAAATAATGGGATGAGGGAGGCCAGTGGAGTTTGGAAATAGAGGAGAGAATGAGGTGGTGATTGAGATGGAATTCTTTGGATTGCAGGGAAGAGAAACCCACTCAGGCTAACTCAAGCAGAAAGGACAAGTTCACATAAGGAGACATGGATGGGTCTAGGAACTGGAATCCTTGGTTTTGGGGTTGTCCTGTGCTCTGCAGGGTCCTGAGGGGCATCCTTGGGCTCTGCCCACCAGATACCAGTAACACCCTCCCCTGTTGTCTCCAGATGTCGCCAAATGATCCCCGGGGGAGCAGTACTGCCCTGGGTGAGAACCATTGTCCCATGCTGTGATGAGGAGCTCAGTCTCCAATCCCCAAAGAGAACAAAGGGAGTGGCCTCAAATCCTCCAGATGTTTTTGATGGAAACGTTACTGTATTAGTCAGACAAAGAGCTGCTGATGCAAAGTACCAGAAATCAGTTGGCTTTTATACAGGGTATTTACTTGGGGTAGGAGCTTACAGATACGAGGACATAAAGCATAAGTTACTTTCCTCACCAAAGTCTATTTGGGGCAAGATGGCTGCCGACGTCTGCGAGGGTTCAGGCTTCCTGGGTTCCTCTCTTCCCGGGCCTTGGCTCTCTCTGGGCTCGGCTGCTCATTCTCTGCTCTCTGCAACTGCAAACTATCAGCTTTTCCCGGGGCCTTTTCTCTTTCCTCATGACCAAGCTCCTGTGTGTGCTTACTTCCCAGGGCTCCAGCTCAAAACTCCAACCTCCTTTCTCTGCAGGGCAGTTTCTCTGTGAGTCCTCACTCACTACAGGGCAGGGACTCAATGTCCTACCAACACATCATAGCCTTAATTATTATTTAATCCAGTGAGAGTAAGACCTCTGAATCCAATACTCTAATATATGACTGGATGAACAAACCAGGTTACAAACATAATCCAATATCTATTTTTGGAATTCATACATAATGCTAAATGGCTACAGTCACCCAACTTGCTCTCCCACCCTCCACCACTTTGCTTTCAGTCCTAATAATGACTTCCCCTTGCATCTTTTGCAGACAGAATCGCAAAGCCACCAACCGCTGGAGGCAAGGAAGAGGTGAGTGGGGGCTGAACCCTGGGACCTAGATGGGGATCAATGATTTACAAAACCCCAAATCTGGGTGGATTTAGAGCAGGATGCTGCCCTCTATGGACAGGGATCTTTCCCAGACCAAGAGAGATGGACTAAGAGGGAGTGTATTAGGGTAGGCTCAGCTGCTACAACAAGAGCCCCGAAATAGCCAATGGCTTATAAAAGATGAGCATCTATCCTTCGCTCCATTAACAGTCCCAAATCTCACTGGAGTAGTGCAGAGTGAGGGTGGGAGAGTGGGGGGAGGAAGACATGAACCCATTCTAGGGCAAGAGCCAGATGACAGGCTGTTGGAGACATGCGTCACTCACTCGCCTTGTTAAAATTCATTCTGTAGGCACTAAACGGTTATTATACTTAGCACTTCCTTCGCCTCTCTCTTAACTGTCTTACCATATCCATTTTCCCCTGCTTCCTTTTTCATCATGGTGATATAAGTATTTTAAATTTTGTGATTTAACCACTTGTGAGCACAGTTCAGCAGCATTCAATACATTCACAACACTGTGCAACCATCTCCACCACCCACAACCAAACTTTCCCATCACCTCCAACAGAAACTCTGCACCCATGAAGCAGTAACTCCACATTCTCCCTTCTCACTAGCTCCGGGTAACCTCTAACTTAGTTTCAGTCTCTCTGAATTTGCTTATTCTAGGTATTTCATGTAAATGGGATCATGCAATATAAATACTTCCGTGCCTGGCTTATCTCATTTAGCATGGAGGGTCATCCATGTTGTGGCATGCATCAGAACTTCATTCTTTCTGCAGATGAATAATGCCCCGTCATACAGATGGACCATGTTTGGTTTATCCAGTGGTCAGTCGATGTACCCTTGGGTTGTTTCCACCTTTTGGCTATTGTGATTAATACTGCTACAAACATCCATGCACAAATACGAGTCCCCGTCTTCAATTGCTCTTGGTATATGCCTAGGATGTGATTGCCCAGTCATATGGTAAACCATCTGACATTTTTAGGTGCTCATGAATTCTTTGGGACCTTGCTAAAGTACACCTGGGAGGGGCCCAAGGGCCTGCCTGTAACAGGCTCCCAGGTGAGGCTGTTGCTGCTTGTTTCAAGACCACACTTTGAGTACAACCATGTGGGGATCAGAGGGAAAAACGGTGTTTCAAATCACCTCGGTTAAAATTTTTTGCTGTTTATTATAGCAGAAGAAACACAACTCAAAATGTCTTATTTTAACCACTTTCAAGTGTACGATTTAGTAGTATTAATTTAATCCACAATACTGTGTTACCATCACCAACATCCAGCACCCCAAATTCTATCACCTCAAATAGAAATTCTGCACCTGTCAAGCAATAACTCCCCCTTCCTGCCCCTGGTAACCTATAATCTCTTCTCTGTCTCTATGCTTTTGCTCATATATTATATATTTAAAACCTCAATTTGGCCATTCTTTTCTGGCCACTGGCCCATCTCTTTGCTCTCCTGCACAGGAAAATTTGATTTAAATTTTCCAGTTAGAGTGTCCTTAGGAAACATCTATTTCGGGGTTTCCCTCCCCCTGGCCCTACTGACAATCAGCTGGATATTCTCTGTAGCAGCATCCCCGCTGTCCACCCACCAAATGTTAGTAGCACACCCCACCCTGAGTTGTAACAACCAAAAATGTCCCCAGACACCACCGTGGGGGCGGGGGGCAGAGGAGGGCATAATCACCCCTCGTGGAAATCCCTGGTCTATTTCCAGCAGGCTTGCCACTTTGGGAAAAGATGTTAATAACTAACCTTTATATCACAGACCTTCCTCTAAAAGTTTAGCATCTCAACTCCTTCAATCCTCCTAAAAACCCTATAAAGTGGGGGAAATTGAGGCAAAGAGCGATGAAGTGGCTTGCCCAAGTTGCAGAGCCAGTGGGGGTGGACCCGGAATTCGAACCCAGGTCCTCAGACTCCAGAGCCTATTTTCTTATGCTCTCTGCTGTCCCTTGGGGTGTGGGAAGTGATGGACGGGATTTTTTTTTTAAGGAAGCTTTAGATTACAAATACGTTACTTAGAAATACAGGGGGATTGCCATATACGGCCATCCCCTCCCCCTCCCACACTTCTCCTTTCATTCGTGCGATACATTTATGACAATTGATGAACACATATTGAAGCACTGCTACTAACCATGGACTGTAGTTTACATAATGGTTAGTTTGCACCGCCCAATTTTATAGGTTTTGACAAAATGTATAATGGCTTCTATCCATCACTGCAATGTCATGCAAAAAAATTCCAATATGCCATGTTAAACCTATTACTCCCTCTCCCTCCCCTCAGAACCTCTGGTGACCACTGTCTTTATATCAATGTTACAGGTTCTTCCATTAATAGAATAATGATAAGTCTATTTCAGCCTTAGGAGGTAGTTGCATACCCCTTATGTTTGTTCATTGAGTATTTGCAGATGGTGATGCCCACTCTGTTTGAAAGGGGCTTAGAGCCATGGTGGATGGAACAGTCTTGCTTGCAGTTGTAGATACTCTCTGTTTTTTGGGATGGGTGTTGTGGCCGTTTGATATTATTGATGAATTCCAGAAAGAAATACTGGATTATGCTTGTAAACTGATCTTTTCCTCTGGGCATATGAGATTATATTGGATTCATAGGTTTACTTGAGTAGGTAATGATGTCAACCACTTGGCCCTTTGGTGGGTGGGACTCACAGATAAAAGACATGGGAAAGGACAGAGTTGGGGGTTCTTAATGTTGGAGTTTTGATGTTGGAGTTTGATGCTAGTCTTAAACTGGGGCCCTGGGGAGAGAGACAGAGCCATAAACATAATAATCTATAGCTGACCTTGTGGAGAGAGGCAAAGCCTAGAGAGCGTCATAGTCTACAGCTGACCTTGTAGAGAAAACAGAGGAGCTGAGCCCAGAGGAACCCAGGAACTCTGAAACCTCGTGGATGTTGGCAGCCATCTTGCTCCAATACGTGAAAATATACATTGATGAGGGAAGTAACTTATGCTTTATGGTCTGGTATCCGTAAGCTCCTACCCCAACTAAATACCCTTTATAAAAACCAACCAATTTCTGGTATTTTGCATTAGCACCCCTTCAACTGAATAATACAGGTGCTGTCCATCATCATCCTTTTGTTAGTTGACTTGGGCAAGTCCAATGAACTGGAGAGTAGATGTTACAACTCTGCTGAGATTCAGGGCTCAACTGGCATGTGAACAGCCCAAAAATTTAAGTCTCTGGGACATATATTTAATGAGTATAGTGCTAATTATATGTTCAAATGAAAAGGGCAGAAGAGCCATGGGTAGGGAAATTAGGAGTCTAACTCTGTTACATTGGGGAGCAAAAATTCCAAAGTAAGGCCCGCTGACAGGGTGCCAAATTCCTGAGATTGTCTGCTCTGGTTATAGTGCCTGGATGTCTCTAGAGCCCTCAGGAGCCCTGCTGTTTGAGGCACTGTTTACTGTGGCCATCAATGAGATCCTGCTGAGATGTGCATAAGCAGAACCTCTAGAGTGACCTCCAGAGTCGCTTTGAAATCTCTTAGCCATAAAAACTCATTTGGGGAAATGAATGTGGCTCAAGCATTTGGGTTCCCATTTATCATATGGCAGGGCCAGGGTTCAATGCCCTGGGCCTCCTGGTGAAGGCAAGCTGGCCTGCATGGTGAGCTGGCCCACACAGGAGTGCTGCCAATGTGGAGAGCTGGTACAGTAAGATGACACAACAAGAGACACAGAAGAGAGACAATAAGAGAAGTAGCAGAACAGGGAGCTGAGGTGGTGCAAGAGAATTCTGTACCATTCTCTCCCACTCCTGAGGGTCCCAGTATTGGTTCCCAGAGTCTGAACACAAGCAGACACAGAAGAACGCACAGCAAGTGAATAGAGAGAGTAGACAACAGCGGTGGGGTGGGGGGGAGGGGGGGGAAAAAGAAATAAATATTTTTTTAAAAAACTCACTTGTATTTACTATTTCCCCTTTTTGATCAAGGTCTTTTTCCAAATGCATCACTAGTCTGTGCCTGGTAACAATCCCATGGTGCCAGGGAGGCTCATCCCTGAGAGTCATGTGCCATGCCAGTTGGGAGGGGGTTACGTAGTGCATTTATGTACTGAGTTTGGCTTAGAGAGAAGCCACATTTGAGCAACAAGGAGGCTTTCAGGAAGTAACTCTTAGGCTATATATAATTGTAGGCTAAGTTGCAATTTCAGAAGAAAAGATTCATAAGTACAACCATCAATATCAAGGGCCTGATGTAATGGTCTGTCCTCCTTTGCTAAGCACTGCCCATGTACTTGGGGGATTCTTGTGGCTCTATTAGAGAATGTAGCAGGACTTCCCAGGATGGGAATTCAATATTCTTTAAGTTATTGTCTGGGTCTCCATCCATCAAGACAATTCCCTGTGACCACTTGATCATATTCCTATGCCATAAAGACACACCCCAGGTGTAAACCTCCCCACACAACTCCCCATCACCAACACTGATCCTCCCCTGCCACAGCCGTGACCCTTCTGTGATCCAAAACCTCCCTAAAAACAAAGTAAAAAAATATAAGAAAATAAAATCATGATAAGCGTAAATAACAAATACAAAAAATTTTTAAATTTTTTTAATTTAAAAAATAAGAATAAAATTTTTTTTCATTGTGTCTTTCATCACTATAAGATCCATGGGACTGTGAGAGGGGTTAGAGGAAGGAGAAGGTAAATTCTGGGGATTTGTAGGTCTGTGGTTAAAAATACGATGGTGGGAATGTTCTTTTGGCAAATGGGGCTGGGGAAGGTTACAGGTGCAGGGTGTCTGGAATGGGGGGATATGTGGGATAAGGTGCACCTAGGGCGTGCTTCTGTGTAACATGAAAGTGTTCATCTTGTTATAGCATGTTATCAGTGGATGGAGACCCACACAGTAAACAAGGAAATATTAAACTCCCATCCTGGCAGTCCTGCTATGTTCTCAGTTAGAAGAGCAAGAATTTCTCAAGAATATAAGCAGTGCCTAATAAAAGAAAACACACCAGTATGTCAAGCCCTTAATATTATTGTATGTAATTTGTTTTTAGATTTTTATTTTTAAATTTATTTCTCTCCCCTTCTCTCCCCTCCCCAGTTGTCTCTTCTCTGTGTCCATTCACTGTGTGTTCTTCTTTGTCTACTTGTATTCTTGTCAGTGGCACCAGGAATCTGTGTCTTTTTTGTTGTGTCATCTTGCTGCATCAGCTCATGTGGTAGGAGGACTCTCTATCCATTGAGCCACATCCGCTTCCCGATTGCATTAATTTTGAAACTTATTCTTCAAAAATTGAAACTTAGTGGTTACCATAGGTTATGAGGGGAGGAGAAGGAAGAACAGAATCGATGGAAACAGGGCATTTCTAGGGCATTGGAATTGTTCCACATGATCTTGCAATGACGGATATAGGCCATTCTAAATTTTGTCTAAACCTATAAAAGTGTACACTGAAAAATGTAAACCATTGACCATGAGTAGCAGCAATGCTTCAATAGTTGTAAATCAGTTGTAAAAAACGTACCATACACATGGAAAATGTTATTAACAGGGGGAAGTGGAGGGGAGGGGGATGGGTATATGGGAATCCCCTATATTTTCCACGTGACTTTTCTATAACCTAATGCTTCTTTGAAGATAAAGTGAAAAAAATAAGAGACTGGGGGAACACACGGGATTTACTTTTTTATTCTTTGTGTCTTCAAAGCTGCAAGAGGTTGTTGACCAAGCTGTGTCAGATCTCGCCAATAAGACTCTGTGGGAAACAGGAGAGAAGAGAGAAGTTGCAGCCACGGCTACGCGCGTTCTCCGGGATGTGGAGTCGAAAGCCCTGGAAACTGCTCTGTCTGCTCCAGAGCAGCCAGTTCTGAAAGTCCAAAACAGCACCGTGGGTAAGGAGATGTTAGGACTTGGCAACAATGAGGTCTTGTTTACTAGCTGGGATCTGGGCCAAGCAATTACCAAAAAAATCAGAAATGCACTGCCTGGGTCCATTGAGATAAAGTTCTAGGAAAATGCAAGCTAATCTATGGTGACAGCAAGCACTGATGGGGCCAGGGAGGAGGGAGGGAAGGATGACCGACGACAAAGGGTGTGAGGAATTTAGGTGGAAGCTCTTGGGGACGATGGACTGTCCACCGTCTTCGTGGTGGCGATGTTCACAGCTGTAGACATGCAACAAGCATCATCAGATTCGGGGAGCCACTTTAGCTCAGTGGTTGGGTGCCTGCTTGACAGTATGAGGTCCTGGGTTCAATCCCCAGTACCTCCAAAAAAGAAAAAGAAAAAAAATATATATGTATATATATATATCACTGGGTTGTATGCCCTGACTATGTGCAAGTAATGGCACATCAATCTATCTCGAGAAAGAGGCTTTAAAAAAAAAAAGTTGCCAACAATGTCTAATCCTTTTTCTGGGCTTTTAGCTTTCAGGCAGGAGCTTTTTGAAAATCAAATGCCTAATTTTCTATTTTGTTTTAATTTTTTTTCTTTGAGGTTTTTTTTATGACCTCTATTTTTTTTTTAATGTGACATTCAAATAATTTAAGAGGTTCTCATATACCCCCCATCCCTCCTCACCCCACTCCTCCCACATCAACAACCTCTTTCATCATCGTGGCACATTCATTGTATTTGGTGAATATATTTTTGGAGCACTGCTGCACCGTGTGGATCATGGTTTACACTGTAGTTGACACTCTCCCCCAGTCCATTCAGTGGTCTATGGCAGGATGTATAATGTCCAGCATCTGTCCTGCAATATCATTTAGGACAACACCAAGTCCTGAAAATGCCCCCACATCACATCTCTTCTTCCCTCTCCCTGCCCTCAGCAACTACTTTCTCCTCCTCAATCTTACAATTTCTTCCATCACTAGTCACAGCAGTTCTATAGTAGAGTATCAGTAATTCCACTCCAATCCATATTTTATTTCTCCATCCTGTGGACCCTGGGATGGTGATGTCCTCTCCACCTGTAGATCAAGAGGGGGCTTAGATTCCACATGGATCATGGATGACAATGCCTAATTTTCGCTTCACTGGAATCTGAACACTTCAGTTCAAAACGAAACAAATTTCCAAATCACAAATATCACTTATCTATTCCAATTTCTGCATGTCCTAATCATTTCATCTTGGGTCTCAGCCTGGCCTCACTGAGCTTCTGTAAAATGAGGATAATTACAGTACATGCAAGCAACGTCTTCAGAACTGGAGGTAGCAGTTGCTATAATTATGATTATTCTATCCTTCCATGCTTTATTGCTATAAATTTTTATTAAAATAACATTTTTCTTTATTATTTTGTTACCTACTTTTTTCTCTTTTCTTAAACACACCCGAAAGAAGACAGATGGAATAAGAAACCATCACCCAACGTCAGCAACCACTAATTCACCCCCCATCGTGTGCCATCATCCTCTGAAACTAAATATTTTCGTAAACTTCTTTCTTGGGCTCAGTTATTCCATGACTTCATTTTGATTGGAAGCATGGTTTCCCCATTAGAGGCATCTGCCCTCACTTATCTTACCAATTCTTTCTTGTCGGACATCTACATAAGTTCCCATTTTTCACCTTAACACTGGTGCTATGAACAGTTACAGCTAAGTCTGCCCTCTCTGGGGAGCCAATGTAGCTCAGTGGTTGAGTGCCTGCTTCCATGTACGAGGTCCAGGGTTCAATTTCCAGTTCCTCTTTAAAAAAAATCTGCCCTCTCATCCTTGATTCTTTACATATAAATATATATATTATTTATTTTTAAAAGATACATATATATTATTTATTATTTATTTTTAAAAGTTACATAGATCACACAAAATGTTACATTAAAAAATATAGGAGGTTCCAATATGCCCCACTCCCCATACCCCCCACTCCTCCCACATCAACAACCTCTTTCATCATTGTGGCACATTCTTTGCATTTGGTGAATACATTTTGGAGCACTGCTGCATGCATGGATTATAGTTTACATTGTAGTTTACACTCTCCCCCAGTCCATTCAGTGGGTTATGGCAGGATATATAATGTCCTGCATCTGTCCCTGCAATATCATTTAGGACAAGTCCAAGTCCTGAAAATGCCCCCATATCACACGTCTTCTTCCCTCTCCCTCCCTTTGGCAACTCATATGGCCTCTGTCTCCACATCAATGATATAATTTCCATTGCTAGAGTCACAATAATTCTATAGTAGAATACCAGTAAGTCCACTCTCTTCTCATCCTTGCTTCATTGCAGAGAATAAATTCCTAGAAGCAGAATAGTTGTCTTAAGAGCATTAACCATGTGTTTTCAGTTGCTTTCTAATAGTGATGTTGGTTTGAGGTAAACCATTTATAATGTATGACTCCACTGATCTATAGCCTGGGCTTAGGGGGCAGCTAATCAAAACCAGAGGTATTGTCTATGAACTATTTATAGCATAAAACATCTATCTTGACTGGAAGGATTAAAACTGTAATTGGCATGCCATTGTTATTCTTTACATATTACAGAATGCCAGCAAGAGGTCACCATGTTCTGTAGTATTTCATTTTTTTTTTTAAGTTTGGACTGAAATATAGAGGCTTTGGGGTGTGAAAAACACATCCTCACCATGGTTATTTATGTAGGTGGGCAGATAAAGAGAGACAATCTCTATGGCCTCCATATAATTGCAGTATTCAAAAAGCTGTGAGTGCCAGGGGAATGGATGTAGCTCAGTGGTTGAGCACCTGCACTGCATGTATGAGGCCTGGGTTAAATACCTGGTACCTCCTTAAAAGAAAATGTGTGTGTTCCAAATGCATGGTGTTAATAATAGGGGAGATGTACGGAGAGAAAAAAACAAACAAACATACCAGCGAAGCAGATGTGGCTTAAGTGATTGGGCTCCCGCCTGCTGTATAGGAGGTCCTGGGTTCGAATCCCAGGGTCTCCTGGTGAAGACAATCTGGCCTGCACCACCGCAGAGAACTGAGATGGCGAGCCCAAACAATGCGGGGTGGGAATAAATAAATAAAGTAGAATAAATGAATAAAGTAAAATAAATAAATCTTTTTTTTAAAAAAAACATAGCAAATGTAAGCTATGGACCATAGCGGTTAGCTTTGATGATGTTCTTTCATAATCTATAACGAATGTCCCACAACAATGCAAGGTGCTGGTGGAGGGGTGATGTATGGAAAGTCTACACATTAGGCATTACTGTTCTGTAAGCTCACAACTTCTCTAATAAAAATTTTAAAAATGAAACGGTGGGTGCCATATGGTGGAAGAAAGGAAAACGTTAGGAGCAGCGCAGTGGTTTGGGGCAATGCCATAGGTGATACTGTGACTTGATGAGCCTCTTTTTTGAGTGATTATTCACTTCTCACAGGAGTTTGAAATATTATTCCAGAAAATAAGGCGCTATGTTAATGTAGTAGAGTTCACTGAGTATGTTTGAGGTGCTGTGCTAGAGGATAATAGTTAAGGACGTGGCTTCAGGACTTGGAGACTTCCCCAGCTTCTGAGCTTCAGGCTCTCCCTCCGTATCACAGTCCTCCACGGGGCCGTAGGAGGCTAAGACGTGTGTGTTGTTCTGCAGATGCTTAAAGCTTCTTACACTGTGAGTAAGCTTGCCCATTGCTTTTCACGTCAGCTATTGAAACTCGAGTTGTTACGAACAATTGCTCGGAGGGAACGAAGATTTTCAGCTTGAACGCCCAGATGAACTCACTGGACATCCATTGCCGCGACATCGTCCAGGGAAACCTGCCAGGTACTCGGGCAGCGGCCTTTAGAATCCTCCACACAGAGCAGTGTCATTACGTGAGTCTCGTGGGGGACTTTCCCCGGCGGGCTCTTGCCCAGTGGGTTTGGCACCCTAAACTGTGTCATTCTAGGTGTTTCTTATTTCCTTTTATTTTTAAAAGATTTATTTATTTATTTGGTATTTTTTTTCCTTTAAAAAAATGTCTTTCAAAACCGGACATTTTCCTTTTTTTTTCTTTGTATATTTTATTTTGTTTCCTTAAAGATTTTTTTTTTTAAGATTTATTTATTTCTCTCCCCACCCCCACCCCCACCCCGGTTGTCTGTTCTCTGTGTCTATTTGCTGTGTGTTCTTCTTTGTCCACGTCTGCTGTTGTCAGCGGCACGGGAATCTGTGTTTCTTTTTGTTGCGTCATCTTGTGTCAGCTCTCCGTGTGGGCGGCGCCATTCCTGGGCAGGCTGCTCCCTCCTTCGTGCTGGGCGGCTTTCCTTACGGGGCGGAATCTTTGCGCGTGGGGCTCCCCTACGCGGGGGACACCCCTATTTTATTTTTTGTTGTTTTTGTTTTGTTCTGTTTTGTCTTTATTTTTTAATGTTACATTAAAAAAAATATATGGTCCCCATATAGCCCCCACCCCCCTCCCCCCACCCCTCCCCCCATAACAACAACCTTTCTATATTTTAAATGCTTTATTTTAAATGTTCTAATAGAAATAAAATAGAAATGCCAACATTTTTATATAATCAAAATACCATAAAAGAACACAGTCTTATAACAAGTGCTAAGAGTTCGCAATCAAATACACTTACAAGAAATGTGAATTGCCCGTGTAAAATGCAAACATGTATGTGGTTCTTTTAGTGATTTAATAAGATCATTTAAAAGTAATGCTGGATTTAATAATAACCCGTGACCAGTTAAATACGCTCACAGACGCTTTGTAGCTCCTCCCGTCAAGAGGTGGAATCCATTTCGCCAGTCTTGGAATCCTTTCTAGGCTGTGACTGGCTTTGAATAGAATGTGGGAAAAGCGAACATTTCAGATCCTGGGCCTTAAGGGCTTGTGCCTCCACCTCAGCCCTCTAGGAACGTTTTCCTGAGATGACCTTGCAAGGAAGACGGTGAGAGGCTGTGAGTAGGAACACCAAGTCCCCTGGACGACAGTCCACCACCAGCTGAAAAACTGGACATTTTCTATTCTTCAGCATGGAAGAGATATCTTAGGGTCTGCCTCTTTCTCATGTTGTGTTCATCCAGAAGCAGTAGCCGGAATACGTATAAGGAGTTCAAGAATAAAGAGATTATTTAGGAGATGAGCCCAGGAAGCATCAAGAGGGGAGAAGGGAGGAGGGACAGGGAAGGGAAGGTGCTGGCACAGGTGAGTTAGTGAGCAGTTGTTGGGGCAACGGGCGCTCAACCTGCTGAGGGGTCCCATCCAAGGAGAAGGAGCTCCCTTCCACGAATGGTTGAGGGCTCTTGCCAGTGCCTTCCAGTCTGCCCTACGTGCAGGTCAAATACACATTCACTCAGAGAAGCCCCCAGCACAGAGTTATAGCTTCTTGCAGTAGAGACCAAAGGCATATAAAGAAATAAAGAATGCTGAGGAAATAAGGACAGGTTGCCCAAGGCATCTGCTGCAGCCCATGTAAAAACAAAAGTGAACTGTTATTAATTTTCCTAGTGTTACTTATTTCACAAGAAAAAGCAAAAATTGATAGAGTTTTGTATGGAAACCTCGGGGACTTGGAATCCTTTCCACTCAGTCATCAGAAGGAGAGAGATAAGAAAATATACATGCATGTCGAATATCATTGGCCTCGAAGCAACACTCTGCATTCTATTGGTCAAAACGAGTCACATGACCCCTCCTAGATGCATGTAATGCTGGGAAATGTAGTCGTTGGCTGGGCAGCCATTACCCAGCCATAACTCTATGCTATAGAAAGAGAACACAAGTCCTTGGTGGATGGAAGCCACACTAACCAACCACAAATAGAAATCAGTGACATGATTTTAGTGGCTGACAAAAGTTCAGCCATCCTGATAAGAAACGAAAGGTGCCCCACCCATCCTGCAACTTTAGATGAGAAAAAGGGCTGTTGGTGTGCTCCTCATTAGAGTCTACAAATGTTTGTGCACCACCTGTCATCTAGGACGTGTAGACTCTGTTCTACTGGATAAACACAAACACACACAGCACCAGCTTGCATGGCACTTATTCCTAGTATATACATACTATCTAAACAGAATTGTTCAAGTAGGTTAGAGACCTCATAATGTGATTGCATGTGCCTCCAAGAGCACCTGACATCTCAGGGCCCATAACAAAGCATTTGCCATTCCCCAGATGGGTCTTTCTGTCTCACACCTGAGTCCTTTGCATTGGCTCTTCCCCTGCCAGGAATGCCCGCCACCACTCTTCTGGGTGAACTCTTACTCTTCTCTCAACACAGCTCGAGTGTCACCTCCTCCATGATGCCTCCAGGATTGCCCATTTCCATCACAGCTCCAGAGTGAGACTCTGCCTCCTTTGTGCCCTCCTAGCATCTTGAACCTGCCTTTTCCTGGCGTTCATGTGCTGTCTTGTGTTGTCACTATTTAGGGACGTAACCCTGTCTCCCCACCGTGCTGGCTCTCTTTCTCTCTATAGCCACCTTCAGGCGCACAGTACTGGAGAACAGGGACAGATGCTCTTGGAATCAAATTGGCCCGTAGGCTGTGGTCGCAACTTTCCTCATGAGAGAAAAGAACCCACTGGTGAATACCGGACAAGCTCATGAAGGAACATTTCTTTGTCCTTCTGGCAGTGCCTCAAGCAAGGTTTCCCGACCTTGGCACAACTGACGTTGCAACCGGATCGTTTTTTTGAAAGTGGGAGCTGTCCCGAGCATTGTAGGATGTTTAGCAACATCCCCGGCCTGTGCCTCCAAGATGCCGGTAGCCCCACGGCCCTGGGAAAGACAACCAGAAATATTCCCAGAATTGTCGATGTCCCCAAAGGGGGCAGAATTGTCCTGGCTGAAAGCCACTGCTCTAAAGTGACTTTACCTTTACCGCCAAAACTGGGCACTTTTAAGAGCGCAGTGGGGTGCTATTAAAATTAAACCAATCCCACAATAACAACATCCTTAATTAGTATGGGACATTTGTTACAACTGATGAACACCTATTGAAGCACTGCTAACAACCAGGGACCACAACTGTCATTGTAGGTTTTGCTTTGTCCAGCACAATTTTGTAAGTTATGACGAAATATACAATGGTCTATAAACATCAATGGAATGTTACGCAGGAGAAATCCAATGGCCCCAAAATGCCCCATGTTACATCTATTCTTCCCTCTCCCATCCCCCAGAAACTCTGATGGAAAATGCCATTATATCAATGACAAGAGTTCTTCCATCGCTAAAATAAAATAAGTCTATAGCATAATAGAAAAAAAAAATTATGCCAGGATGCCAGGTATGAAGTGGGACAGTCAGCAGCAAATTGTGATGTCTAATCGCATGAATTCCACTCCCTGAATAAATAGCTCCGTGCCACGGGGTCCACCTCGGAAACCTCAGCCGTCACTCTTCTCCTTTCAGTTCATGATTTCATTCTCACGTCGGAATAGTTCATCTCAAAACAAAAATCAATTTCTAGGCATAACAGGCTGATCTGTCACCTGTAGCTGTTTTCTAACCACTTCCAACTGTTTCGTTCTCATGGGTAGAAAGTGCCATTAAATTAGAAAAATAGAAGTGAATCTCTTACTTTTGGCCCCCTGGGCAAAGCCAGAGAAGCTTAATTAGAGAGAGCTGCTAAGTGACAGCTGGGATTTGAACCCAGAAGCCCACTCTCTAAACACACTCTTTGCAGTGCAGCCTTCTCAGCAGCCACAAAGAAAGGCAAATGTTTACTGACGCATAAACATGTTCATACTATATTATCAAATATATGCATATATATCTTATTGGTGCATAAATAGATATCATGTATACATCCCTATTAATACACAATAAATTATATATTAATACATGACAAAAAGACATCCTGTGCACATATTTTTATTCTATTTAAGTATGTGTCCCCCCAGGCAGTGAGGGAAAAGACATCCACACAAATCCAGGAATAAAGATCTTTGTTTTCCAAGGAATTTATCAACTAGTAAGTGAGGGAATTCATTTACAATCACAGGTCTGTAATTAAGAAAGAGGAGATGTCTTCTCAATTTTATAAAGGTTTCTATCCAAACCTTCTGGCCAGTTTGCTTATCTTCAGTCATTGGCAAAGTTCATTTATATGGAATGATTTGTTCCCAATTAGGGTACATAACTGAGGTATCAAACGTGCCCTGCTCTCTCCTCAGCTAACACATTGAAAAACAAGGCAGGGAGTGGCTGTGGCTGAAGCAATTAGGCTCCCGTCTACCATATGGGAGGCCCGGGGTTCGTTCCCGGGGCCTCCTGGTAAAGGCGATTTGGCCCGCCATGGAGAGCTGAGAGCAGACAAGTGCAAGTAACAAAGGGAGGAATAAATAAATAGATTTCTTTTAAAAAGCAATAAAATTAGAAATCAAATCCAGTGTTGTCTTTGATTGACAAGCTCTAGAGATGATGAGAAAGGAAAGAATATGTGAGCAGAAGGTACTTTTTTAAATCCAGAGTGAGAAATAATTTCACTACGTTAGGATGAACTACGAAATTCAACGAATGGCAAATTCTGATGTAAACTAATGGTTAATAATTTAAAAGCATCATTTTAATAACATTGTAATAAAAGCACCCCTCTATTGTAAAGTGTTAGTAATAGGGACAATCGTGTGTGAGGAGTGGGAAATGACACAGGAACTCTGTACTTTCTGCACGGTTTTTCTGTAAACCTACCTGCTCTAACGGGAAGGGGAAAAAAATCAATGCGTGCCTCCTCCTCTTAGTCTCAGCGTCTCCAGGACTTCAGGCTGCATATTGATGTATGTAAAATAGACGCTAAAAAAAGAAAAAGAGTCCTCTGCTTAAAACCTTTCAGTGGTTTTCCGCTGGCCTTAAAACAAAAGGCCGTTGTGTATTTTGTCATAACCTACAAACCTGGGCAGGACAGAGTGTGACCTGCGCTGCGAGCTGCACCCCGTGGCTGGTGGCAGTGCGTCAGCTACGTCTCCATCACCTGTAAGCAACGCACTAAGGAAGGGTGTGGTTGAGGTGGGAAAGTATGGGAGGGGGGAGCAGGGGGCGATATGGGAATCCCTTATGTTTTTCACGTAATCTAAAGCTTTTTTAAAAATTAAAAAAATAACTTAAAAAGTAAAAGCTCAGATCCTCCCTCCCCACAACCCAGACAGCCTCAAGCACTTTGCCCCCAGGGTCCTCTCCCTGCCGTCACCTCCTCCCCATCCCTCTCACTCAGCGGCCCCAGAAGCACTGGCCTCCTCGCTGTTCCCTGAAAGATTTTCCCCTGTTATTTCCTCCTCTTAGAAAATCCCTGCCTCCTTTCATTCAGAGAGGCTGTCTGAAAACTGCCTAAACAGCAGCCCCCTGCCTCTCTCTGTCCCCCTGCACTACTTAGTTTTCTCTGTAGAACCGATCACTCTCTGCTATATATCTTTATTTATTTGTTTATGGTTTTTTGCCTGCCTCCCACCCCAGAAAGTGAGACCCATGAGAACAGAAACTTTATTTTGTTCTTCCACCGTATCCCTGGAACATAGAGGCAATTCTGTTTTTTAAAATGTCAGATAAATAGGATTTCTGTTTGTATTATTTACTTCTAGATCTGAATCACATATATATTATAGAGAGAGACAAAAAGGAAATAATTAGGAGAGTGGATGTGGCTCAAGCAGTGGGGTGTCTGCCTACCACATGGGAGGTCCCGGGTTCCGTTTCCTGCGCCTCCTAAAAGAAGGCAAGCAGAGACAACGAGCAGACACAAGAAGCAGATATACTGAGCAGACAGAAGAGGGAGCCATCTCGGGGGGTAGGGGGAAAAAAAGGAATTAGTATCAGTGATAAAAAGAAAGGAAGCTGTGATACGTGCTACAACATGGATGAAACTCAAAAACGTGATGCTGCATTCAAAAAGCCCTCCAAGAGTTTATGATCTATTGGGAAAATAGGATTCAATTCACATGAAACAATTAGGCGGTAAAATTCTCATCAGCATGGCAGGGACTGCACTTGAAATATGAGTTCAGAGAAAGAAGTGTCAGGATGGGAAGTGGGAGAGGGAAGGCTGGATTTGAGCTGGGTCTGAAAAGATGAGTTGAATTTGCATAGGAAGAGCATGGAAGGAAGATGAATTTCCCAGGAAGTTCCTGAGGACGGGTGTGGAGATGAGGGGGCTGTGGCAAGTGTGGGGAAGGAAGGTTCTCCTTGAGAAATTGTGGGAGGGAGGAGCAAGGAACAAACAGTAACACGTTTTGTCTTGATTTTGTATATATAAGTAAATAAATATACATATTTTTAGTAGGTACCAGGGATTGAACCCTGGACCTCATACAGGGAAGGAGGCGCTCAACCACTGAGCTACACCTGCTTCCTTGTATTTGTTTTCTTATTTACTTATTCAGAGGCTTTTCAAAGAGATTGCTTATTTTTAACACCTGAACCTTGCTTAATCATTCTGCATTGAGTTCCTTTTCTTTAAATATTTTATTTTTGAATGATTTCAAATTTACAAAGTAATACAAAACCCATACAGAGAACTCCAATAAACACCTCTCCCCTGGATACCCAGAATCATCAATTTTAACATTCTGCCACATTTCACATTTGGCAATGCCAACACTTTTTTTAAAAAAGCTATTTAGATTACGTAACACATAGCTAAAAAATGTAGGGGATTCCCATATGCCCCACTCCCTCCCCCTCCTATACCTTCTCACATAAACAACATCCTTCCTTAGGGTGGTACGTTTGTTACGATCGATGGAAACATATTGGCGCATTACCGCTACGTATGGATTATAGTTTACATTGTAGTTTAAACTAGCTCCCGCACAATTTTGTAAGTTATGGCAAGATATATAATGGTCTGTATCTGTGTCATTGCAAAGTTATTCAGGAAAATGCCCTCATATTACACCTCTTTTCCCCCTCTTTCCCCTCCGAATCTCCAGTGGCCACTGGCCTCCACGTCAATGATAAAAGTTCTTCCATTCCTAGAATAACAATAAGTCTATAGTAGAATAACAGTATGTCTACTTTAGTCCATCTTCATCCCTCAATCCTGAGGATTCAGGGATGGTGATGCCCACTCCACCTCTAGTTGAGAGGGGGCTTCGATCCCATGGGCAGAGGGAGGGAACTCTCTTGTTTGCAGTTGTAGGCTCTCTGTTCCTTGAGATGGTCGTTGTCCATCATCATCTCCTTGTTAGTTGTCCTGGGTGAGTTCAATGAACTGGAGAGTAGGTGTTGCAACTCTGTTGAGATTCAGAGCCCAACTGAATGCCAGCACCTATAAAGACTTAACTTTTCCATTTCCTCAGGTCCCAATGCAGTTGCCTTTATCTCATACTCTTCTCTTGGGGACATCATAAACGCGAATTTTTTTGAAGAGATGGAGGAGAAAGATCGTGTTTACCTCAACTCCCATGTAGTGAGTGCTGCTATTGGACCTCAAAGGAACATTTCTCTCTCCAACCCTGTCACTATGAGTTTCGAGAATGTGAAGGTGGGTCAAATCTCCATTTGGGCTTGTTTGGATTTCATGATGAACAACTAGCCAGCAGGTCTAGACCTGTGTTTTCCAATATGGTAGCTCCAAATCACACTGAGCATTTGAAGTGTGAATGGTCCAAGTTGAGACATGCTGTAAGAGTGAAACACACAGAAAATTTCTAAGGCTAGAAATGAACATGAGAAAGTAAAATATAAAAATGTTTACATCAATTACATGTTAGAAGGATAATAGTTTGGAACTAGTGGGTTAAACCAAATATAGTATTAAAATCAACTTCACTGTTTTACTCTTCTGCTTTTGTAATGTGGCTAGTAGAAAACTTTAACTCGCATAAGTGGCTCACTTGATATTTCTATGGGACAGCACTATTCTAGGGCATGGAATTATTTTAACTGCAGGTACTTCATAAATCTGTGAAATTTGAACTGAGAAATAATATTCATTCTCACTCAGAAGCCTGATAGTAACGGCTAAGACTAACTCAATAAAAAAAGAATGTTTATTTAATCCTATTGCCATTCTTGTTCTCTATCCAAAGGCAGAAGGATCAACAGTCAGAAGTACACACAATTCAGGGGTTCTTAACACAATTCAGGAGTCCACAGACCCCCCCAAGGGTTCCATGGAAAGATTTCAAGGGGTCCATGAGCTTGAACCACAAAAAAATCAACTTACTATCTTTATTTTCTCTGACCTCTAACTGACATTTAGCATTTCCTTCACTTATGAATCAATGCCATAAATTACACCATTCATTTCATATCACATTCCAGTTGCATACCTTGAAAAATTGCTTACTCTCATCCATACTTTGAAATTAAGGTAGTTGTTAGGCCCAGCGCTAGTTGAGTGTCATAACACTACCTGCCGCTACATTCTGAGAAGGGGTCAGTGCTTGTCACCTATCTGACACAGAGGTCCATGGAACAAGAAAAGTTAAGAACCCCTGACATAATTGAATTATTTTGCTCCTTTCCCTTTCAATTCTGTTAAGAAAATTAGAGTTAAGGGAGAAACAGTGGGGAAAGGAAAATTTTCTCTACGTAGTGCATATATAAAACTTAGGTATAGAAATTTATATTTATGGCAAGGGGGTGTGGCAAGAAGTCTGGGGATGGCCCCATTGGTTATCAAAGCACATGAGGCCCCCAAACTCTCCTTGGCCCCATAAAGTGATACTCTGGAAGGCCTGAGAACAAAAAGAGGTGATGGAAGGTTCTCTCCTTGTGACTTGTCTTTCCTTTCCCACCCTTCTCGTTGAAAGAGGGTGTCTTCTTTCGTGAAGGCTCAGGCAAACAATTGGTATGGGGGGGCAGGGAAATTTGGCTTATGGAATGTCACCATTTCCAAAGCACCACAAATGGGTGAGTTAAAACAACAGAAATTTATTGTCTCACATCTGAAGGCCAGAAGTCCAACGTCAAGGGACAGGAGAGCCACACTCCATTTGAAACCTGTAGGGGAAGAGCCTTCGTTGCCTCTTCCAGCTTCTGGAGTTTTCCAGCCATCCTAGATGTTCCTTGACTTATAGTTGCATGACTTCCATCTCTGCCTCCGTTGTCACATGGCCTTACCTACCGTGTCTGTGTCCAAATTTCACTCTTCTTATGAGGACACTTGGGAAGCAGATGTGGTCAAGTGATTGGGCTCCCATCTACCATATGGGAGATCCAGGGTTCGATTCCTGGGGTTTCCTGGTAAAGGAAAGCAGGCCCATATGGTGAGCAGGCCCAAGCCGAGAGCTGGCACAGTAAGATGAAGTAACAAAAAGAGAAACAGAATAAGAGATGCAGCAGGCCAGGGAACTGAGGGGGTGCAAGCGATTGAGCACCCCTCTTCACTCAGGAAGGTCCCAGGATCAGTTCCCAGTGCCACCTAAAGACAAGACAAGCAGACACAGAAGAATGCACAATGAATGGACACAAAGAACAGACAATGGGGCCGGGGGAGGGGGAGGTGGTAAATAAAAAAAATAAATCTTTTGAAAAAAAAAAAAGTACCCTGGTTATCTAGGATCAGGAGCCACCCTAGTCCAGTGGCCTAACTGGACACATCTTCAAAGACCCTCAGTCCAAAGAAAGTCACATTCATAAGACCGGGGGTTGGAACTTCAACATAGCTTTTGGGGTGACACAATTCAAGCCATAACAGAGAGCAGAGGGTCTTTGCAGGGAAATGGTGTGTGAGCCTCAGAATTGGTTTTTGTTTGACTCCCACGGTGAGGGACAAGGTCTTAAGACCAATGGAATATCATAAAATGCTGCTCTCCGAGAGTCTTGTCCTTGTTGTAAATTGTACAGGAGCCCCAATACAAGGGACAGGGATCCTGGAAGCCGTCGTCTTCAGTAAACCGTGGGGTTATTTGGGTCCTCTCCTCCATGTGTTATCCAATATGGCGCCCAAGCATAGACCAGCACTCTGAGAGTTGTCCCACCTGGCAAAGAAATTCATAAACTCTTTCTTATTTTCAGAAAATTCCCAGGAGCAAAAGGGCCTTCTGTGTCTACTGGAAAACCACCGAGGAAGGCAGCCACTGGTCCACGGATGGCTGTCTCCTGGTCCATGCGAACGAAAGCCACACTACATGCCAAGTGTCCCACCTGTCCAGTTTTGCCGTCCTTGTAGCCTCCCGGAGGCAGGTACAACGTCAACCAATCATTCCTCCAGCAAATACCTTCTGAGCCCCTGCCAGAGAGCTCTCTGTTACGAAGAAAATGCAAACAAGCAAGTGACTGGAGAGATTGGGGAAAGCGAAATACTTTAGAGTGGTCAAAGAAGGCCTGTAGGAGAATTAAATATTTGGCCTAAATTGGAATAGTAAGAGTTTGTAGTTCTACAACGTGGATGAACCTGGGAAACCTTCTAATAAGTGGGGGGGGGGGGGGGGGGGAGAAGCTACATTCAAAAGAATATGAATTACATTCATATGCCATGATTCCTTCGTGGGAAATGTCCAGGATAGGTACATTCATAGAGACAGAAGGGAGGTCAGTGGTCACCAGGGGCCGTGTGGGGAAGATGGGGAGGGACTGGTAATGGGTACGGGGTTTCCTTGTGGGAGGATGAAAAGTTTTGGAACTAGAGAGTGGTGATGGCTGTGAAATATAGTGAATGTACTAAATACCAATATTTGTACACTCTAAAATGGTTATTTTTATGTTTTGTGAATTTCACCTTAATAAAAAAAAAGTCAGTAGAAGAAGTTCTCCAGAAAGACAAATTGTGTGTGTAAAAAGGGCCTAAGGAAAGAACAAGTGGGCGTGTTCCACAACGAAGCGTGACTGGAGCAGAGTGAATGTGGGGAAGGAAAACGAGATGAGGTTGGCGAGGTGAAGGGGGGTTAGAATGTGTAAAATTTTGTCCACCGTGGTCAGGATTTAGATTTCATTTAGAAGACGGTAGGGGATTTTCATCAGGGATGTCACATATTTACGTCATTAGAAGATCCCTTTGTCCCCTGAGTCAGGAATGGACTGTGGAGTAGCAGGAGAAGATGGCGGCTGGGTGTTGGGAGGTATCACAGAGTGGGTAAGAGGGGGTCAGCCTGGGACTTATCCTAGAGATGGGCTCAGAGGAACTTAGAGGACTTCTATCCCACCCACCCCCACCCCACTCCTGGAGAAGAGAAATCTCTGACTTCTCCTATTGTCACAGGACAGAAGAGAAGCCAAAATGGGGTTAAAAACATATAATGCTTTTTAAACTTATCATTACATTTATGAAATTCATCTATGAGTTGGGCTTTGCCATGGCTCAGCCATTTTCCTCTTTTTTTTTTAAGATTTATTTTTTAAATTTCTTCCCCCCGCCCCCCCCCCCCCCCCCCCGCCCCACACACACCCTGCCCGTTGTCTGCTCTCTGTGTCCATTCCCTGTGTGTTTTTCTGCATCTGCTTGCATTGTCAGGCGGCACTGGGAAACTGCATCCCTTTTCTTCTTGTGTCATCTTGCTGCATCAGCTCTCCAAGTGTGCGGTGCCACTCCTGGGCGGGCTGCGCTTTTCTCATGTGGGGTGGCTTTCCTTGTGGGGTGCACTGCTTGCATGTGGGGCATACCTATGTGGGGATGCCTGTGCGTGACCCAGACTCCTTGCCCATTCTACGTGGGCTGACTTGCCGCACGGGTCAGGAGGTCCTGGGTATTGAACCCTGGACCCTCTATATGGTAGGCGGACCCCCTATCAGTTGAGCCACGTCCATTTCCCATTTTTCTCTTTTTCAAGGTTACCTTTTTGACAGCTTTGTTGAGATATAATTCACCTACCATACAATTCACTCCTTTAAAATATACAAGTCAATGGTCTTTATTCACAGATAAGTACAACCGTCACTGTGGCCAATTTTAGAACATTTTCATCCTCTCAAGAAGAAGCCCCATGTCCTTTCGGTATCACCCCAATATCTCCCCATTCCCTCCAGCCTTCAACAACCACTCATCTACTTTCTTTCGCTATTTGCCTATTCTGGATATTTCATATAAATAGAATCATACACTATGTGGTCTTTTGGGACTGGGTTCTATCACTTATCATAATGTTTCAAGGCTCATCCATGGATCACATAGAACTTCTTCCACTTCGTGGGTAAACAATATGCCATTGAATGGATAGAGCACATTTTGTTTACCCATCATTCATTGGTGGACATCCGGCTTGTTTCCCACTTTGGGCTGGTATTTATAATGCTGTTATAAACATTCATATACAAGGTTTAGTATGGAAATATGTTTTCATTTCTCTTGGGCATAGACCTAGGAGTGGAGTTTCTGGGACAAAAAAGAGTTTTGAGGAGCTGCCAGACTATTTTCCAGATTGGCTGCACCATTTGACGTCCTACCAGCAGTATGTGAGGGTTATGATTACTTCACAGCCTCTCCAACACTTGTTACCATCACTTTTTTTATTATAACCTGTCTAGTTGATATGGGGTGGCTTTCCATAAGCAACTTATCAGAATCAACTTCAGGTTTATTCTGTTAATTCTGGTGAGATATGGAAATGTTATTCATCTACAGCTGTACTCTTCCCTCCCCCTTTTTGTGCTACTATTATTATAATTCATTTTTCACTGCTGTATAATATTCCCTTGCATGTCTCTACTGCAATTTACTTATCTCTTCTACAGCTAGTGGATATCTGGGTTGTTTCCAATTGGGAGCTATTAAAAGAAAGTTTACACCACCTGCCCAACGTGGGTGTCATCCCTTTAACGTGATCTTTATCTGTATGTGTTTCTCTAGCACAGATGCCCACAAGAGAAATTGCCAAGCCCTCCATCCACAACTAGATGAAGTCTTGCCAAACTGTTTCCATATTAGTTGTACCAATATAGACTCTCACCATCAGTGTAGGAGAGCTCCTGTCCATCCACATCCTCGTCAAAAATCTTTTAATTTTGGCCATCTCATGGGTAGGTCACGGCATATCACTGTGCTGTCAATTTGCATCTCCCTCCCTTGGTCGTTGTATATGATCTTCCATAAAGGCCCAGAGGTGTGGAAGATCGGCCCATTTGTATAAAGTTCAAAAACAGACAAAACGAAACTTCTATTAAGGATATGCCTTAGTTTGCCAGAGCTGCTATGACAAATACCACACAGTGGGTTGGCTTAAACAATGGGAATTTATTGTCTTCTGGTTTTGAGGTAGAAGTCCACAGACATCAGCAAGGCTTGCTTTCTCCCAGAGTCTGTAGGGTTCCAAAGGCGGCTGCCGGCAATACCCGGGTTCCTGGGCTCGCGTCCCTGCTTCCCATCACGTGGCCGTGTCCTCCTTTCTGTCTTCTATGACTCTTGGGTTCTCTTTATAAGGCCTCCAGGAGAGCAGGTTTAGCTCAGTGGTTGAGCATCTGCTTCCTATGTACGAGGTCCTGGGTTCAATCCCCAGTACCTCCTAAAAAAGGAAAAAGAAGAAGAAAAAGAAAAAATATATAAGGCCTCCAGTAATGCAGATCAAGGCTCACCCTCATTCAACCAGTCACTTAATTTCAAAGGTCCTATTCAGAAATCACTAAAACATATTCAAAGATAGCCTTTACAAGTGGGTTCATATCTACAGGAACTTGGATCAAGACTAAGAGCTTGTCATTTCTGGGGAACATGATTCACTCTCCCACAGGGTGCAACCATAGGTGGAAAACCTATTTAAAAAATCAAGAGGCAATAATCATCAAAGTCAGGATAATGTTTAATTCTGGGAGGAGGAAGTTTGTCATTGAGAAAGGTTTCTGGTGTAATATCCGTGGATTAATGCATGACCTGATTAGCTCACTCATGATGTATCCATTAATTATTAATCATGGAATATGTTTATGTTCTTTTTCATATGTGTGTTATATCTCACAATGTTTTAAAGGTTAAAAATCAAAGGACCAAAAAGTTGTATAAAGTGTTACTGAACTAAGTGAAAACCTCCGTATAAATAGAAAGGGTAGCGGTTGTCTTTCCCACTAGTGAGTACTGCTGACCAGGTGAACAGCCTCCGTCTTTAACAAGGTGAGGCCCTGTCTTAGTTTGAGGTCCCCCTGAAGCTGGCCCTGAGACAAGGATTTGAGGCCAAGGACTTTATACAGGAGGTGATCCTAAGCGAGACAAGGAAAGGAGGGCAGCCAGCCCGTGTGGGAGGTTTATCAGTCAGCTCCCAAGAGAAACAGCACCGATGTGGGTGTGTGTGTCAGGAGCTGCACTGCAAGAATTCGCTCATGCAACCTTGGGGCTTGGCAAGTCCAAGTTCCATAGGGCAGGCTGCAAAGTTGAAACTCTGATGGAGGTGAAGATGAATTTCCCAGTAGAAACTACATGCCTCAACTAGAGACAGAAATTCTTCTCATTCCTGAAATCCTCAGTTATGGTTTTTTGTGTTAGGAGGGACCAGGGATTGAACCTGGGACCTCGTGCATGCAAAGCAGATGCTCAACCACTGAGCCACACCCACTCCACAGTTATGGCTTTTAAAACCTCCAACCAATTGAGTGGAGAGACTCCCCTTATTGCTAAGGGCAATCTCCTTTGTTGCTTGTAGATGCAATCAGCCATAGATGCAACAAACTGACTATAGATGCAAATCCAATCTATGAAATCCTCCCACAATAGCAATAAGACAGAGCATGTTGACGAAATAACCGGATGCCATAATCTAGCCAAGCTGACCCCGAAAATGAACCATCGCAATGCTTATTATCCAGGAGGCTTCCATCCTGAGCAACGGTGCTCGGTCTCAATGGGATCTCTAGGAGAGTGTAGAACACACTCCTCAGGATGACCCCACCCAGGGGTGAAGTACCTGGGGTGCTGATCCCCCAATTCCCCAACAGTTATTGTTTGCATACATGCCGGCACTTCTGACTTGCTCTGGCACGTCCAAGCATGCTCACGGGGCTAGAAAACAGGAAGCGAACCGCTGAAGTTCACAGTAAGCAGGCGAACGCCAGGTACGGTGAGCACGGAGATGAAGATGGCCTCTGCTACTCGGGGCTTCTACTTCTTTGAGTGCAAATCTCTTTTTTTCTTTTATACAATCTCTTTATTTTATTTTTTTACATGTTACATTACAAAAATATAAGAGGTTCTCACATACCCCACACGCCCCTCACCCTATTCCTCCCACATCAACAACCTCTTTCATCATTGTGGCACATTCATTGCACTTGGTGAATACATTTTGGAGCACTGATGCACCACATGGATTATAGTTTATATTTTAGCTTACACTCTCCCCCAGTCCATTCAGTAGGTTATGGCAGGATATATAATGTCCAGCATCTACCCCTGAAATATCATTTAGGACAACTCCAAGTCCCCAAAATGCTCCCATATCACATCTCTTCTTCCTTCTCCCTGCCCTCAGCAACTACCATGACCAATTTCTCCACATCAATGCTACAATTTCTTCCATTACTAATCACAATAGTTTCATAGTAGAACATCCGTAAGTCCTCTCTAATCCATAGACTATTCCTCCATCCTGTGCACACTGGGATGGTGATGTCCACTCCACCTCTATATTGAGAGGGGGCTTAGATTCCACATGGATGATGGATGCAATTCTGCTTACAGTTCTAGGCACTCTTGGTTCCCTGGTGTGATGGTTTACCTTCTTCAACTCCCTTTAGTTGGCCGGGGTAAGTCCTATAATTCAGAGGTTAGGCGTTGTAAGTCTGCTGAGGCTCAGGGCCTGGCTGTCACATGGCCAGTCCAGAGAGTCAGGTCTCCTGAGTGTACACCAACCCCAGCACCAATCGCAGATCCAGTAAAAGTGACAGAAGAGCATGTGTAGTAAGGTCATATCTGAGTCCAACAGCATCACACTCAGGAACACAAATTCCAACGTAGGGCCAACTCCAGAACTCCAGAGCCATCTGCTATGACAATACAACTTGTAGGTCTCTGTAGCCCTCAGGAGAACCAGTACCTGGGCTTCTATCTACTTTGGATTTCTCTTGGACCCTGTTGAGCTGTGCATAAGCATGACCCCTCTGATGACCTCCCGACCCTCTTTTGAAAACTCATAGCCATATAAACTCATTTGTCCTTTCCATTTCCCTCTTTTATTCAGAGTCAAAAAGCAGTTTTTAACACTTTATATTACATGTAGGCTGAGATATACTGCTGGCCTGAGTTGACCCTTTTATTGAAGGTCTTTTTCTAGTTACATCATCAGCTGGTGCTTGGTAGTAATCCCTCAGTGCCAGGGAGGCTCATCCCCGGAAGTCATTTCCCATGCTGGAGGGAAGGTAATACATTTACATGCTGAGTTTGGCTTAGAGAGTGGCTACATTTGAGCAACATGGAGCCTCTCAGGAGGTAACTCTTAAGCACCCTGCAGCTCTAGGCCTAGTTCATATTTCAGGCATACAAGCTCATAAGCATAGTCATCAGTATCAAAGGATCACTGTTGACCATCATTCTTTACTGGTCTTTGCCATTGCACTTGCAAGATTGTTACTGTTGCCTGGGGAATGTGATAGAGCACTGGCTAGTAACTCAGCACTCCCTCAGTTGTCATTTTTAACTGTAACCACTATGAAAAAATCCAAACATTTTTATGTACCCTCTATACATGCCCTGGAGAACTCCCTCCCAACATGTGTCCGCATCAATAGCACCCCACACCAGTGTTCCTCCCCTGTCATAGTTGAACCTCTCTGTTAGCCCATTTTATATTTTTTGAGTCAATGCTTTAATTCATTTTAATTTTTTTCTTCTTTATTTTCTTCTAAGTGTTACATTAAAAAAATATGAGGTGTCTGTAAACCCCCCACCCCACCCACCCCAACCCTCCCACATCTATAACCTCTTCCGTCATTGTGGCACATCCATGTTAGCCCATTTTAAATGTGAGAAAACTAAATTTGAATAAAATGGTCAACCTGCTGTGAAGTCACCAAGCACAGAAAGCCATATTTTAACATTTGTTGGATGGATGGATGGATGGATGGATGATTGTTTCTTGTTTAGGAAGATCAGGCTTTCTAATACCTATTTCCATTCACTTGCTACTAAATTTGACTTATTAACTTCAGGAGATCTTTGGACATAAATTTTCACATGCAATGAGAATATAGTGCTAGATTTAAGATGATATAGAAAGGAACTGGTTAATAGCTCTGTGGAATCTGGACCTTTGGCCATGTCTCAGTCCTGCTTCATAAAACCAATATTTGAAGCTACTGTAAGGTTATTACTCCTTAGTTTTCCCAGAAGGTGGCAGTATGGTGAAAAGACGGAATCTACTGTGGTACATTCATTGCATTTGGTGACTGCATTTTGGAGCACAGCTGCACCGCATGGATTATAGTTTATACTGTAGTTTACACTCTACCCAAGTGTATTCAGTGGGTTATGGCAGGATATATAATGTCCAGCATCTGTCCCTGCAATATCATCCAGGACAACTCCAAGTCCCGAAAATATCCCCACATCACACCGCTTCTTCCCTCTCCCTGCCCTCAGCAACTACGGTGGCCACTGTCTCCAAATGCAATGAATGTGCCACGAGGATGAAAGAGGTTGTTGATGTGGGAGGAGTGGGGTGGGGTGTGGGGCATGTGGGAACCTCTTACATTTTTAATGTAATATTTTTTAAGACCTATGTATTTTTTTAAAGGCAATTAGAAAAATTTTAAAAATAGATTAGATAGATAGATAGATAGATAGATAGATAGATAGATAGATAGATATGTAGAACATAGATATGGCAAACGTGGGAAAATGTTGAAATTGGTGCATCTGGGTATATTGCCAGGTAGGGGTATGGTGGAGATCTTTGTACAGGTTTTATAACCATCCCTTAAGTTTGAAGGTATTTCAAAATAACAGGTTAAAAAACACACAAATGAAAGAGAAGTAGTTACCATGAAAGAAAAGGCTGAATCTAGATCCAACTAAGGTTCAACTTTCAGGATAATCATCATCAATAAAATAATAGTGATAATAGAGGATCTTATACGAGCCTTGCCATTAACAAGGTATAGAATTTTTATCAATTTTATTTTATTTATTTATTTTTTTAAAGATTTATTTATTTATTTAATTTCCCCCCCTCCCCTGGTTGTCTGTTCTTGGTGTCTATTTGCTGCGTCTTGTTTCTTTGTCCGCTTCTGTTGTCGTCAGCGGCACGGGAAGTGTGGGCGGCACCATTCCTGGGCAGGCTGCACTTTCTTTAACGCTGGGCGGCTCTCCTTATGGGGTGCACTCCTTGCACATGGGGCTCCCCTACGCGGGGGACACCCCTGCGTGGCAGGGCACTCCTTGCACGCATCAGCACTGCGCATGGCCAGCTCCACACGGGTCAAGGAGGCCCGGGGTTTGAACCGCGGACCTCCCATATGGTAGACGGACGCCCTAACCACTGGGCCAAAGTCCGTTTCCCTCAATTTTATTGAAACATATTCATCAACCACACAATCCATTTAAACTGTACAGTCAATAGATTTTGGTATAACCACAGAGTTGTGCGTTCATCACTGCAATCAATACTAGAACATTTTTACTTCTCCAAAAAGAAAAACTCCCTACCCCCTGGAAGTCACCTCTCAATCCCTCTGTGCTTCCCCTGCCATACATAACTGTCACTCTACTTCCTTCTCTATAAATTTACTTGCATTTGCATTTTGTGTAGATGGAGTTAAACAATATGTAGTACTTGGCGTCTGGTTTCTTTACTTAGCATGCTTCCTTTTTTACCCTTGATTGAAGAATATTGATATATTACTATGCCCTACAGTCCACAGTTTGCTTTGGTTGTATTTTGGCCCCAATATCACAATATTTTATTTTTAATCTTGTCTCAGAATAAAACCAGGAAGAGTTAGAAACTTTCCTCTTTCCCTATTTTGCTTTGGTGACATAACCAAGAGGGAAAGAGTGTGGGATCCACACGGCATCTCTTAACCTGATCAAGACTTGATCCCTCCAGATACCCCTCCCCCATAACTCCCTGGACGCACGCTGAGCTTTAGCTGAACCTTTGGACACTGCCCACCCCAAATACATCCTATTTTGAGAATAAAAGCACAACCCAAGATATTTTCCCAAAACGAGCACACAGGCTCCTGGCGTTTAGCCACCTTTGTCCCTCCACCACATATAACCTGCAGAACAGGGGCACACATACCCCATAAACTCCTTGTGGTCTCACTGTCTGACCTGAGGTCACTGCGGCTCTCTGGCTCTCTCTAAATCCCCCTGATAAATGCTCTGGCACTGATCGCCCTGGCATTCCCTGCCTCTGTCTTTGGAATTGCATCAGGTCCATTGGGGGGTGGTCTGGGTCTCCCCTATGTCTTCTCTCAGGATCAGTCTTGCTGACCACTGCCATCCTCGCACTGGCTCTGCACTTGCTGGGACTAACAACCTTCCTCATGCTTCACGCTCTGGTTATTTTTCAATCGTGACTCAGCCTGCTCTTTCCTTGCCCTCTGTGACAGCATACTGTGTTGTGTCCCCTTCCCGCCTGGCCACTCTTTCTCTGTCTCTTCTATTAGCTCCTCCTCATTCCCTCACTTTGTAATAGTTATTCAGGGCTGTGTTTTCAGCCTACAAACTCTCCCTAAATTATGTAATCCATTACTATGATTCCAATTACTGTATATTGTCTGGGGGAGAAAAAAATCTTCTCTTTTCTGATCCAGACTATATATACAATGTGTATTAAAATCACAGCACCTCACTAGTACAAGGTGGTAAGTATGTGGAGAAGCATGGGGAAAATGCAATTAACGTAACTATGGCCTATAGTTCACAACAATACTGTGATATTCTCACATCAGTGCCAAAGACGTACTGTGTTAATAACGGGGGATATGGAAAAAAACATATCAAATGTATGCTATTGACCATAATTAATGGTAATAGTCTGATGATGTTAACTCATAATCTGTAACAAACGTTTCACAACAGTGTGGTGTGTTGGTGGAGGGGTCCTGTATGGGAATTCCACACATGTGCATAACTGTTTTGTAAAATCACAACCTCTCTAATAAAAATATATTTTTAAAAATGACAGCACCTCATTAAGGCATGGTCTTATTTTATAAACTCTTCTTTTTGTTTACTTATTTGATCCATTTCTCTCCCTTTGCCCCTGTTACCTGCTCTCTGTGTCCATTCACTGTGTATTCTGCATCTACTTCCATCATCCGGCGGCACTGGGATACTGCGTCTCTTTTTGTTGAATCGTCCCACTGCATCAGCTCTCCATGTGTGCAGCGCCACTCCTGGGCGGCCTTCATTTTTCTCATGTGGGGCGGCTCTCCTTGTGGGGCGCACCCCTTGCCTGTGGGGCAGGGCACTCCTTGTGCGCATCAGCACTGCGCATGGGCCAGCTCCACACGGGTCAGGAGGCCCTGGATTTGAACCCTGGACTTCCCATGTGGTAGGCAGATGCTCTATCAGGTGAGCCACATCCACTTCCCAGTTCTTTTATTTTTTAAATCAATCCATCAGTTTATTCACTCAGCAGTGATACTATGGGAAGCACTACAGATCAGAAACCACCATCCAGTTTGCATTCTAGAAGGAAAACATACAAGAAAGAAACAAACAAAAATGCAATAACCACAGATAAGGACCATGCAAGGAAGAATATCAACAGGGTGAAGTGACGGGGGTAACTGGGCAGGACTTCCTTTCAATGGGAAGGTGAGGGAAGTCCTGAAGAAGTGGGGTTTGAGGCCTTCACTGAAAGAGAAGGAGGAGACGGACATGCTGAAGCAGGCTAGCAAGATAGGGGATTAACAGATGGATCTGGAGCCTGGCAAGAAGTCCACGTGGACATAAGGCCCCAAGCTGGCTGCTGGGAGACCCGCCCCAAGATCCTGCCACTCAGAAGACTTCTTATGGAAGCCAGGAGGAAATCAGCAATCAAAGCAGTAAACAGCAGGAGCTCCTCCCCTGCCATTAGCAAAGGGGTGGGAGAGTTAACAGTTCAAAAGCAGGGGCAGGGCCTGAATGAGCTCTCTTGCTCTCTCTCCTACTTTCTTGCCTCTAGACCCGAACTCCAGCTGCCTTCTCCCCTGCTTGGATCACCGCACAAGTAAAACCTGGGCATTTGTTACCTATAATGCGAAATTGTAGCCTATGAATCAGCCCTCATTACCACTTGTCAGCCCCTTCCTCTCTACCCCGGATCCCCGATTGGTTATTTTCTCCCATTTCTCTTCCCTCCCTCCCTGAATAAATCATGGGCCTAAGTCACTTGACATGCTCTTGAAATTCATTTCTCCAGCATAGTCAATGAACCTGGACAAAATCCGGTAACAATGTCAAGTTTAAGGGGGAAGGCACTCTAGACTGAGAGGATGGCATGTGCAAAGGTCCAGAGGCAGAGGGGATGGCATGTGCAAAGTTTCTGAGGTTTGAAAGACTTTGATATCCTCTAGGAACAAAGAGAAGACCACCATGGCTGCTGCTTATGGAGTGAAGAGGAGAATCATGGTGAATGAGATTAAAGATGTAAATGAAGGTAGTTTATTTAGGGCTTGCCAGCCATCATAGGAAGTCTAGTTTTTATCCTAAGTGCAATGCGGTGTTTAGCAGGGAAGTGATATAAAGAGTGCTGTGTTTTGTAAGCTAACTCCAGCTGTTGGGCTGAGCATAAGTGGAGTAAGAATAAAAGCAGGAGGTGACACAGGAGATGCTCCAAAACTACATGAGGTCTGCCTGGAATATCGTCCAAACTGCCCCCCCCCATATTCATTCCAACCTCCTCCAATCCACAGAGCATCCAAAAAGACTTACCAAAACACAAAGCCATAATACCACCCTACCTGCTTAAAAATCACTCCCTGATTCCCATTTTCCCAAAACTCCTCCTCTCCAACCCAACTCAAAAAATGGAAAAGAGAAACCTTTAGAGGATGCTTCCAATTTAAGCACAAGGGAGAAATGACTTGAACTCATTTTTCTGTGCATTAGGAGTTGAATCCACCCTTTGTGTTTCTGGGATAATTCAGTAATGGCTTTTGTTTATTTCTGGGTGTTGATCAGGGCTTCTTTGAAAGCACCCTTTGCCAAGAATGACTATGAAACACTCAGCTTTCTATACTTCCTTAATTGTCTGCCTTCCTCATTACACCCTACGTTCTACATGTATAGGAAAGATGGTGTCAATTTTGTTCACTGCTGTATTCCCTGAAGTTAGCACCGATCCGATCACTTAGTAATATTTGGCTTGATAAATATCTGGTGAAGGATGGAAGTTCTCAGAGGTTTTGTCTCCCAAACCCTGCAATTAATCTGCATTGCCCCAAATAACCAAATAATATATCACCCTGTACTGGGGGGTGCTTGCTGCTGGGGGTTGCGGGAGAATCCCAAGTTTTGTGGGAGTGACTTCTCCAGATACCAACAGAAAAACTCTAAAATTCTGGCTCACCCAGCTCAAAACCACAGGGTTATTTAAGGCTTATTTTTTACTGCAAAGGCACTCCCAGCTCCTGAGGGAGGATAATGCAAACAAGTGCCATTCCTGTCCTGGGGTCAATTTTCTCTATCATTCCAAAGACAATAAGGAGGAAATCCCCACACTAAATACAGAAAAAGGTATAACAAAAATAAACAAGACTGTTGGAGAAAAACAGCTCTCACTGGAACATGGAGACTGATATGACCAGAGGCTGAGAATTTATTGAGAAGCTCTCCCAATGGAGCGGGTCTGAAGAACAGGCTTCAGTGCCCCCTCCAGCATGTTATGGGTCTGAAGACAGACATCAGTCCCCTCCTGGAAGGGAGGGATTTGAATTTAGGCAGTGCTTTCCTAGGTGGGGAAATGCTAGTTGGTGGGAGGGGGTTGAGGGTCCAAGTGAGCTGCAGGGACCAACAGGGAGCCCTAGAGGTGAAAACTTTCCCTTGTATAGCGAGAGGATAGTGGGTTAGGGAGTTAGGTTTCCTTGGAATGCTGCAGGAGTGGGTGCTCCTTTGATACTCAGGGAGGAAATGTCTTAATCTCCCTTTGATATGCAGGTAGTAAAGGTCTTTATCTCCCTTTATTCCCATCTCCATGTGGTGTCTTTGTTCAACCTGTGGGGAAGTTCTCTGCCCTTAGACATGTAGGCTTATGGGGGAAGGGGTTAGCCTTTCCCCGGTGCATATCAGGGGAAGCTGAACTACAGCTTGTTAATTATTGCAAGCCTCTACCATTCCTAACTCTTTGTTATATCTATGGAGTCCTGGTATTGGGGTACGCGGTACTGGGCAGGAGGGGAGCATGAGGTGATTTGGGGCGTTGGCTTGATCTGGCTACTTCCTTCTGTCAAGGGGCAGAGAAATGAACTTCCCTTCCATCCTGTGCAGGGGGCTGTGGTTTCAGGTCACGCAGGGGTTGATATTATTGTTCATGCAGCAGAAAGACGTCATTTACAGTTCCTGGGTTGTTGACTGTAAGATTGAGTGTATGAATCAGACAAGAAGCTGTCAGAGACAGGGGCCAAAAGGAAGCGACAGCAGTATTATTAGTTATGGTGCTATAATGGGGGAAAGGATTGATTTTAATGGTGAAGAAAAATAAGAAAGGAATGAGGATAGCCATGACTGATTTCCATCATTATTATCTCAGGCTCTCTGAAAGATTTCCATGTTTTCTTTCAGGACTTTAAGATTTTCTTCTCCTTGATTAGTTCTGTTAATGTAAAAACAACAAGTTTTATTTATGATTGCACAGGTGTCAATACATCCTTGGATTAGGGACAGCAGTGGGGATTTGGGGTTATCTGTTATCTGTTTTGGGGGCAGGGAGACTTTAAATTTTCCACTCTTTGTGATATGCTTGGGTGGAGAGGGAGAGCAGGAAGGGTTTGTGGGATATGGTTATTTTTACCCTAAGACATTGAGATATTTTTGCTTCTGGCTCTGTGGCTGGCACTATATTTTTTGTGTGTGTGGCTTTTTTTTTAAATTGAAGTATATCATTCATACATGAACACATGTAAACAATAAGTATATAGTAAAGATTTCGAACTTACAAAACAAACATACATAACATCACACAGGAGTCTCACACATCACCCCTCCACCAACTCTTTGAATTGGGGTGAAACATTTGTTACAAACTATGCAAGAGCATCATGAAAACATTACTACCCACTCTAGTTCTTTTGCAGGAGAAGATCACGTACATGATCGTGGGTGATACCTTGGATGGCTTCTGGATAAACTGAGTTATTGCATGGGAGATGTATGGACCTGCTGAAAGGAGTAGAATGAGAGCTATAATTGTGGTAAGGATAGGGATTAACCAGGAAACCTAGGGTGGGCTGTGAGGTAATCACCTCCAGGATCTGAGGAGAAGGAACAATAAGATTATACATTCAGCATTCAACATTAATGGCAGGAATGGGTGACAGTGAAATTACATGATTTCATGGGCTTATACACATAGAGTTTTAGCTGGAATAAGAGTTTTGAGATTATTAACTGTGGTTTCATAACTGTTTTTGAGTGACTTTTTTGTGGATTTAAGATTCCCAACCAGCAGAGCTGCATAGACCAGTACGGTGATCAAAATGACCACATTTTTTTCCAGTTTATACAGTTTGAAGCATAGCCCACAGCAAATTATTATTATGTCCCGTTTTGGGCTTGGCGCAGTTGGCAATTTAATTTCTAATTTAGATTTACTCCATTGTTGTAAGGATTCAGTTACAAGATTACATGAGTTCCATTGCAGTGTTTGCAGCTGGCCCATGCGCAGTGCTGATGAGTGCAAGGAGTGCCCTGCCACGCAGGGGGTTCCCCCACTTAGGGGAGTCCCACGCGCAAGGAGTGCACCCCGTAAGGAGAGCCGCCCAGCACAACAGAAACTGCAACCTGCCTAAGAATGGCGCCACACACATGGAGAGCTGACACAAAAAGATGACGCAACAAAAAGAAACACAGATTCCTGTGCCACTGACAACGACAGAAGCGGACAAAGAAGAACACGCAGCAAACAGACACAGAGAACAGACAACCGGGGGGGGGGAAGGGGAGAGAAAAAAAATAAAGATTTTATTAGTCTTAGGCCTCAAAGCAGGGCCTTAATGGACAACCAGAGATGCCACGAAGAAAACTTCAACACGAGAGTTAGGCAAACTCACATTTATTACGTCTGCAGAGGTGAGGAGCCAAGGCCAGTCTAAAGTAACTCAAACCTGACTCCCCGTGCTGCAGTTTCACTCTTGCTTAAACACCCAAGTTACTACTTAGCATTTACTTTGATTATGCATTAGTTTTTATGCATATGGATGGACCCACATAGCTGATTATGTAATTATGTGATTAGTACATTCAGGAAATCACGCTTGCACATACATTGCATGATCAAGAAAGGGGCAGATAACTCCACCCCTGGGTGGGAATTTTACTATGTTAATTAAGCAAGTTGAAGTGAGGACAGTGAGAGGCTGCCTCTGCACAGGTCCAGCCAACTGGTTGAAGCTGGTTTTCATACTTCATTGCTTCAACAGGATATTCTTGACCACCAAAAGCGGAATTTGGCCCAAAGAGAGGGTTGCATTTCATTACCTTCTGACTTACATACAATTCTTTTCTTTGTATCCTAGCAACAGGGAGAGAAACAAGTTACTTTCAGGTATTTGGTCATCCTACATCCATCACTCCCACATCAACAACCTCTTCCATTACCATGACACATTCACTGCACCTGATGAATACATTTTGGAGCACTGTTGCACCACATGAACAGTGGTCTACATTGTAGTTTACACTCTCCCCCAGGCCACCCAGTGGTCCATGGCAGGACACAAAAAGTCCAGCATCTGTCCCTGCAGCACCACCCAGGACAACTCCAAATCCTGAAAATGCGCCCACATCATATCTGTTCTTCCCTCTCCCTACCATCAGTAGCTACCGTGGCCACTTTCCTCACATCAATATTACAATTTCTTCCCTTACTAATCACAATAGTTCCCCAGCAGAACACCAGTAAGTCCACTCTAATCTGCATTCTATTCTCCCATCCTGTGGACCCTGAGATTTTTAAGTCCAGTTCCCCTCGACATGAAGAGGGGGCTTAGATTCCACATGGATGCTGGATGCAATCCTCCTGCTTTCAGTTGTAGGCACTCTTGGCTCCATGATGTGGTGGTTGACCTTCTTCAACTCCATGTTGGCTGAGTGGCATGTCGCCTATGATTAACACAGTACATCTTTGGCATCAGTGTGAGAATATTGCGGTATTGTTGATAACTATAGGCCATAGGTTACATTAATTCCATTTTTCTCATGCTTTTCCACATGCTTACCACCTTGGAATAGTGAAGTGCTGTGATTTTGATACACATTGCATATATAGTCTGGATCACAAAAGAGAAGTCTTTTTTCTCTCCTAGACAATATATGGTAACTGGAATCAAAGTAATGGATTAAATAATTTAGGGGGAGCTTGTAGGGTGAGAACACAGCCCTGAGTAACTCATTTCAAAGGAAGGGAATGAGGAGCAGCTAATAGAAGAGACAGAGAACCAGTGGCCAGGCAGGAAGGAGAAACGACACAGTATGATGTCATAGAGGGCAAGGAAAGAGCAGGCTGAGTCACGACTGAAAAATAACCAGAGGGTGAAGCATGAGGGAGGTTGTTAGTCCCAGCAAGTGCAGTTCCAGTGTGATGATGGCCGTGGTCAGCAAGACTGATCCTGAGAGAAGAAATAGGGGAGACCCAGACCACCCACACCAATGGACCTGCTGCAATTCCAAAGACAGAGGCAGGGAATGCCAGGGCGATCAGTGCCAGAGCATTTATCAGGGGGATTTAGAGAGAGCCAGAGAGCCGCAGTGACCTCAGGTCAGACAGTGAGACCACAAGGAGTTTATGGGGTATGTGTGCACCTGTTCTGCAGGTTATATGTGGTGGAGGGACAAAGGTGGCTAAACGCCAGGAGCCTGTGTGCTCGTTTTGGGAAAATATCTTGGTATTTTCTTTTTATCTCAAAATAGGATGGATTTGGGTGGGCAGTGTCCAAAGGTTCAGCTAAAGCTCAACGTACGTCCAGGAAGTTATGGGGGAGGGGTATCTGGAGGGATCAAGTCTTGATCAGGTTAAGAGATGCTGTGTGGATCCCACACTCTTTCCCTCTTGGTTATGTCACCAAAGCAAAATAGGGAAAGAGGAAAGTTTCTAACTCTTCTTGCTTTTATTCTGAGACAAGATTAAAAATATAATATTGAAATATTGGGGCCAAAATACAACCAAAGGAAACTGTGACTGTAGGGAATAGAAATATATTAATATTCTTCTATGAAGGGTGAAAAAGGAAGCATGCTAAGGAAAGAAACCAGACACCAAGTACTACATATTGTTTAACTCCATGTACACAAAATGCAAATGCAAGTAAATTTATAGAGAAGGAAGTAGAGTGGCAATTATGTATGGTAGGGGAAGCACAGAGGGATTGAGAGGTGACCTCTAGGGGGTAGGGAGTTTTTCTTTCTGGAGTAGTAAAAATATTCTAGTATTGATTGCAGCGATGAATGCACAACTCTGTGATTATATCAAAAGCTATGGACTGTACAGTTTAAGTGGATTGTATGGTTTATGAATACGTTTCAATAAAATTGATAAAAATTCTATACCTCGTTAATGGCAAGGGTCATATAAGATCCTCTATTATCACTATTATTTTATTGATGATGCTTATCCTGAAAGTTGAACCTTAGTTGGATCTAGATTCAGCCTTTTCTTTCATGGTAACTACTTCTCTTTCATATGCATGTTTTTTAACCTGTTATTTTGAAATACCTTCAAACTTAAGGGATGGTTATAAAACCTGTACAAAGATCTCCACCATACCGCTACCTGGCAATATATCCAGATGCACCAATTTCAACATTTTGCCACCTTTGCCTCTTCTTTCTTTCTTTCCTTCCTTCCTTCCTTCCTTCCTTCCTTCCTTCCTTCCTTCCTTCCTTCCTTCCTTCCTTCCTTCCTTCCTTCCTTCCTTTCTTCCTTCCTTCCTTCCTTCCTCCTTCCTCCTTCTTTCTTTCTTTCTTTCTTTCTTTCTTTCTTTCTTTCATATTTCTATCTATATCTACTTAAAATTTTTTTAAAAATTCAATTGCCTTTTAAAAAATACATAGGCCATAAAAAATATTACATTAAAAAATGTAAGAGGTTCCCGCATGCCCCACCCCCCACCCCACTCCTTCCACATCAACAACCTCTTTCATCATCGTGGCACATTCATTGCATTTGGAGACACTGGCCACCGTAGTTGCTGAGGGCAGGGAGAGGGAAGAAGCGGTGTGATGTGGGGGGCATTTCTGGGACTTGGAATTGTCCTGGATGATAGTGCAGGGACAGATGCTGGACATTATATATCCTGCCATAATCCACTGAATACACTGGGGGAGAGTGTAAACTACAATGCAAACTATAATCCATTAGGTGCAGCCGTGCTCCAAAATGTAGTCACCAAAAGCAATAAGTGTACCATGATAGATTCATTCTTTTCACCATACTGCCACCTTCTGGGAAAACTAAGGAATAATAAGCTTACAGTAGCTTCAAATATTGGTTTTATGAAGCAGGATTGAGACATGGCCAAAGGTCCAGATTCCACAGAGCTATTAACCAGTTCTTTTCTATATCATCTTAAATCCAGCACTATATTCTCATTGCACGTAAAAATTTATGTCCAAAGATCTCCTGAAGTTAATAAGTCAAATTTAGTAGCAAGTGAATGGAAATAGGTATTAGAAAGTCTGACATTCCTAAACAAGAAACAACCATCCATCCATCCATCCAAGCATCTGTCCATCCATCCATCCATCCAAAAAATGTTAAAATATGGCTCTCTGTTCTTGGTGACTTCACATCAGGTTGACCATTTTATTGAAATTTAATTTTCTCACATTTAAAATGGGCTAACATGGATGTGCCACAATGATGGAAGAGGTTATTGATGTGGGAGGGTTGGGGTGAATTAAAGCATTGACTCAAAAAAATAGGCTAACAGAGAGGTTCAACTATGACAGGGGAAGAACACTGGTTTGGGGTGTTATTGATCGGGGCACATGGTTGGTAGGGAGTTCTCCAGGGCATGTATAGAAGGTACATAAAAGTGTTTGGATATTTTCATAGTGGTTACAGTTAAAAATGACAACTGAGGGAGTCCTGAGTTCCTAGCCAGGGGAGCTCTATCACATTCCCCAGGGAACATCAACAGTCTCCCAAGTGCAATGGCAAAGACCAGTAAAGAATGATGGTAAACAGTGATCCCTTGATACTGATGATTATGCTTATGATGAACTAGGCCTAGAGCTGTAGGGTGCCTAAGAGTTACCTCCTGAGAGCCTCCATGTTGCTCAAATGTAGCCACTCTCTAAGCCAAACTCAGCATGAAAATGTATTACCTTCCTCCCAGCGTGGGACATGACTCCCTGGGATGAGCCTCCCTGGTACCAAGGGATTAATACCGAGCACCAGCTGATGGTGTAACTAGAAAGACGTTGAATAAAAGGGTCAACTGAGATCAGCAGAATATCTCAGCCTTCATGTAATATCAGGTGTTAAAAACTGTTTTTTGACCTTGAATAAAGGGGGAAATGGAAAGGACAAATGAGTTGATATGGCTATGTGTCTCCAAAAAAGAATCGGAGGGTCATCGGGGGGTCATCCCTATGCACAGCTCAGCAGGGTCCAAGAGAAAGCCAAAGTAGATAGAAGCCCAGATACTGGTTCTCCTGAGGGCTACAGAGACCCACAGGTTCTATGGTCATGGCAAATGGCTCTGGAGTTCAGTGCCATATCAATTGGCCTTACTTTGGAGTTTGTGTTCCTGAGTGTGATGATGTTGGACTCAGATATGATCTTTCTACATATGCCTCTTCTGTCACTTTTACTGGACCTGCGATTGGTGCTGGGGTTGGTGTATACTTAGGAGACCTGAATCTCTGAACTGTCCATGTGACAGCCAGGCCCTGAGCCTCAGCAGACTTACAACTGGTAACTTCTGGATTATTGGACTTACCCCAGCCAGCTAAAGGGAGTTGAAGAAGGTCAACCATTACACCAGGGAGCCTAGAGTGCCTACAAATGCAAGCAGGAGAATTGCATCCATCAACCATGTGGAATCTAAGTCCCCTCTCAATAATGATGTAGAGTGGACATAACCATCCCAGTGTGCACAGATGGTGGAATAGAGTATGGATTAGAGAGGACTTACTGACATTCTACTGTGGAACTATTGTGATTACTAATGGAAAAAATTGTAGCATTGATGTTGAGAAAGTGGCCACAGTAGCTGCTGGGGGTAGGGAGAGGGTAAAAAAGATATGATGTGGGGACATTTTCAGGACTTGGAGTTGTCCTGGATGGTACTGCAGGGATAGATGATGGACATTGTATGTTCTGCCATGGCCTCCTGGGCGGACTGGGTGAGAGTGTAAACTACAATATAAACCATTATCCATGTGGTGAAGCAGTGCTTCAAAATATATTCACCAAATGAAAAGAATGTCCCACGATGATGAAAGAGGTTGTTGATATGCGAGGAGTGTGGTGAGGGGGGTGGGGACCCTTATGTTTTTTGAAAGTAACATTTTAAAAAAATAGAGAGGGAAAAAAAGTAAAATGGGCTAACCTTGCCAATCCAATAGCTCTTTAGGGGGCAAGAAGTACTTCCATGGTATTCTCCAAATTTGATTTTCTTTCCTTTATTTCTCTAAAAATAAACTTTGGTGGGAACAGTTTTGGGAAATAGTTAACACAAAGGAAGTTTTGGAATTGAAAAATACCAGGGGGAAAAATAAGGATGGTTGCTACATAATTAACTCATAACACTGATAAATTTTGAGTATCTACTCTAAAACATGTCATGAGAGTTTTTCTATATCACTCAATGTTGTATTATAACTTCCCTTCTAATGACTCCACAGTACTGCATTGCACGGATGTGCCACACTTCAACCAGTTTTACCCTACAACAATGATGTTCACTGAGCGACGTTGTGCAAATATTTCTGTAGGTAAATTTGCTGGAACTGAGTCAAAAGGTAAACACATTTGACAGGTTTCTCCTGTCCACACTGTGCTATAAAAGAGTCATGATTTAGCTTCCCTCCCAGACAATATAGTCAAACCTAAAGAAGAAAATGGTGAATCATGTGAAATCTCATCTCCCAGACACAACTTCAGTGCATATGCAGAGAGGAGGATGGCTGAGGGTATTGACTGTGGGGGGATATTTGTCATTCTTTTTGGCTGTCAGGCTCCTTTCATCACCCCCTATGCTTCTTATTCCTGCATTTCCTCGCCTTTCTCATAGATGGGGCAAAGGTCTGTCTTCCACCAAGCCTGGCTACCATCACTTGAATGCCAATGCAGAGAAGCAGGAAGCAAGAATTTCATGGAACGCATGTTGCAGCCCCTAAGGTTCCCTGGTGTACCAGTGCCAGGGGATCCATCCGGCACCTGGGGCTGGCCACTTTGGTGTCTAGGCTGTGTTGTCTGTGCCCTTGGTGTGCTAAACTACCTTAATGCAATGTCAGTCTCCAAGTGCATCACCAGGCAAGTGATTCCAGAAGTCACAGTCTGTAAAGGCTCACAGACCAAACTAAAATCCTTAAATACCATGATTGATTAAAAATAAAATAAACAAGAACAACAAGAAGCAAGGAGAAGAGAGGAAGTAAGTTAACATACTCAGGGTGGGGTGTGAGTGGACAGACCATGCTGCCTGAGCCCAGGGTGTTTTTGTCCTGGCTCTCTCCCTGCCACACCAGATTTCCTTGCTGATAGTGCAGTTATGAGGTTTGCTAAGGTTTGGGCAAGAGGCTCCCAGATGGAAGATGACATGGGTCAAACACATGCACTTGCTCTACTGAAGAGCTGCACCACTAATTAGTTTGCCGAGTGACCCCGGGTTTTTCTGGGGGCAGGAGACTTGAGGCCAAAATGGGTGCCATGGATGGATGGATGAATTAAGAGCTCATGGATATTGAGTGTATAATTAAGACTTCATGAATATGTCTTGTGTGTATGCAATGTATCATGGATATCAGATACCTCTTTTTTTTTTTAAATTAAAAATTATTTTTTTAATTTTTAAAGAAGCTTTAGATTATTTGTTACATGATTCCCATATGCCCCCCCCCTGCACTTTTGAACATTAACAACATTCTTCATTAGTGCAGTATATTTGTTACAGTTGATGAACACATATTGAAGCATTGCTGCTAATGGTGGACTACAGTTTACAATATAGTTTATACTCTATCCTGCACAATTTTGTAGGTTATAACAATATATATATAATGACTGTACCTGTCATTGCAATGTCATGCAGGACAATCCAATTTTGGGATGATGATGCCCACTCTGTTTCTAATTGAGAGGGGACTTAGGTCCATGGGACAGATGGATGGAACTGTCTTGCTTGCAGTTGCAGACTCTCTGTTCCTTGGGATGGGCATTGTCCATCATCATCTCCTTGTTAGTTGTCCTGGGTGAGTCCGATGCACTGGAGAGTAGGTGTTGCAACTCTGCTGAGATTCAGGGTTCAACTGGCAAATGAACAGGCCAAAGATTTTAGTCTCTGGGACATACATTTAACAAGTATAGTGCTAATTGTAGGTTCAAATAAAAGGGGAGAAGAGCCATGTGTAGAGAAACTAACTCTTTTACACTGTGGAGCATCAAGTCCTGAGCTTGTCTATCCTGTTTATGGTGTCAGGATATCTCTAGAGCCCTCAGGAGACCTGCTGTTTGAGACACTGTTTACTGTGGCAATCAATGAAATCCTGCTGAGATTTGCATAAGCATAATGTCTGGAATGACCTCCAGACTCACTTAAAAACTTAAAAACTTATTTTTAAAACTAAATATTAAAACTAAGTAAAACTAAATTTAAAACTAAATATTAAAAACTCATTTTGTATTTAATATTTTCCCCTTTTGGTTAACTCTTTTTCTGGATGCATTGCTAGTTGGCACTTGGTGGTAATTTCTCAGTGCCAGGGAGGCTCATCCCTGGGAGTCGTGTCCCATGCTGGGGGGAAGGTAGTGCACTTATATGCTGAGTTTGGCTTAGAGAGAGGTCACATTTGAGCAACAGGGAGGATTTCAGGCATTAATTCTTAGGAAATACATAATAGTAAGCTAAGTTTCAGTTTCACAAGAAAAGGTTCAATATCAAGGGCCTGACATCATGGCCTGTCTTCCTTCACTAGGCACTGCCCTTGTACTTGGGGAATTCTTGCCATTTTATTAGAGAATGTAGCATGGCTCCCCAGGATGGGAATTCAATATTCTTTTGGTTATTGTTTGGGTCTCCACCCACTGAGACAATGCCCCATGAAAACCTGAACATATTCACATTCCTTAGAGAAATGCCCCAGGTGCACCCCAACCCACAGATCCCCTCACACTGACACCCTTCACCAGTGATCCTCCCCTGCCGGAGTTGTGACCCTTCTATGATCCAGAAGCTCTCCAGAAATTGTGCCAACAAAATAACCAAATAAAATTAATAAGAAAATGAAATAATACTTTTAAAAACAAATGAAATACAAAAAATAAAAATAGAAATAATATGAACATTTTTTAGACATTGTGTCTTTCATCACTGTAAGATCTGTTGTCTTGTACGTACAGTGGCAATTTCTTCCCTATATTCCCCTAGTGTCTTATTTTTTCCATTTTATCTTCAAGGAATCTTTAGCCCCTCTTGATTTAGAGGTGGAGGAGACATTGCCATTGTAGAGTCCACAAAATGGAGGGATATAATATGAATTGGAGTGGACTTGCTGGTATTCTACTATAGAACAGTTGTGACTCTAGCAATGGAAGAAATTTTATCATTGATGTGGAGACAGTGGCCACGGGAGTTACTGAGGGCAGGGTTAGGGAGGAAGAGGTGTGATATGGGGCATTTTCGGGACTTGGAGTTTTCCTGAATGATATTGCAGGGACAGATGCTGGACATTGTATATCCTGCCATAGCCCACTGGATGGCCTGTGGTGAGTGTGAACTACAATGTAAACTATGGTCCATGTGATGGGGCAGTGCTCCAGGGTGTATTCACCAGATGCAATGAATGTTCTACACTGATGAAAGGAGATGTTGATGTGGGAGGAGTGGGGTGTGGGGTGTGGAGTGGGGTATATGGGAACCTCTTATGTTTTTAATGTAATGTTTTGTGGTATCTGTCTTTAGAAAAAGACAATAAAAATTTTGGTAACAAAAGAACAAAAGGAAATGAGTGGAGTGGATGTAGCTCAAGTGGTTGAGTGCCTACTTCCCATGTACGAGGTCCTGGGTTCAATCCCCAGTACCTCCTAAAAAAAAAAGAGGAAATGATAATTCCAATAAAAGTTATTTAGGAAATTAAAAAAAAATAAAGAAGCTTTAGGTTACAGAAAAGTCACACAGAAAATATAGGTGATTGCCCTATTATCAGGTACCTCTTACTCCTACCATTCTCTCTACCTATTCTAACACACAGGTGTCGGTTTATGCACTTTTGCTTAGCCAGGCTTATGAATTTTACCTATATCTTATAAGCTACTTGACTACAAGCTACCTATCTATAGGTAAGGCATCTTACGCGTTTCATCCACCTCATGATTTCTTTTCTAAAAGGAGTTAAACATCCTCAAACAATACAACAAATATTATAGTCCCAGCAGTGCTGACAGGATTTTTAAAAATATCAGTTCTGGAGTGTGGTTTTGGGCATTAACTATGTTTGCTTACCCTCATAGAGAATCTCTGAGCTACTTCGTATCCTTGAACAAGCTAATTTTCAACCTAAAATATTCAGAGTTGGTGTCTATTTTCTTTTTTTTTTCAAAATAGGAATCTTCATGGATGTAGACATTATTACTAGGAGTGGTTGTAGAACACTGATCCTCAAAGAAATGATAATTTAGAATTGAGCAGCAGTTCTGGTGGGAGCTGAAGACAGTGAAAATCCCGTCAGTATTAAGGGGTAGTGAGGAAACAGTTTAATAATGGCCTCTGGTTACATGGAATAAAGTATCTCATTGGGGCAAGAGACCACTGGTCTTGAAGAGTACAGAGACATGAGGAAATTGAAGCCTGCAGGATCAGCTGGTTGCTTTTATGTGTGCTAGAGGGCATGCAGAAAAAGAAGGGCAAGCCCAAAGTCTTAAAATACTGGCAGAAGTCACAGTTAGGGAGTCAAAGATCTTGCAGCTTCAAGGCTAAGATCAAAGTTTTATCTTGCAGGTAGCAGAATTGTAGCTTCAGGTAAACCCATAGCCTCAGGAGGTTCCCAGTTGTGTTTGTGTTAGCATGACACGATGCCCTTTCCAGGTGTCTGAGTGTGGTTTTGGGAGTTGTTTCTAGAAACATCCTAGTCTATACTCCTTAAGCCCTTCCAATGATTCTGTGAGCTTTCTACAAATAATTTTTCATAATTAATTCCTTCTGGCATAAGGTCGGTGGAGTGGACTATGTTGTCTGCAACTCAGAACTCTGATTGGTACAATAATTGTCTCCAGAAGTGGTTGAGGGCAACAGACCTTCAAAGGCATTGGAATCGGGGATTGTCTAAAGACGATGAGCATCTTATTAGCATTAGAGGATGGCATAATAGAAAATCTTGGTAGGTTTTAGCAAAGTAGTTACTTAAGTTATTATCTGTGGTTATCTGGATTAAAATGTCTATTGAAGATTAGGGTTCTGCCATTAAAATGGGCATGAAGAATTCAAGGGTTGTGGGGTGAGCTGGCTGTTTCTGACTGTGATGGAGAGGTTAGAACAGGGTTTCTTTTTTTTTTTTTGTCTTTATTTTTTTAATATTACATTAAAAAAAATATGAGGTCCCCATATACCCCCCATCCCCCTTACCCCACTCCTCCCCCGAACAGGGGTTCTTAACCAGGGATCCATGAGGTTGAACTGAAATGAAAAAAACATTATTCTTGTGGGGACATGTTGGTGCAGGTGTGATCTATTTGTTAAATGATACACAGTATAGAGTGGACTCAGTAAGGGGTCTGGTTTTCACCTGACTGGCAAAGGGGTCCATGGAACAAAAAAGGTTAAGAATCCTGAGTTATTAGGAGAAGGATATTTACTCAAGGTTTTAACTTCTTTTATAAAATAAAAAAAATTCTGTTAATGTGGCTCATGTCACAATATTTTGAGTTAGTTTTGTCGGAATGAGTCAACCTTGTCTTGCTCTCTTCACTTCTCTCCTTCACTACTCCAACTTGGAGCATTCTTGCATGAAGGGAGAGATCTCATTCACCTGTAACCCTAGCACCTATCATGGAGCAAGCAACTGACACTTTAAAGGTATTTACTGAAAGAAACAATACGTATATATGTGCTTGAACTGGTTACAGTGATTGTATTTGGATGGGAAAACATAGGGATGGAATGAGTCCCCCATTGGGACATTTCCAGTATGTACTATCTGTACAACATAATATATTGTCCCCCCTCCCAAAGATAGACAAATGACAAACAGATGGATGGATTTTAATGCAACATAGTAAAAATAGTTTTTCATATTGCACTAGGCTCTAAGAAGCTAGCACTTGATGAGTTTTGATGAAGTATCAAAGAAAAAATCCACAATTATTTTAAGAGGCTACACTGAGAGAAGTGGATTTGGCTAAAGGGATTGGGCCCCCATCTATCACATAGGAGGTCCAGAGTTTGATTCCTGGAGCCTCCTGCTGAGGGCAAGCCGGCCCACATGGCAAGCTGGTCTGTGTAAGAGTATTGACCTGTGCAGGAGTACTGGCCTGCATGGAGAGCTGGTGCAGCTATATGGCACAACAAAAAGACACTGAGGAGAGAGTAAGAGATGCAGCAGGCCAGAAAGCTGAGGGGGTGCAAGAGATTGAGCACTTTCCCACTCTGGAAGGTCCCAGGATGTTTCCAGTACCATATAAAGAGAAGACAAGCAGACATAGAAGAACACAAAGGGAATGGACACAGAGCAGATGGGGGAGAGGGGAGAGGGGGCAGAGAAATAAATAATCTTTTTTAAAAAATGAGGCTACTGAAAAACTTCTTCCTTTTCCAACTGCAAAGCCAGATTTTCTTCATATACTTCCACCAAACAACATATTACAAAAGACAGAATGGAAAAGTAGATATGAGAATCTAGCTGTCTTCTGTTATACCAGAGTATGAAGAAATTTGCAGAAAATGTAAAATAATGCCACTTATCTAATATTTTATTTTGAAAAGCTTAGTCATTTAAAAAATGTTGTCGATATTACAATGTAATGGGCTTATTCTTTTGTAAATAATAAACACAATTTTTTAAAGCAAAAGAGTCACTCTTGTACTGTCTTGGGTGAATATCCATATTTTTATTTATTGTTTTTTTTAAAATAGATTAAAAAATTTAAAGATACATAGATCATACAAAATGCTACCTTGAAAATATGACGATCCCATACACCTTCACTCCCCACCCCACCCCCACTCCTCCCACATCAACAACCTCTTTCATCAGTGTGGCACATTCATTGTATTTGGTGAATACATTTTGGAGCTCTAGATTATAGGTTATAGCATGGATTATCATTTACATTGTAGTTTACACTCTCTCCCATTCTATTCAGTGGGTTATGGCAGAATATATGACGTCCTGCATCTGTCCCTGCAATATCTTTCAGGACAACTCTAAGTCCGGAAAATGTCCCCATATCATACCTCTTCTGTCCTCTTCCTGCCCTCTTCCTACCCTCAGCACTCCTGTGGCCACATCAGTGATACAGTTTCTTTCATTGCTAGAGTCACAATAATTCTATAATAGAATGCCAGTAAGTTCACTCTAATCCATATTTTACTCCTCCATCCAGTGGACCCTGGGATTGGTGTTGCCCACTCTGCCTCTAATTTGAGAAGGGGCTTAGATCCTACATGGCTGATGGATGCGATTCTCCTGCTTAAAGTTGTAGACTCTCTCAGTTCCCTGGTGTGGTGGCTGACCATCCCCACTTCCCTGTTAGCTGACATGGGCAAGTCCAACGAACCAGAGTAGGTGCTGTAACCCCACTGAGTCTTGGGGCCCAACTGGCACACAGTCAGTCCAGAGATTCAAGTCTCCCAAGCATACACCAACCCCAGCATCAACCACAGGTTCAGCATAAGTGACAGATGAGGCATGTGTAGAGAGGTCATATCTGAGCCCAACACCATCACACTCAGGAGCACAAATTCCAAAGTAGGGCCCACTGGCAAGACACTGAACTCCAGAGCCATCTGTCATGACCATAGGACCTGGGTGTTTCTGTAGGCCTCAGGAGCACCTCTACTTGGGGCTTCAATCTACTTTGGCTGTCTCTGAGATCACGCTGAGATATGCATAAGCACCACCCTTCTGATGACCTCCCAACTCACTTTGAAGCCTCTTAGCCATATAAACTCACTTGTCTTTACCATTTCCCCCTTTTATTCAAGGTCTTTTTCTAGTTGCATCACCAGCTAGTGCTTGGTAGAAATCCCTCAGCACCAGGGAGGCTCATTCCCATGAGTCATGTCCCACCCTGGGGGGAAGATAATGCATTTACATGCTGAGTTTGGCTTAGAGAGTGAGAAAGGTTAAGTTGTACAAGAAATATAGTACATGTTCCTGTTTTTAGAAGAATTTAGAAAGATGCCTGTCATAGACTGAATTACATAATTGCCCAAGAAACATGTTCTTAATAATAACCTATTCCTGTGAGCACAACCCTTTGTAAAGAGGGTCTGACCCAACTGAATGAGACTGATCCTTAATCCTATTACTAGAGGCCATGGGAAGGAAATGAAGCCAGCGTCAGTGGAACCAGGAAGAAAAGGGAGAAGATGCTGCCATGCACAGTGCCATGTTCAAGCAGGCTAGTAAGATAGGGAATCAATAGATGGATCTGGAACCTGGCAGAGAGTCCATGTGGACATCAATAACCCCAAAATGGCTGCTGGAAGATCCCCATCACCAAGATTCTGCCATTCAGAACAAAGACTTCTTCTGGAAGCCCGGAGAAGCCCCAGATATTCCCCAAGGACTTTATATTGGGTCCTCACTGAGGTATTGATAAGTGGGGCAATCAATCAAAAGAGCAAACAGTGGAACTCCTCCCCTGCCATTAGCAAATGGATGGAATAATTAATGGTTCAAAAAAACAGACTGTGAAGGTGACTGTTCTCTTGCTCTTGCTTTCTTGCTTCAGGACCCCGATTCTGGCTGCCTCCTCCCCTGCTTGGATGACCACTCCAAGTAAACCCTGGGATTCATAACCTATAATGGGAAATTGTAGCCTGTAAACTAGCCCTCTTTACTACTTTTCATCCCCTTCCTCTCTACTTGGGACTCCTGACCTGTTATTTCCTCCCATTTCTCTTCCCTCCCTATCTGCACAAATTACTGTCCTAACTCATCCGATGTGCTCCTGAAATTCATTTTTGCAGCATAGTCAAAGAACCTAAACGAAATCCCGTAACAATGTGACAGAAAAGCCAAGGACCAAAGCCCTTTGGCAGTCATGCCCCAGAACACCAGGAAGAGTGGGAAAAAGCATGACCTTGGTCAAAACTATACATTGGACTTCTAGCCTCAAAACCGTAAGCCAATAAATCCCCATTACTTTAAGCCAAAACATTTTGTGGTATTTGGGATTGCAGCTGGGAAACTAAGGCAGCCCTCCCCCCCTCAAAAAAATCGTAAGTGTGGGTAAGCTTTTGCAAAACATTGGCTTAAGCATAGACAGTGGTGGAAGGGGTAAGAGGAAGTTGAAAAAATTGAACATCAAAATAGTAAGCTAGGCACACCTCTGGCTCCCCTCTACCAATTTGCCTTCAGGTGGGTCCTAGCAGGCAAGTCCAGCACAGGCCCCGCCCACAGGGTACACAGCCCGCCCCTGTCCATCAGGCACAGGCCCCGCCCACAGGGTACACAGTCTGCCCTGCCCATCAGGCACAGGCCCCGCCCAAAGATATTCAGCCCGCTCTGCCCACCAGGCCCCGCTCATAGGGTTACAGCCCACCCTGACCATCAGGCACAGGCCCTGCTCTAGCCATGTTGGTCAGGTGCAAGTTCTGCCCTTTATACCGCTGAAGAATGAAAAAAAGGTCCGGCTCTCCCAGGGACAGCGCCTCAGGAGTCTCCGAGCCCGAGGGACGGCCACTTCCGCTCCCGGTAGCCCCGAGAGCGGAAGCGGAAGTGCCGGCGGCGCGGGCGGCGGCGCTCTTCCGGGCTGCGCCGCTCGCTGCGGTGGGAGTGTCTCCGGCGGTCCTGCAGGTGCTGCCCTGCCCCTCGGAGGGCGGGGAGGGTGCGGCGGGCGCGGGGAGGGGCCGGAGGGCCAGGCGCAGCCACCCGGGCCGAGGTGCCTTCTCCTTTCGGTGGTCGCGGGGCGGGGTCCGCCCAGGTCGCGCTTCGCAGGCCGGGGGCCCCCGCCCTTGCCTCGCCCTCGGGTACCCCGCGTCCCCGCGGACAGGACAGCCCTCCCCTTCAAAGAGAAATCACGGAAGCACAGTCCAGGTCTGTTCCATCGCTTAAGATAAATGGGTCCCCCCAAGCGTCCTCGGGGCCTTTGGCGTTCCCCCACTGCTTCCCCTCCAGGAAGAAATGCATCCTTGCGGCTCAGTCTTTGTCTGTCCTCTGCGATCTGTGGGTTTCTGTAGGGATATTGCCCCAAGAGGGCACTACCTACCTCTCTTATGCAATATAACCTTTTTATTAGTATATCCACCTTTTTACTTCATGCAAAATTTAAATTACCTAGTTTTGCAACTGGGAAGTTAGGACTGGGTCTATATATGCCGACTGGTTTGACTGACTTGTCAAGTGAGTTAAAAAATGGATTGTGCCATCTATCAAGGGCTGAATTTGGGGACTGACAAGTTGCATTTCCTTAGCTTAGGAGCCACCAGCTTAGCTTAGCTTTTCTTTTCTCCTCTTTTCCTTTCTTCTCTCTCTCTTTTAAGAGAGCTTTTAATTTGTATCTTTTCTTTGTTTTTCTTAAGGGTATCTTAACAAAAAACTGTTTCTCATTTATGTATGTATAATCACAAGTTTTACCACTTGTGGAAAAGTAAGACTATTTTCAAGTCAGCTTCAGCTGCTACCCTGAGCATGTAAATCCTCACAAAGCTTCAAAACGTGAGGGATTCCTGGAAAAAGATGACATAGGCTTTGGTATGTTAGTACTGGACATTGAAATTAAGTTGACTATAAATAGGATGGCTTTATATTGAGAATTTTCTTTTTTAAATGGAGAAATGAAGAAAATTAATACTGTAGGGAAATTAAGCATCAGATTTCAGCTTTACAAATGAGGCATTTGTTTCTAAAAAGAATACTTGCTCTGCTTTGCCTTTTTAAAATCAGCATTTTGTTAAAGGCACCAGGAATATAATCTTGTGATTTATGTTGTATGTTAGGTGTTTGAAGTTGTTCTTACATTTAATTTTTGTGTTGTACTATTGTTGTTTTGTGTATGCACGTGTGCATGTGCAAGATTTCTTAGGCCAGCTATACTGAATTATTCGTGTGATAAAAGAAAAACTTTTCGTGCAATTTAGGATTTCACTGCTTTATTGAGCGATTCATGAATCGTGAAGCATCCCATTCAGAAAATTAGAAGGGGAGCTCATATATGGTGAAGGCACAAGCAAGTGAGGAAATGGTGTGATTGGCTGACATTAAATTTCAATTTCACATAGGGGGTGTCTTACAAAGTGGGTAGGAGATATACATTGATTAGTGTAGTATGTTTGTCCATTCTGATAAGCTCTCTCTAATGGACCAAAACTAGTTTTATCACTAAGTATTGCTTAACAACCCTGTAGAATGTGTTCCTTTTTCTTGGAAAATCCCTGCATGTCAATTGTTTTTGTCTTCTGGAAAATCCCTTCTCTGAAAGAGGTCTTCTCCTCTCAGTGCTGAATGCAGGCAGCCATTTTATTTTACTTAACATCTGTAGGAGGTAGAAATGAGAGAATTTGGTGATTGATGTTTCCGTCTACCACATGCAGGGGTTAGCCCAATGTGGGTTTCTAGAAAAAAAGTTTAATTGGAATATGTTTCCTTATTTGTTGTCATTGGCTGCTTTGGTGTCATAACCTCAGAGTAAAGTAGTTACAACAGACCATAGTAAAACCTAAAATATTTTTTACTGGGCCCTTTTCAGAAAATTTTTACTGACCCCTGATATATATTTAGTATGCACCAAGCACTGTGCTGGTGGCTGGATATGGAGTTCTGAAAGAAGTGAACACAGGTTTGTGCTCAGAGAGTTTACATCCTAGTTGGGAAGAGAGAGGCAGAAACACTTCAGCAAACAAATGTAAAATTACAGCTTGATAAGGGCAGTGGAGAAAAGTATTAAATAGAATATGTTAGAACTATTTTGAATGAATATAAGAGGAAGATCTTTTTCTTAAATTAAAAAAATTTTTTAAAACTTTTATTCCACCTTTGCTGCCCCCACCCCCACCCCCGTGGCTCCCTTATCTGTCGTCGTGTTCCTCAGGAGGCACCGGGAACTGAACCTGGTACCTCTCATGTGGGAGGTGGGTGCCGAACTGCTGGAGCTACTTCTGCTCCTAACTCTCGTTGTGGCTCTTTGTGGCTCATCATCTTTAGGGGGCCCTGGGAACCTAACCCGGGACCTCCCATGTGGGAGGCTGGCGCCCAATTGCTTGAGACACATCTGCTTCCCATGGATCTTTTTTTTTTTTTTTAAGATTTATTTTATTTATTTCTACCCTCCTCCCCTTGTTGTCTGCTCTGTGTCCCTTTGCTGTGTGTTCTTCTGTGTCTGCTTGTACTCTCATTAGGTGGCTCTGGAAACCAATCCTGGGATCTTCTGGAGTGGGAGAGAGATGATCATTCTCTTGCACCACCTCAGCTCCCTGATCTGCTGTGTCTCTTATTATCTCTTTGTGTCTCTCTTTGTTGCATCATCTTGCTGTGCCAGCTCTCTGCGTGGGGCAGCACTCCTGCATGGGGCAACACTCTGCATGGGCCAGCTCGCCACATGGGCTAGCTTGCCTTCACTAGGAGGCCCTGGGCATTGAACCTGGACCTCCTGTATGATAGATGGGAGCCCAATTGCTTGAGCCACATCTGCTTCCTCCCATGGATCTTTTAATTGGAGGAAGGAGCCAGGTAGAAATGATGTAATATTGTGTTGTGAAAGGTGGCTCAGGGCCCAGTATATGTTGCTTATTACAGTAAATCCATATACAGATTTTAGCTTGTCTGGTCTTGCTGGAGTCCCACAAAAATGGAATTACCTGGGCCAGACTTCTGCTTGATACTCTGCTTCCTTCCTCACCCTTTTTTTTACCTCAATCTCTTTTATATTGCAGGGAGGACACCCCTGAGACCTCTCAACCCTGGCACCGGCATCATGGTGAGTGTGTTGGGGAAAAAGGCTGGTTGGGATGTCTCTGTTTGCCAGAGCTGCTTTTACAAAGTACCATAGCAGGAGCTGATCCTGTGGATCAGGAGTCCCTGGCAGCAAGCCCTAGTGCTGCTAACGTGGCTTCTGCTTCTGCTGGCCTGACTCAGTTCCAAGCAGATCCCGAGACCCACTTGCAGATGATGGTTGCACTGGAAATCTGCACTCAGGGGGAGCCGGCTCAGTTGAACGCAGAATGTTCTGGAAGTATTCCTTCTAGGGGCGCCACGACCTAAGGGATGAACTCCTGGGCTCCTGTGGTTGCCTTTGCATGGAGGACAGTGTTTACATCCTTTTAGACACCGTTTTCACAGTCAATTCCTCAGGATTCTACAAGACTTCTAAGTTGGGAATTTTAGTGCCAACCCTAGAAGTGATGATAAAGCCTTTCTTGCAGTCTCCAGAAAAAAAAAAATGGCTTAAACAATAGAAATTTATCTTCTCACTGTTGTGGATGCCAGAAGTCTGAAATTAAGGTGTCAGCAGAGCTGTGTTCCCTCTTAAAGGGGAGAGTCTGATCCCAGCCTTTCCCTGGTTTCTGGTGGGTGGCTGGCCATCCGCGGTGTTCCTTGGTGGCATCACTCAATCTCTGCTTCTGTCGCATGGCCGTCTCTCCGTCTGTATTATAAGGACAGTGGTCATGTTTGATTAGTTTGGCCTCATCTTAACTAATCACATCTCCAAAGATCCAAATCTGTTCATATTCATGGAACCCAGGGGCGAGGACTTGCCCATATCTTTCTGGAGACATAGTTCAACCCATAATATTGGGGAATAATTATGCACTCTGGGCCCTGACCCCCCCCCCCCTTTCTAGCTGAAGAAGGGTGAAGTGGGGGGCTCAGAGCACCCTGAGCCCCAGCCCTGGGACCCAACACGTCTTCCATGGGTGGATTCTAGAGGGAACAGGAAGGAGGACCCTTGGGCTCTCTGCTTCGTTCTGGAGTCTGTGGTCAGAGAGGTCTCGCTGAGAGCCAGAAACAGCAGGACCCTCCAGGGGCCATCCCTCATGAGGGTTACTGAAAACCACGTGTGACTGTATAGATGTAAATTAATTAAAATTCAAGAGAATGAAAACTCAGTGTCCTAGTCTCCCCAGCAACACATCAAGTGCTCGTAGCCACACGTGGCCGGTGGCTGCCGTTTTGGATAGCTTGGGCATAGATCGTTCCCCTCATCACAGAAAGCCCTGTTGGACAGCGCTGATCCAGAGAATTCCCAAGGTAAGAGGCCAGAAAGTTTCTCAGAAGCTATGGATTTCTCACTTGACAGGTATAAAAGATCAATGGAATTCTCACTCGACAGGTATCAAAGATCATTAAACGCCTATTTAAGTCTTGGGAGGGTCCTAGATATTTGTAAGAATCCAAAACTCCTAATGCTTTTAAAAAGGAGTTTTAGAAAAGCTCTCTAAACTGGGAAGGGTAGGCTCTGCATTCACTGGTCAGCATAGTCGCAAAGAGAGCCAGAACTTACACTTGAGGATTTGCCCGAATGTTGAAAGAAATGAGATTCAACAGTCATAAAGATTTTCTTCTGTCACCTTTTCTCTTTTTTTCTTTTTTTCTTTTTGTTTAATTTCCCCCCCTCCCCTGGTTGTCTGTTCTTGGTGTCTATTTGCTGCGTCTTGTTTCTTTGTCCGCTTCTGTTGTCGTCAGCGGCACGGAAGTGTGGGCGGCGCCATTCCTGGGCAGGCTGCTCTTTCTTTTTTCACGCTGGGCGGCTCTCCTCACGGGCGCACTCCTTGCGCGTGGGGCTCCCCCACGCGGGGGACACCCCTGCATGGCAGGGCACTCCTTGAGCGCATCAGCGCTGCGCATGGCCAGCTCCACACGGGTCAAGGAGGCCCGGGGTTTGAACCGCGGACCTCCCATATGGTAGACCGACGCCCTAACCACTGGGCCAAAGTCCGTTTCCCTCTCTTTTTTTCTTTGTGGAGTATTTTAGAGCAAATCCCAGCTCTCCTGGCTTTTTACTCTGACACCCTTGAGTATCTATCTCTAAGCAAATATTGACACCATCTTATTGCCAGCAAAATTAAGTTGTTTTCTGGCATCACCTGATACACACAGTTGCAGCGAGTCTGGCCAGATTACCAAGTCGGAGGCTTCTCTTGCTTCTGACCAGCTGGCCACAAATTTGGGGGTTGCCATGACTGCCTTCAGGCCTGATAATTCACTCCAGCAACTCATGGAACTTAGGAGAATGCTATACTCAACGATGACAGTTTTGTTATAGTGAAAGGATACAAATTAAGACTGGAAAAAACAACAGAAAGGGTGAGGTCTGGGAGCGCCGCACACAGTGCTTCCTGTTGTCCTCCCCTGTGGAGTCGCGACCGGCCTGACCTCGGCTTGGTTGTGACATTATGCACAGAGTGCTACCAGCCAGGGAAGCTCGCCCGGGCCTCTGGTGTCCAGAGCTTCTGTTGTGACTTGATCACCTTCTACCTGTGGGCAGACCTTTAGCCTCCAGCCCCTTGGGGAGGGTGGCCGGATGCCTTCAGTCTCCAGTTCCTCCAGAGTTGGACTTAAGGGTCATCCACTTGTTGGACTATCTGGTGGCCCAGACTCCCAGGCAAACAAAGACCCTCCTACCAGGCAGGATATTCCAGCTTAGAGGTCACCTCCCAGTAGCCAAGGATAAAGGCCAGACCTTCAGCTGGGGGTGCGGGGGTCAGGGGCCATAGTACATAATTATTCCCCAATGCTATGGGCTGAACCGTGTCTCCCAAAAGATGCGGGCGAGTCCTCCCCGCTGCGTCCCGTGAACGTGAACAGATCAGACCTGTGGAGATGTGATGAGTTAAGACGAGGCCAAACTAATCAGACATGACCAGTGTCCTTATAATGCAGATGGAGAGACAGCCATGTGACACGCTCTCCATGCACACCAGTTTTTAATCAGAGTTCCTCAGTTGTCACACAAATCCTTTTAATAGTTCAAAGAGCTATTAACATCAGGACCTCGACAATTCTCCCTGTTTTGGTACAAAGGCAGCATATTTCGATGGAGGGTTGCTAGACCAGTCATGTCAGTATCCCCTTCTTGATGCCACTGACGTACTGTTGAATCTGGCAACGAGATTCTCCTGAAGAAAGTCTGCATTTGAACGCACGTTCTAAACACCTTGGTCCTAAATGAAAAACCAAAAGACACACATGAAAATAAATACCTCAGTCCTTAGACGTTTGGCCAAGCCTAAGGCTTTAATTCACTAGATTGCATACAGTTTTATATACTCTGTAGTCAGGGTTCTTGGAGAATGACGAATTTCAGAGCGAGGCCTGGCAAAGAACAAGGTCAGCCTAGGGCACCCTGTGCCTGAAAGGAAGCAAGTGCTAGAAAATTGATGGAAAAACGTTGAAACGCACAGGAGCCAGTGCAAGGGGCTTCCAGTGGCCAAATTAGACCATTTGTGCGTCAAAATGACAGTGATAGAAATGGGCTATAGCACACAGTGTAGGAAAATAATCCACGTGTTCAGTGGTGCTGAAAAGGCAGGAGGGAGGGCAAGCTGTTCTTTACGGAAGAATGCCAGCTGATGACTGCAGAAGGAATCCTAGACAGAAAAACCACTATTTCACAGCCACCATGGTAAGACATAACTGAGCAAGCAACGCCCGTGGCCGCTGAAGTGACAGGTGGAAGGGTATTGGGAATGGGATATGGGGAAAGCTGGGGACAGAGCTCAGCCTTGAAATGGCTTTCCTCTGGAAATGGTAAAAGCATCCCAATAACCGTAGTACCTGCTGCGGTGCAGTTCTGACCGTTAGTCTCCACAGGTTTGAGGGTGCAGACTGCCCTCCAAACGCTGGTGGCAAGTTTGGGAGCTCCTGAACTTCTACCAACTGGCTTCAAATTGGGGGGCTCCCATTACCGCCTCGGGACCGTAACTCACCAGAACCATTCACAGAACTCAGGAAAGTACTGTATTTCCAATAATAGCTTTATTATAGCCGAAAGGATACGGATAAGAGAACCAAAAGAGGAGATGCCGAGGGTGAGTTCTAGAAGGGTCTCACCTGCTAAGCCTCCTGTCACCGTGGAGAAGGGCTGCATCCACCTCCAGGTGTGTCAGTGTATATTCCCAAGCAGGGACGCTCACCCAAGCTTGGGTGTCCAGAGTTTGATTACACAGGCAGGATTGATTGAATCAGGGTCCCACCATTGGACTCAATCTGGAGACCCTCCGCCCTTGAGTTTGGGCTGATATGAGCCAAAGCCCCAGCCCCCAATCACATGGTGGGTCTTTCTAGAATGGCCAGTCCCACCCTAAGACCACCCAGAGTCATCTCATTAGCATAAACCATCCGACATGGTTGGAGGCCCCCCCAAGAATAACAGAGACCTTCTGATGGCGGGAAACTCCACTTAATTAGTGGGGAGCTGAGGACAAAGGCCAGCGTTAGTTCTGTATCACATGACACCATACCGCTCAGTTGAGTCCAAAAATCCTTACCTGCAGGTGAATTTTATTTGGCTTTTTCAAAAATTTTGTTTCATTGAAAAGGCAACACACACAAATGTTTCAAAACTCAAAATGAATTCAGAGCTGTATCTTGAGCCATGGCGCTCCCGCTCATGTACTCACATGGTTTTCTCCTTCCTCCGGCCATCAGGAGGCCCCCGCGGCTTCCTCTTAGGGCTTCTCCACATCAGTGCATGCAGGTGCAAGGACACTGTTATTTCTTACTTGGCTTCACTGAACACATCCCGGAAATCCTTCCATACAGCTCAGAGCAGGTGTCTGCAGATGCTGTTGGTAAAAAGCCGGGCAGTAAATATTTCCGGTGTGCGGGGCCATACGGCCTCTCTCCCAAGGACTCAACTCTGCTTTTGGGGCACCAGAGCAGCCATGGACAACGTGTAAACAAGTGGGCCTGGCCGTGTGCCAACACAGCTTTATTTACAAGGGCTGGACTCGCTGGCCTCTGGTTTGGAGAGCGCTCCCCAGGGGTAGCCAGTCCGCGCGTGTGTGCTGTGGGAAGGGCCTGGCTGAGCCAGAGCCCGTGTGCTGCTTTAGGACGCTGTCACCTTCGAGGACGTGGCCGTGGGACTCATCCGGGAGTGGGCGCTGTTGGACGGCGCGCGGCGGAACCTGTGCAGATACGTGATCCTGGAGAACTGCAGGCACCTGGCCCCCCAGGGTAAGCCTGGCAGCCTGCCTCCCTTCCTCCAGGCAGACGCCTGTTGCATCCCAGGAGCCCTGCGGGGGTCGGGGGTGGGATGGGGGGGTGCACCCCACCCACTGGCTTCCTGCCACGCTGACTTCATTCTATCCATGGTGAGAACCTGGGGGTGTCTCCTGAGCCTGGCCCAGGGCTTTAGGGCTTAGAGACCCTCAGTCCCCTGCCGCAGAGAGGAGGCCGTTTGCAGTTTGGGTGCTTGCAAAAGAGCTCTACCGACTTGGCCAGAAACGGAGGAGGATCATTTTGCTGCCCTTTATTGTGGCAACGTCACCGGTGTTGGCACTGGGTCTGCAAAGGGGCTTGTTGCCCTCTGCCGCCCTCCCGGATGCACACGTCTTCCCCCTGAGCAGGGACCACACCGCACAAACCCTCTCTGGCCTCCCAGTCAGGGCCAAGAGGGGAGCTGAGCGCAGCAGAGAGAGGGCCTGTCCAAGCCGCGGGGGTCGGAGGGTGCCAGGCAGACGGTCAGAGGCAGCAGGGCATTGGGAATGCCAGGCCAGGAAGGTTCTAGAAGTCCCTTTTGACTGAGGGAAGAGCAAAAGGTCTTTGGGGTGAGATTTCTCAGGTTTCTTAAGCTTCCCCTCCTTTTCACTCTTCAACCCTCTTCTCTTACTTGCCTTTGGTCTCAGAAAAAGATCTGTTTTACTTCCTCCTCTTTTTTTCCCACTTGATATATAATTCACATACCACATAATCCACCCTTTGAAAGTGTACAATTCATTGGCATTTATTAGTAAGTTCAGAGTTATGCAGTCATCACCACTATTTAATTCCGAAACATTATTCTCACCTCCAAAACAAAACCTCTACCCATTAGCAGGCACCCCCATTTCCTCTCCCCACCCCTAAAAACCACCCATTTGCTTTGTTTCCATGGATTTAACCATTCTGAGTATTTCATATACATAGAACCATACAATATGTGACCTTCGGAGCCTGGCTTCTCTCACTCAGTGTCATGTTTCCAGACGCTGTGTTGGTAGCACTAATCAGAACTTCATTCCTGTTCATGGCTGAGTAATAGTCCACTGAACGTAAAGTCCCACGTTGTGTTTGTCCGTTCATCTGTTGGCGGACATTTCAGTTGTTTTCCACCTTTTGGCTATTATGAAAACTGCTGCCGTGAACGTTAGTGAACAAGTTTTTGTTTGGGTACCTGTTTTCAGTTAGGTACCCAGTTTCATTTATATATCTAGGAGTGGAATTGCTGTGATGAGTCTATGTTTAAGTTTTGGGGTTCTGTTTTTTTTTTTTTTTTGAGGTACTAGGGATTGAACCCAGGACCTCCTGCATGGGAAGCAGGCACTCAACCACTGAGCTAAACCCTATGTGTGAGTTTTTGAGGAACTGCCAAGCTCTTTTCCAAAGTAGCTATGCTGTGTTACATTCCCACCAGCAGTGGATGAAGATGCCAGTTTTTCCATATCCTTACCACTTGTTATAGGCCAATTTTTCTTTAAATTTAACATTTCTCCTCTAATTGCTTCTTACTTGTTTTCCTGATACTCCTCCCTTTTGAGGCAAGATCATTGTCAATCCTCATAGAATCTTGGATTAGGAAATTGTGTTTCAATCCCCCCTAATTTCTCTCGCTGCCAAATTCAGCACACAGTGAAATTCCTTCAAGCCTGGGTTTGTTCACTAATGCTTCCTTCCTTTTTAGTCTCTTCCAGATTAGGATCATATATATACATAAACATAATATTTCCCATTTTAACCAGGGTCAAAAATATTTTTTAAAGCATCTTTTTCTTTTTTTGGGGGGATGGGATAGGGGGAGTTTCATACCATTCTTTCCTGAGACAAATTAAATTTCTTTTTATTCTTTTTAGACTGGCAGTCTCAACTCAAAGCCAAAGAGTCAGCTCCTTTGGATATGCTGGAAGGAAAACCATCCACCGATATGCAAATGGTAAGATCGACAGGGGCTACCTTGATTGCCTGTCACAGGAGAAGTTGAGGAACACACGAGGCATAAACGTGACACCAGGGGGACGTATGAGCCCGTGCATCTCCTCAAGGGGAAGCAGTGTCTGGGCAGAGCTGATGACCCCGACAGTGAGTCAAGACTTCTTTCTTCGCAGAGAGTTCCCACAAGTAAGCATTTCCATAAATAGGAGTCAGACGTCCATTGGGTGGTTAAAGTAGAATTTAAGTAATTCTCAGAAAACAGTGCGTTGGAGTAGTTCAGTGATGGTTGTGAGTATGATAAAGCCTATAGAACTCGGACAGCTTAAACATTGCGCATCTCTGGAAATTCTAAAAATGCGGTTCCGATGGTGTGGGTTGCTTTTCACCATCACTCGGCTCTTAGCAAGAGCAAACTCGGCTGGAGAATTTAGCCATGTGGGAAAGGCTTTCCCCTGGACCTGCACAAGAAAACTCACACAAGAGAAGCCTGCTTTGATGGTAGAGAGTGTGGGGAAGGGGTAGGGGAGCCCTCCCTCTTAGGAGATAAGTTGAGAACCCACTTGAATGTAATCAGCGTGGAAAAACCTTCAGAGCCGGCTCACAAGTTAGGGTGCACGGGGAGAGATGCACTAAACCCCCATCGTCTCCTGCTCCCCTTTGGCCCTGAGTTCTTCCTCCCCAGACAACAGGACTTTGTGAAGTTCAGGTTCCCATGCTTGAGGGTTGGCACAAGTTAGGGTCAGGCTTTGGGCTGGTGGAGGTTAGAGCTTGATCTGGCCCCAGGCTGGGCCTGCCTGCCCCAGGTCTACTGAGATTGCTGGGTTCCCTCCGTCTTTACCCCTCTCTCCATGACACCGATCATCAGTGACAGGGCGTCAGAGCCCCCGACCCAGCAGGAGGGGTGGGTGGCCTGGAAATTGTTTTTTGTTTTTTTTTTTTTTTTACACTTTTTTATGAAGGTTAATAGATCTCAAAGAATGTTACATTAAAAAACATAAAACCGTAAGAGGTTCCCATATATCCCACTCCCCACCCCCCTACCCCATCATTTTTTTCTTTTTCTTATTTCTCTCTTTATTTTTTTTTAAATGTTACATTAAAAAAGTACGAGGTCCCCATATACTCCCCACCCCCCCTCACCCCGCTCCTCCCACATCAACCTCTTTCATCATTGTGGAACATTCTTTGCATTTGGTGAATACATTTTGGAGCACTGCTGCACCACATGGATAATGGTTTACATTGTAGTTTACACTTTGCCCCAGTCCACCCAGTGGACCATGACAGGACACACAATGTCCAGCATCTGTCCCTGAAGCACCACCCAGGACAACTCCAAGTCCTGAAAATGCCCCCATATCACATCTCTTCTTCCCTCTCCCTGCCCTCTGCAGCCACTGTGGCCACTTTCTCCACATCCATGCTATAATTTTTTCCATTACTAATCATGATAGTTCCATAGTAGAATATCAGTAGTTCCACTCTAATCCATACTCTATTCCTCCATCCTGTGGACCCTGGGATGGTGATGTCCACTACACCTCTATAACGATAGGGGGCTTAGATTTCACATGGATGATGGATGCAATTCTCCTGCTTGCAGTTGTAGGCACTCTTGGCTCCCTGGTGTGGTGGTTGACCTTCTTCACCTCCCTGTTAGCTGGCTGGGGTAAGTCCAATAAACCAGAGGGTAGGAGCTGCAAGTCTGCTGAGGCTCAGGGCCTGGCTGTCACATGGTCAGCCCAGAGATTCAAGTCCCTTGAGTATACACCAACCCCAGCGCCAACCACAGGTTCAGTAAAAGTGACTGAAGAGGCATGTGTAGAGAGGTCACATCTGAGTCCAGCTTCATCACACTCAGGAACACAAACTCCAAAGTAAGAGATAGGCCTGGATTTTAGAAAACCCTGCTCTCTTCCTTTGCCGTGGAAGCTTCTAGAGCACGGGGGAGCCTCAACCCTCCACCTCCCGGTCCGTGACAGACTGGGGCCGGTGGCACCCCTGCTTTCCCGCAAGGCTTTCTCTTCCTGGGTTCACTCCCTTGTTTTGGTGTTGTCTGTCTCCAGTAGCTGTGTGGGGAAGGGCGTGTGGGAAACCCACGCTTCCAGACCTTGATTGCGGGGCCTCTTCCGAGCTGTTAGTCGAAGCCACCCTGTTAGTTAGCTGCCGTCACCCCGTTACAGGGCTTTCTGTGCATCATTACCGAGACCCTCGGTTAGTGCCTGTTGAATGGAGGGAGGGACGGGTAGGTGGAAGGTGAAGGTGCCTCTAGCTCTCCCCTCCCCCACTTCTCCATCAGCAGATGGACTGGACAGGTGAGGAAGGCATCTGAACCCACAAGGTCCCGTGCCTCCTCAGGTTCTGCTGCTTCTCTCCTTTCGGTGTGGCTCCCAGCATCTTCTGCAGAACTCCAAGCCCCACCCAGCAGTCCCTTCCGCCGTACCTCCGAGGGTGGGAGAGGAGGGGGCTTCCGCATCAGAGCCCCAGGAATGGGGAGTGGCACAGGTGGGCACAGGTGGACTTGAGAAGTCAAGCAATTCTTCCCTAAGACTTGCAACCTCTACACAGGAGGGCCTGGATTTGGGGCTGGGACTTGAATCCAGGACTCACTGCAGAGACCACACTTTTTCTCACTTGATTTTACTGCCTGTCTGGAACTCTATGGATAAACAAAGATCATCCAAGTGAAAACAGGCAATGGCTATTTATTCAGAACTTGCTGTTACAAGGGAGTCGGCCACCATCACCTGCATTTGGCCGAGACTCCAAGGCAGGCGGGGGAGTGGGAGAGCTTCACAGTGGAAAAAGGGAAGGCTTCGGGTATGCTGATGTGAGGCTGTTGGCCTGGGGAAGCTGGAGGCCGGCTAACTGGAAATGCAGCATCTTACGTGATTACTTAGGGGAGCACATTTGGCTTCCTCTGACTGGTCCTAAGCTGGAAGCCGGGGAAAATGTTCAGGAAACTGTCAGTCACTGATCGAGTCCTGGTGTTTTGGAGTGATTATTACAGGTTTTTTTGTGGTTTGGCTTCCCAAGCTGGCTGCTGTAGTTAGTGGCCAGTTTCCTGGATGTTTCCTGGCCATTTTCCACTTTCCTGTTTGGTCTCTCCACTGGAATGGGGATCATAGCACCCACCGCTCGGTTGACCACCCACCAGCCCTCCCTGGACCCAGCCCTGCTGCAGTCGCTGATCGCACGTGGCTGCTCTGAGGCCTTCAGGCCACCCTGACACACAGAAAGGGGCCTGGTGGCCAGGGACAGACACGGGCCCTGAGGCCACCCCATCCACGGTCAGCAAGGCCCGGGGAGGGGCCAGAGGGGAGAGGGCGGCGACCCCCAAGGAAGCCGAGGAGTGGGGCCCCTGGGCTCTGCTCTTTGGATGCCCTAAGGCCATTCCAGGTCCTCTCCTCCCTGACCTCCCGCTCCTCCACTCCCCCGACCCCCGGCTCCCCCTCTCCCCCCTGACCTCCCAGCTCCTCCACTCCCCCGACCCCCGGCTCCCCCTCTCCCCCCTGAGCCCCAGCTCCTCCACTCCCCCGACCCCCGGCTCCCCCTCTCCCCACTGACCCCCGGCTCCCCCTCTCCCCCCTGACCTCCCGCTCCTCCTCTCCCCCGACCCCCGGCTCCCCCTCTCCCTCCTGAGCCCCAGCTCTTCCTCTCCCCCCTGAGCCCCAGCTCCTCCTCTCCCCCCTGAGCCCCAGCTCCTCCTCTCCCTTCTCATCCCTGGCTCCCCCTCTCTTCCCTGAATCCCCATTTCCTTTCCTCCCTCACCCCTAACTCCCCCTTTCCTCCCTGACCTCTGGCTCCTCCTCTCCCCCGGCTCCTCCTCTCCCTCCTCACCCCCAGCTCCTCCTCTCCTCCCTGAGTCCCAGTTCCTCCTCTCCCTTCTCATCCCTGGCTCCCCCTCTCCTCCCTGAATCCCCCTTTACTCTCCTCCCTCACCCACAACTCCCCCTTTCCTCCCTGACCTCTGGCTCCTCCTCTCCCCCGGCTCCTCCTCTCCCTCCTCACCCCCAGCTCCTCCTCTCCCCCCTGAGCCCCAGCTCCTCCTCTCCCTTCTCATCCCTGGCTCCCCCTCTCCTCCCTGAATCCCCATTTCCTTTCCTCCCTCACCCCTAACTCCCCCTTTCCTCCCTGACCTCTGGCTCCTCCTCTCCCTCCTCACCCCCGGCTCCTCCTCTCCTCCCTGAGTCCCAGTTCCTCCTTTCCCTTCTCATCCCTGGCTCCCCCTCTCCTGCCTGAATCCCCATTTACTCTCCTTCCTCACCCCCAACTCCCCCTTTCCTCCCTGACCTCTGGCTCCTCCTCTCCCCCGGCTCCTCCTCTCCCTCCTCACCCCCAGCTCCTCCTCTCCTCCCTGAGTCCCAGCTCCTCCTTTCCCTTCTCACCCCCGGCTCCCCCTCTCCTGCCTGAATCCCCATTTACTCTCCTTCCTTACCCCCAACTCCCCCTTTCCTCCCTGACCTCTGGCTCCTCCTCTCCCTCCTCACCGCTAGTTCCCCCTCTCCGCGCTGACCCCCAGCTCCTCGAGGCTGGGGTCCTGCCTGCCTTGGCCTCTGCTGGAGGCCCTGTTTCCTCGCCTCACTCAGCAGCGCCACAGTGCTCAGCAAGTGTTTGCGGAACAAATACAGACTCTCCATGGCCAGGTCCTCCCCACACTTTAAGGAAAGGTTTTGTGTCAAAACCGTAGTGATGAAAACGTTTATGCCCAGAAACTAGGCTGCCTTGGCATCCTAGGGCCGCTCTCACAAAGTAACCCTAACCGGGTGGCTTCAAACAACCCAAACGCCTCCTCTCACCCAAAACCCGGGTGCCGGCCGGCCGCGCTCCCTCTGAAATCCCCGCCTTCCCCAGCTGCTGGCACCTGACGGCCAGTCCCACGTGCTGCGCCCTCTGCGGTCTCCGCCCTTTTGTTTTTGCTGCACACGTGCCCTTCTCATTTATTTACACCCCCTACTTCCGCCGTCATGCCATGCCAGGCCGCCTGCAGCGCCCCCGGGGGCTCGAGGCCCCACTTCAGCCAGGCGCCCCGTGACCGTGGAGACCCCCGCAAAGGCCGGCCCCCGCCCTGGCGGGAGTGTGTGTGGGGGGCGGGCGTCGCCAGACCCGGGAGCTGCCGGCGTGCGAGCCCCCACCGCGGGCACGGCCGGAGCAGCCCCGCGCCCCCCTGCGCTGCTCAGCGCCCTCCACTCGTCTCCGCAGGGGCCCGGGCTGTACCTGACGATGCGGGTCAGGCCCGCAGCGGGGGATGGGGGTGCGCCTTTGGCTGAAGAGGGCCGGCCAGCCCCAGCGCAGTCGCCTGAGCGCCCTGGCTGCGTGGTGAGGCCCCCCGTGCCTGAGCTTCCCTGTCCACGGCAGTCTTAGGGCAGCTCCCGCTGCCTTCCCAGTGTAGGCCCCAGAGGTCAAGAGAACTGCCTACCCGGACTGCCATGTCACCAGCTTCCTCTCATTCAGCACCTTGGAAGCTGGACATGGGACCCCCCCAACCCCCCCAGGGGTACCTGCATTTCCCCCTTGCCGCCTTTACCTGCCACCTCCATTCACCAGCAAGCCCTGCACCTTGACCTCCAAAGTCCCCGCACCCCTGGCTGCCCCTCCCCGGCCCCCTGCTGCCCCCCTGCCAACAGCAGCCACCGAACCCCTGTGGGGCCCTGGAACTGCTGCCCACAGGCTCCAGGGGTGCTCTCCCTCACTGCTGGGTGAACACCTCCCCCTCCCCGGGTCCCCCCTTGGGAGCTGAAATTCTGCCCCAGTGAGTAGCTTGCTGTTACTTGAGAATTAGATAAATCTCATCAAGGCATAGAGGGTGTGTCGGCCTTATCAAGCCTCTTCCCTGTAGCAGGACCCACCAGGCAAATGCACGGGGGCCAGCAGGTGTGGGCTGATCCCACCGGCTCTGTGAACTAACCTGTGACCTCTGTGGCTTTGACCAGGGACTGAAGGCGCCCAGGTGGATCCAGAGCGCTGCGACCCCCCTGTGCACGGTGGGCCTCCCTGAACTGTGGGTGTCCGGGCGTCCCGGTGAGTGACTTGACTTCCATTTCCTCCCACCGTGGGCCTTGCTCTGATGCCGTAATCTCTGGCTGTTCACAGTCTAAGGATTGTGGACTGAAACCCTGACAGTAAATCCCCCCCCTCCCCATCCAAAACAGTGAATTACAGGGAAAAACAGGTTTCATTTCATCGAAAAAGTCCACCGAAAATGACGGTGGACTTTAACTGAGCTTTTTAAAAAGTGAAGTTAAAAGCCACTTTTGTGAAATGGGGAAAATACTTCATCCTGGAGGCCAAATAACGTTTGAGTTTTATTTTGCAAGGCTCTGCTTTCCCACAGTTTGCTTTTTTTTTTCTTCCTTTACTTTCTTTTAAGTGTTACATTAAAAAAATATGAGGTCCCCAAGTATCCCCCACCCCACATCAAAAACCTCTTCCATCATCGCGGCATATCCACTGCACCTGGCGAATACATTCTAGAGCACCGCTGCACCACATGGACAGTGGTCCACATTGTAGTCCACACTCTCCCCCAGTCCACCCAGTGGGCCACGGCAGGACACACAAATGTCCAGCATCCGTCCCTGCTGCACCACCAAGGACAACTCCAAATCCTGAGAATGCCATATCTCTTCTTCCATCTCCCTACCGTCAGCAGCCACCATGGTCACCCTCTCCATATCACTACTACAATTTCTTCCCTTACTAATCACAGTCGTTCCCCAGCAGAACATCAGTAAGTCTACTCTAATCCATACTCTATTCCTCCATCCTGTGGACCCTGGGATGGTTATGTCCAATCCCCCTCTACATCAAGAGGGGGCTTAGATTCCACATGAATGATGGATGCAATTCTCCTGCTTGCAACTGTAGGCACTCTTGGCTCCCTGGTATGTTGGTTCACCTTCTTCACCTCCCTGTCAGCTGGCCAGGTTAAGTCCAAGAAACCAGAGGGTAGGAGCTGCAAGTCCGCAGAGGCCCAGGGCCTGACTCTCACATGCTTAGTCCAGAGCTTCAGGTCTCCTGAGTATACACCAACCCAAACACCAACCACAGGTCTGGTAAAAGTAACAGAAGAGGCATGTGAGGAAAGGTCATATCTGAGTCCAACTCCATCATACTCAGGAACACAACTCCAAAGTAGGGCCAACTGACATGGCCCTGAACTCCAGAGCTATCTGTTATGACCATAGAACCTGTGGGACTCTGCAGCGCTCAGGAGAACCAGCACCTGGGTTTCCATCTACCTTGGCTATCTCTGGTACCCTGCTGAGTCATGCGTAAGCATCACCCCTCTGATGACCTCTCGACTTTTTTTGGAGACTCATAGCCGTATAAACTTACTTGTCCTTTCCATTTCTCCCTTTTATTCAAAGTTAAAAAGCAATTTTTAACACCTGATATTACATGTAGGCTGAGATATTCTGCCAGTCTGAGTTGACCCCTTTATTCAAGGTCTTTTTCTAGTTACATTATCAGCTAGTGCTTGGTAGTAATCCCTTGGCACCAGGGAGGCTCATCCCCGGGAGTCATGTCCCACGCTGAGGGGAAGGCAAGGCATCTACATGCTGAGTTTGGCTTAGAGAGTGGCCACATTTGAACAAAATGGAGGCCCCCAGGAGGTAACTCTTAGGCACCCTGTAGCTCTAGGCCTAGTTCATATTTCAGGCACACAGGCTCATAATCGGAGCCATCTGTATGGAGGGCTCATCGTTGGACCATCCATCTTTGTTGGTCTTTGCCATTGCACTGGGGGGATTGTTGCTGTTTCCACTGGGGAATGTGATAGATCTCCCCTGGCCAGGAACCTCTCTGTAGTCTAAAACTTCTTCAAAAAGGAAGCCCAATATATTGCCAGGTTCCATTAATAGTAAAATGGAATACAGGGATGGGTTTAAAGGTTAGATATAGAATACATAGTAATTTAGAAAAATTAAATAAAGGAAAAATAAATTGGGATACAGTGTTGGGTTTAAATGTTAGATATAGAATACATAGTAATTTAGAAAAATAAAGGAAAAATAAATTGGGGTACCAAAAAAAATAAAAAAATGAAAAAACTTTGTTTTTGCATCCTTTTTTTTCTTCCTAATTATTAAGTTTGTCTTCACATAAGTTTTAGATCACAGTAATACAATATATGGTACTCCCACATATCCAGCATCAAACCCTTTGTCCCTTCCCCAGCAATGTTCTTTTTACATGTCCATATTATATTTGCTGCAGCTGATGTACAGTTATTGACATAATAGCTTTCAAACATGCTTCCATTGTGTTTACATTATGGTTTGTATTTTAGACTATACAATTTTCTAAATTTTTAGTTACCTTTTGTTTCACATTATGGTTTATATTTTAGCCTATAGACTTTTACACATTTTTGGTGTAATTTAACATGACCTATATCCATCATGGCATGATCTTGTAGAATACTTCCATTGCCCCACAGGCACACTGATTCCATGTATTCAACACCTCTTTCCCCCTCCCCTCAGGGCCCACCATAACAATCAATCTTCATTACTTGAAGGAACATATTCAGAGATACTTGCAACAATGTTGAGGGCTTGACACACTTGAATGCCCTAACCCATTGGGAGCCACCAATTTTCTCGAGAGATACAGTTCCCTCTGAGAACCTCAGTCCTCCCCAGGTGTGGGTATACCTTCGCTCTCATTGTATGGGTCTCCATCCAATGATATAACCCACTATGACAAAATGAGCTCTCACACAGTCCCTAGACGCTTGCCCTATGTCAGATGTCCCCCCTTAAGCATCTTAAACAGGTAACCTTCCATATTATATTTTTAAAAGAGTTTTCTCTACATTATAATTTTAATCACATACCTGACAATCTCCTATGTTCAAATGTTCCCCCACCATCCCCCCAATTTCTTGGGCCGTCTGATCCATCCTCCCATCCCCAGCCCCCCTCAACCCTACACAACCCCACCCAAAGGTATCCCTATGCCCCCATTTTATCCCTTCCCTGTACAAATACTTCCCTCAAGCTTATCATAGATTTCACCCATGTAGGTGTCAGCTCGCAGCCTTCCTCTACCCCCCAAATTCCTTTAAGCCTATTATTCAGTCTCCAGTTGTCTGAGACAGCTTGGTTTACTTATTTCATATCATTGAGGTCATGTAGTATTTTTCCTTCAATACCTGGGTTGCTTCATTCAATATAAGGTTCTCAAGATTCATCCATGTTATCACATGTGTTTGTAGTGTATTCGTTCTTATAGCTGAGTAGTATTCCATTGTATGTATATACCACATTTTATTTATCCATTCATCTGTCGATGGGCATTTGGGTTGATTCCAGCTTTTGGAGATAGTGAATAGTGCTGCTATGAACATTGGTGTGCGTATATCAATTTGTGTCCTTACAGTTTGATTTTGAAGTAAGAATAAACTTTTATTTAAAAAATGCCGTATGTCCTTGTGTTTGCTATCGTATTATTGACAGGAGGCATTCCTTAGGCTTAATGCAGGTGACGCTCCTCTCTATACTTTGGTAAACCTTCTGGGTTGGGTTTGGCCTCATCACTCCTGAAGGGATGATGACTGTCACCTTGTGGTGATGAGATCAATACCAGGAAATAATCACAAATAAAAACAGTCTGGGGGAATGAAGGTGGCTGAAGTAGTTGGGCACCTGCCTACCACAACGGAAATCCCAGGTTCAGTTCTGATACCTCCTAAAGAAGATGAGCAAGACAGTAAGCTGACACAATGGGCTGGCATGGTGAGATGACGCAACGAGATGACGCAACAAAGATACGAACAAGATTACACAATGAAGAGATACAACGAGAGATACAACAAGTGGGAGAGGAGGTGCCTCAAGACACTGGGCGCCTCCCTTCCACATGGGAGGTCCCGGGTTCAATTCTCAGTGCCTCCGAAAAAGAAGACTAGCACACAATGAACAGACACAGAGAGCAGACAGCAAGCCCAAAACAATGGGGGGGGGGGGTGGAGAAATAAATAAATTAAAACAAAAACAAAAATATAGTCTGGCTGGGTGGTCAGATTTTAAAATGAAGACCCAGAAGCAATGGGACAAGTAACATGAGGACTTCATCTTGGGTGGGAGCGGGCTCCGGGAAAGGACAGCTATTGCAGCCTTGAGCTGGGTCCCTCAGCCTCCACACTGCTGACATCGGGGCTGGATCATTCTCTTGGGTGGGGGCCGTCCCGGGCACTCCAGGCTGTTGAGCAGCTTCCCTGGCCTCTGCTTGCTTGATGCCAGTAGTACCCCCCCCATCCCCAAGCCGTGACCGCCAGAAATGTCCAGAGGTGGCCAAACATCTCCCGAGAAGCCCTGGCTTAGACCCTAACAGCTGCTGGGTCATTTTGCCTGGCAGAGGGTCAGGCTGCTGGGAGAAGCTTTGGAGAGGATGTAAGACTGAGGAACAGCATCCTTGGAATCCCTCAGGGAGCAGAGGGCCCAGGGAGGCCAGGGACCCCCGGAAGGTGTGGGTGGTGGGAGCAGAGGGAGCAGACGGTGGTGGGGTGGGATGCTTGGAGGGGCATCAGTACCAGATGGTGCAGGGTCTAGAAGGGTGGGGAAAGAATGGGCACACATTCTAAGTCATCTGGGTAGCCAGTGGGGCATTGAGGTGGGCGGCATGACGCTGCTGAGGTTTTAACAATCTCCAGCCCCTGGGTGGAGGCAGGGTGGTCTCGGGGGATTCTAGTGGTGGGCAGAGGCAGTCAGGAATAGAACCGGACTTGGGGGTTGAGTATGGGGTAGCTGTGTCGGGGGTCCCCAGGACCACCCCCAACCTCAGTGATTCAGCAGGAGGACTCAGGATTAAGCTATTACAGGGAAAGGATATGAAGCAAAATCAGCAAAGGAAAAAGGCACCTGGGAAAAGTTTGGAGGAAACCAGGTGCAGGCTTCCAGCGTCCTCCCCTGGCGGGGTCACACAGGACATACCAGACTCCTCCAGCATCACATCACGATGAAGCGTGTCAAATGTCATCCACCAGGGAAGGTCGCTAGAGACTCAGCGCTCGGGGTTTTTATTGGGGGCTGGTCGCAGAGGTACCCTCTGCCTGGCACATACCCAAACTCCCAACTCCCCAGCAGATAGCAGGTTTTCAGCATAAATATTCTTTGCAGGAGCAGTGAGTACCTCTTGCATTTTGGGGACTGGCAAGAACCCTCCCAGAATCCTACTTCCCAGATGCCAGCCAAGGGCCGACCTGGCAAATAGGTGTTTCTAAGCAGAGCAGCCTCGACAGTAGCTGGTTTCTTCACAGCGGGGAAGAGTTGAACGGTTTGTCTTGTGTGGGAAGCTGACTTGAGATAATCTGGTGGCTCCTGCATTCGTTCATCTACCAGACGAAGTGGAGCATTTATGGACTGGCACGGCGTTAGAGGAGGGGCATGGAGCGGTAAAAGGAAAAGTCCAGGCTTGTTCTTTCAAAGCTTACATCCGTTTAGGGCGACCAAAAAACAACGAGATACCGCTTACAAATAGGAAAGGGCCGTGAAGAAAGGGAGAAGGTCCTTTTAGAGAAGAGAAGGGTTTCTGGACACTGGGGAGTTCCATTTAAGTGGCACAAAAAGAAAAGGAGGACCTAGGAGTTAGCCTTTTTGGAGCCAGGGTGGGAAGTGAGAGGTTTGGGGGGTGAGGATTCCATGTAGAGATATTGTCACATTGATTTTTAAAAATTTCTTAAATTTTTGATTTTTTTTCAAACTTTATTTCAAATTCAAATAATAAACTAACAGACAAAGGGCAGCTCAGCAAGTTTTGGAAGCGTTACTTCTAAAAAGTTCTGCCCAGGCACTTTTATCTCATCTAATCCTAAAAACAAACTTAATTGTTCCCCAGTGTTCAAAAAGAAACACAGATGAGCACAGGTTGGTTAAATGACACCAACAAGGCCTTGTTAATGAAGAAGAGGAAGAAGAGAAGAAAAGGCTTAACCATATTCATATCTCATAAAACCAAACCCTGTCTTCTTTTTTAGATCTTTAGGACTGATACATACCTTCTTTGCTTTTGCTACAGAAAGGTTGCAATATTGTTAACTCTAGTCTATAAATTACATTAATTGTATTTTTCCCATGTATCACCATTTTTTTTTTTTTTTTTGAGGTATTGGGGCTGGGGATTGAACTTGGAACCTTGTATATGGGAAGCCACTGCTCACCTACCGAGCCACATCAACTCCCTGATTTGGTTTTTTCATTTATTTGCTTGTCGGTTCTTTTTTTTTTTTTTTTCAGGAGGCACTGGGAACCGAACCCGGGGCTACCATGTGGGAAGCAGGTGCTCAACCTGCCCCACATGTATCACCATATTTTTTAACAAACATCTTGTAGTAGGACTTTCCTGTATTTATTATTAGCCACAATCCTACCACCAAAATCACTGATATACTTTCCCTATATTATCCTCCAGCTATCCTCCAACTAACCTGAACCTCCTTAAATTACCCATTTCAGCCTCGATCACATCCATAAATCAAGTGTTTGTTATACTCATTATAATGTGCTACTCCCGACTCCGTCCATTACCACTGATTTACAATCGCCCTTTTTAAACGTTCTCCATACATCTAGCACCAGCTGCCCCATATCAGCCCGCGTTCTGTCTCCCACCTACTTATACACTCCAGAGTCCAACTCCATAACGAGTTTTAAAGATTCATTAATAGGTCTGTCGGGTGCCAGAGAGGGGTGAGATTTCCACTGTGAGCAGCTGGAGGCAGGGATGTTGCTTCATGAGATGGGGACAGCGGGGAAAGAGTGAGCTTTGGGAAGAAGATGACGAGCTCATTTGGAAAAGTTTCACTCGTGGACCCTTAGACGCTCAGGTGGAGAAATCTGAGCCAGTCGTTGGTAAATTTGCTGCCGTATCCCAGTCCCATAAACTGGGAGGCTCAAAACAACAGACATTTATTTTCTCACCTTTCTGGAGGCCACGTGTCTGAACTGAGTGTGTCGGCAGGGCTGTGCTCTGGGAGGCCGCCTTCCTGGCCTCCTCCAGCTCCTGGAGGCGCCGGGAGGTCCTGGGCTTGTGGCTGTCCCCCCCCTCCAGTACCTGCCTCCGTCTTTGAGTTATACCTTGTGTCCAGAGTCCCCTCTTCTTATAAGGACACAGTCATTGGATGTGGGGCCCACCCTACCCCAGTGTGAGCTCACCTTACCTTGGTGACATCCTCAGAGACCCTCTTGCTAAATAAGCTCGTGTTTGGGGTATTAGGACTTGAACGTGGCTTTTTGAGACGCCATTCAATCCACTAAAGAGGGACAAAGCGGTAGAATGGTAGCTGGAGGGCAAAGTGGGGTCAGAGATCAGATGTACTTGAGTTTAAATACCCAGGGGAAAGGCCCATCAGTAGGCAGGAGATGTGGCCAGGGAGCCGGTGGCTTGTTGGGGACAGGAGAGGAGAGTGGTGGGGATGCGGGAAGGCTGAGGTCTGGAGGCAGAAGGGTAAAGACATGTGCCTCTGACCGGCAGGGTCATGGGTGGTAGCCATTTGTCCCTTCTTGTGGTGAGTCCTTGGGTCCATACCAGCCCTGCAGATTGGAGGCAGTGGAAGGGGCTGAGCAGCTATGGGGGAAAGCTGTCCAAAGGCTGTGTCAGTGCTGGGGGCAGGAGCTTCACAGCTTCAGGGTCTGCTGGTGAATTCAGATAGTGGCTCCTGGGATGTGGGATGGAGGGAACGTGTGTGTGTGTGTGTGTATGGGTGCATGTGTCTGTTTATGCATGTGTGTTTGTTGCAATGTGTGTGCATGTGTTTGTATGGATGCCTATGTGTTTATGCCTGTATGTGCATGTCTGTGTATGCATGTGTGTACATGTGTGTGTCTGTGTGCATGTGTGTATGACTGTGTGTACCTGTGTGCATGTGTGGTTACGGGGTGGGGCAGCCTCCAGGCCTGCGCGTGTGCACACGGGGCAGGCACACACTCCCACCCTCACGTCTTCCCTCCTCTCCTCCAGCTCAGCCTGCTCAGCTGCCCACCTGTCTCCAGGGGAAGGGCACAGAGGTAGAAGCATTGGCTCCTGGGTTGCTGACCACCTGTTTGCAGGTAAGTTTGAAATCCTTCTTGCTCCAGCAGGACATTGCTGGGCCTGGAGGCTGAACTTGTTCTCTTCCTGGAGCTTCTTGACTGGTCTCCAGATTCTGGGCTCTGGACCTCTTGAAGCGGGTGGGAGGGAGCCTGGAAAACGATCCTGTTCCCTCATTCAGACTCTCCCCATGTGTGTACGAGTGCAATATTCTTCTCAACATCGGGAATGGAAACTGTCCTTGTTTTAAAGATTTATTTTTAAATAAATCCCCCCTGTTGTCTGCTCTCTCTGTCCATTCACTGTGTGTTCTTCTGTGTCCGCTTGTATTCTTGTTATGTGGCACTGGGAAACTGTGTTGCTTTTTTTTTTTTTCATCATCTTGCTGCATCAGCTCTCTCTGTATGTGGTGCCACTCCTGGGTGGGCTGCGCTTTTTCTGCATGGGGTGGTTCTCCTTGCGGGGCACACTCCTTGCGGGTGGGGCACCCCTATGCGGGGGACACCCCTACGTGGCACAGCACTCCTTGTACACATCAGCGCTGCGTGTGGGCCAGCTCATCACACAGGCCAGGAGGCCCTGGTTTTGAACCCTGGACCCTCTATATGGTTGGCGGATGCTCTATCAGTTGAGCCACAATTGCTTCCCTGTTTTAAAGTCTTTTTGATCTCATTGAACAAACAGATATTTGTCCTGCCTGCAACATACTCAGATCTCCTGCACCTGGAGCTAGAGGGGAATAAAACTGGAAGGGCTTTGTGGCTAGTTGTTGAGCGAGAGGTTTTTATCCTTGACAAAGTAGAGGCCTTTGAAACCACACCTCCTGATGCTGTCAACGCAGGGAATGAAGAATAGACAGAGTACTCCTGAGGCCTGAAGCAAGGAGGAGATCCTGGGAGACCTCAGAACCCAGCCTGAAAGTCCTGAGCACGGGGACTCCCTTCCCCAGCCCTGCCAGCCCCACTGTCCTCTTGTATCTGCCAGTGAGGGGTGGTCCCTGGCTGATTTGGAATGGGTATGCCATTTTAGGAATCAGTCACCTTTGAGGACGTGGCCGTGGTGTTCACCCAGGAAGAGTGGGTGTGTCTGGACCCTGCTCAGAGGAGCCTGTACAGAGATGTGATGCTGGAGAACTACAGGAACCTGGCTGCAGTGGGTAAGGCTGGCCCCTCACTCTGGTCACTGACCCAGCACCCACAGGTTCCAGGAACCATGCTGGTTCAGGGAATAGAGAGGTGAAGAGGAAGAGGAGTTACAGTTTAGTGGCTTCCCCATGGAAATGAAGATCCAGCCTGTTGGAGAAGAACGGCGCTCACTGGGACACGGAGACTGATTGCAGGCAGAAAGTTTATTGGGAAGTTCTCCCAATGGAGGGGGTCTGAAGAATAGACTTCAGCCCACTCCTGGAAGGGGGAGAGTTGCATTTATACAGAACTTCCCTAGGTGGGGAAATGACAGTTGGTGGGAGGGGGCTGAGGGTCTGAGTGAGGGGCAGGGTCCAATAGGAAGCCCTAGAGGTGGAAATTTTCCCTTGCGTGGCTAGAGGGTAGTGGGTTAGGGAGTTAGGTTTTCTTGGAATGCTGGCGGAGCGGGTGTTTCTTCGATCTGTAGTGAGTAAAGGGTTTTTTAATCTCCCTTTGATATGCAGGTAGTGAAGGTTTCCATTTCTCTCAAATATGCAGGTAGTGAAGGCCTCCATCTCCCTTTACTCCCGTCTCTACGTGGTGTCTTTGTCTGACCTTTGGGGAAGTGCCGTGCCCTCAGACCCATAGGCTTATGGAGGAGGGGGTTTGCCTTTCCCCAGTGCACATGGGGGAACTGAGCTACAGCTTGTTAATTATTGCAAACCTCTAACACAGCCTCTGCCCTCTCTTTCTCAATGGTTAAACGCCAGCTTCTGGGCTTCTCCAATGTGTACTTGAGCTTGGCTCTGGGTTCCTGGGACTGGAGAACCGCAGTGTCATCTGAGACCCAGTCAGGGAGCTTGTATTTTATCTTCTTAATGAAAGAGATTTACTACGTTCATCAGAATTGAGGCAGGCTTGTTTTGCTTCTCCTACCTCCAGAACCCCATAAAGACATCAGAATATTGCCTCTAGTTTTGTGGAAGGGCCCTGACTTCCCCTATCTTGTTCTTTTCCCATAAACAGGATACCAACTATGCAAATCCAGTATGATTTCCCATTTGGTGCAAAGAGAAGAGCTGCTGTGGAACACCAAGAGAGGAATCTTCCAAGGAACCTGTTCAGGTGGGCACCAGACAGATAAGAATCCCTGTGGATAGCTCTGGTCGGTAAGGAGAGCATTAAATTTGGAAATTGTCCACCAGGTAAACATTTCCAATGCCCTTGATTGAGAAGACTGGGACTGTTTGATGTGTACTCCTTTAACACATTTTGCTTTCTTTCTTCATTTTCCTTTTTATCTTTATATACTTTACTCTGGTTTTATAGAAGACCTATCCTGCTTCCTCGTTCCACTTAATATTTCAATGAATATGTTTTATCTAGTTCCTCTCACTATATGATCTTGCTGATAGTTTTTTTCAACATCAGTCCTAATCTTCATCAGATTCTTAATATATTATCTACCCTTTCCATTTCTTGTTTCTATGATTTCATAACTCTTCACATGACCAGACACCTTAACATTTTTCTTTATTCTTTGATGCATTCCTCCCCTTCACAGTTTCTTCCCATATTTAGGGTCAGTATTTGAAAAAAAATCCTTATGTGTAATGCTTGCTTTTTCTGTTGTCTTGATCCCACAGTTCCTTTCTCTGTGTACTTAATTTTTCCCCACTAATTCGTTTCAGGATCTCAATTTCAACCCCCAGAGTCAATTCCTACCCAAAACATTTTTGGAATGATACCGTCCATTGGCGTGGAAAGGGTAAGGTTCACAATGAATTATTGTTGGAAAAGTGTGGGGTTGCTGTAAGTTAGAAAAGTAGCACAAAAACCATGAGAGGGCTTTAAGAAAGTAGTGCTCACCCAAGAGAACTCAGCTTCTTGGGAGAGAGTCTATGAAGGTCATGAGTTGGGTGAAAATTCTAAACATACATCAAGACTCTGTCTTCACAGATTTCCCACATGTAGCCATTTTCATAAATGTGGCTCAGGTATCAAGAATTAAAACTTGTAGTTTTAAACCTTTCAGAAAAACTCTCTATCTGAGAAGCTTCATGAAAGTAATGAAACAATAGAACCTTTTGCCAGAGTGTCCACCTTGTTCAGTTTGAGAAAACTCGGGATAGAAACAGTACAGATGTACTGAAAATGGTAAAAAATTCAAATGTACAAATGTTTCTTTTTTTATACACAAAATTCACATGGGGGAGAGTATCTTTGTATGTAACAAAGTCTTTGGTCTTCATGGATTCCTTACCTGACAGGAGCAACCTTCACCCAGAAAACAACTCTGTAAACGTAGTGAATTGAGTAAGCCCTTTAACAGCATTGAATCTTTTCTTCAGTTCCAGAAAATTCATATTGGAGAGGACCCCTGTGCATGTAAAGAAAGTGGAAAATGCTTCTTCCCAAGTGCCCACCTAATTGTGCCTGAGAAAATTCATAGCGGGGATAAAACCTATGCATGTACTGAATGTGAAAAATCATTCAGATACAGCTCTGACCTTATTCGGCATGAAAAAACTCATACAGCAGAGAAATGCTTCGAATGCCAAGAATGTAGAAAAGCCTTCAAGTATTCCTCAAATCTCAGGCGACATATGAGAATTCATACTGGAGAGAAACCCTTCGAGTGTAATCAGTGTGGAAAAACCTTCACAAGGAACTTTAACCTGATTTTGCATCAGAGAAACCACACAGGAGAGAAACCTTATGAATGTAAGGATTGTGGGAAAGCTTTTAATCAACCTTCATCACTTAGGAGTCATGTCAGAACCCACACCGGAGAGAAACCTTTTGAATGTAGTCAGTGTGGGAAAGCCTTCAGGGAACACTCATCTCTGAAGACACATATGCGAACTCACACTCGAGAGAAACCTTACCAGTGTAATCAGTGTGGGAAACCCTTCCGGACGAGCACACATCTCAACGTGCACAAGAGAATACATACTGGGGAGAAACTTTACGAGTGTGGTACTTGCGGTCAGGTCTTGAGTCGTCTTTCAACTCTTAAGAGTCACATGCGAACTCATACTGGAGAGAAGCCCTATACGTGCCCGGAATGTGGGAGAGCCTTCAGTGAACCCTCATCCCTTCGGAAACATATAAGAACTCACACTGGCAAGAAGCCCTATGCATGTCAGGAATGTGGACGAGCCTTTGGCCAATCTTCCCACCTTATTGTGCATGTGAGAACCCATACTTCAGGGAAACCCTATGAATGTAATCAGTGTGAGAAAGCCTTCAGGCATAGCTCTTCACTTAGTGTGCACAAAAGGATTCACACTGGGAGAGCAAATGTTATGAATAGTGGCTTTCCCTTATCAGTGTCTCATTCGTATGGTGGACCCCTTGCTAATTAATTTCCAATTTTTAAAAATGTAAACATTCAGGGCTATAATTGTTTTATCTACTACTCTTTGACCCACACCACATGCTTTGGTATATAATATTTTCATTTTGGTTTAATTCTAAATATTGTCTTAATTTCCATGATCATGTATTCGTGAGTTTGGAATTAGATTTTTAATCACAATAAACAGATGCATTTTTATTGAGGTATAATTATTTATATGAAATGTATAAATCTTAAGTTACAGTTGGATCAGTCTGATGTATACATATAAGTAACCAACACCTCATTCAAGATTATAGAGCATTTCTATTATTCTGGAAAGTTCGTTGCATGGATGTGGATGTTTTTTTGGTTCCTTTTTCATATTGGATTCTAATTTAATTTCATTGTATCAGAATATGTGGTTTTTATGTCACTGAATTATAAATGTTCATTGAGATTTACTCTTTGGTCTAGTGAGTTATATACTCCTAGATGCTTTCCCAAATTTCCCCTTTATTTTCTTACAAAAGAATTTGGGTTTTGTTTGTAATGTGCACTATTGAAAAAACCTACATCTCCCAGGCCTTCTTGCAGCTATGGGAGTCCCTGCTCCTCTCAGTTCTGGCCAGTATGAGAACTACTGACTGTGGCTCTGGAAAGCTGTTGGAAAGGAATTGGCTTGATCTCTCCACTTACTGCTTTTGTAAAGGCAGACATGATGTCCAGAGCTAGAGGAGCCATCCTGTGAGCAAGAGGATGGAATCCATTGGCTGAGAAATGTGTGGCCAGAAGTCACAGTGGTCCTGTCTCTGCCATGGTCACTGTGTATGGCTGCACCAGCCCTGAACTGTTTATTTCTGGATATCTTGTTAAGTGAAAAAGAAAAGCAAACACTTTTTACTGGTGCAAGACACTTTCTGTGTGTGTCTGTGTGTGTGTGTGTGTCTAGGCAGGAGTGTTTGTTATAGCTGAATGCAGTCCCTAACTGATACACTTAGTAGGTGATCAAGTTTTATAGATGTTTCAAGTGTGATTGAAATCATGTACGATATTGTACATAGATCCACTAGACCAAGCATATTGTTTGTGTTAAAAAAAAACTCACAAATTTGTAAATATTAGTCTCTGATTTATCATTTACTGAGAGAAGTATGTTAATCTCTCCCACCCTGTTTCTGGATTGCTGAATAATCCTTCTAATTCCTTCAATTAAAAATTTTTATATATTATGAAACAATGGAATTAAATGCAAACATTTTAACATTCTATATTTCCAAAGAATTGTTGCTTTTATTCTTAAAAGGTGACCATCTTTCTCCCTAGCAGTGGATACTCAACTATTCATTATAATAACAGCAAATAGTTATTTAGAGCTTACTAGTAATGTAGACTAGTTGTTCCCTAAGGTTGTGCCTTTTAAGTTATTTTAGTCCTCATAATGACACATCAAGGGAGGTGTTATTATTATCCCCACTTTAGAGATGAGGAAGCAGAGGCCTAGCAAGTTGAGGTGAGTTACTCGGTGTCACCCAGAAAATAATAAGTGGAAGATTTCAGGGCTGGAAACCAGATGGTCTGACTTGCCAGGTCCATGCTTTCAACCACTCTGCTTCACTGCAGCGGGGTCTTCTCCCTTCTTACTGTTTCTACAGGGTTCATTTAAAAAAATTTTATTAGAGAAAGAAGTCATGCAAATGTGCAAGAATTCCCATCCACCACCCCTCCACCAACACTTCACATTTTTTTAAGATTTATTTTTTATTTATTTATCCCCCCCACCTTGCCACTTGCTTGCTGTTTGCTCTCTCTGTCCATTTGCTATGTGTTCTTCTGTGTCTGCTTGTCTCCTTTTGTTGTATCATCTTGCTGTGCCAACTCTCCACGGGCATGGGTGGTTAACTCTCCATGGGCTCAGGCCAGCTTGCTTTCACAAGGGGGCCCTGGGAAGCAAACCCAGGGCCTCCCGTATGGTAAACGGGAGCCCAATCAGTTGATCCAGATCCACTTCCCAACACCTTATATTTTTATGGATCATTTGTTACAGATTATAAAAGAACATAAGACTGTTACCACTAACTTTGGTCTATAGTGTACATTTTGATATATTTTTTCCATACCCCCCTAGTATTAACACAGTACTTCTTTACCTTTGATAGAAGGTAACTATTACTGTTACCTATTACTGTTAACTATTATCCTAAATTACATAAATTGTTTTCCCCATGCATCTCCATAGTCTTACCACCTTGTAATGATGTACATTGGTTCTAGTTCATAGAAGAATATACTTGTATTTGTACTGTTAATCACAATCTCATCCACCTCTGGGTTCCCTGTGTTATTCAGTCCCTATATTATTCTCTAGCTTTCTTTCAGTTGACATTTGCATTCCTAGACTATCCCTTTCAGCCACAATCGTATTTATAAACCAGTTGTGTTAGTTATATTCATTATAATATGTTTCCATCAACTCTATTTCTACGTTTTTACAGTCAAGCTAATTAAAACGTCTATATACATTAAGCATCAGTACCCCTTCTCAATCCTCATCTTGTCTCCTAGTAAGCTATACCATTGGTTTTAAATCAGTGTACTTATTCTTCGCATTTACTTAATACTAGTGAGACCATACAATATTTATCTTTTTGTGTATGGCTTATTTCACTCAGCATAATGTCTTCAAGCTTCATCCATATTATCAAATGTGTCCCAATTTCATTTATTCTCACAGCAGCATAGTATTCCATTGTATGTTTATACATTTATACATTGTCTTTACCCATTTATCAGTTAATGGATACTCGAGTTTCCATCTTTTGGCAATTGTGAATAATGCTGCTATAGTCATCGGTGTACAAATGTCTGTTCACATTAGTTTTCAGTTCTTCTGGATATATTCCTATTAGAGGGATTGCTGGATTATATGACAGTTCTATATTTAGCTTCTGAAGAACCACCAAACTGTCTTCCACAGAGGCGGTACCCATTCTACACTCCCACCAACAGTGAAAGAGTGTTCTTATTTTTTCGCATCCTCTCCAGCACTTACTGTTTTCTGTTTTTCTAGTAATGGCCATTCTGTGAGGTGCAAGATGATATCTTACTGTAGTTTTGATTTGCATTTCCCTTATAGCTAGTGATATTGAACATTTTAAAAAATGTGCTTTTTGGCCATTTGTATTTCCTCTTTGGATAAGTGTCTACATCTTTCCCCTATTTTAAAATTGGATTGCTTGCCATTTTATTGTTGAGTTGTATGATCTCTTTATATATAGCATGGAAATCAAATCCTTATCAGATATGTGGTTTCCAAACATTTTCTCTCATTGAGTGGACTGCCTTTTCACCTTCTTGACAGAGTCCTTTGAATCACAAATGTGTTTAAGTTTGAGGAGGTCCATTTATCCATTTTTCTCTTTTGTTGCTTATGCTTTTGACATAATGTTTAAGAATTCACTACTTAGCAGGTCTTGAAGATGTTTCCCTACATTTTCTTCTAGGAGCTTTATGGTTCTAGCTTGTGTATTCAGGTCTTCAATCCATTTTGAGTTAATTTTTGTATATGGTATGAGATAGGGGTCCTCTTTCTTTTGATTATGGATATTCAATTCTCCCACCACTATTTTTTGAATAGAATGTTCTGTCTCAATTGGATGGGCTTGACAGCTTTGTCAAAAATCACTTGACCATAGATGTGAGGGTCAGTATCTGAATCATCAATTCAGTTTCACCAGTACTATGGTATTTTGTTGTTGTTGTTTTTTTTAACACTTTTGCTAGGTAATGTGATTTAAAATCCAGAAGTGAGAGTCCTCTAACTTCCCTTTTAACATATTTCTGGATATTCAGGCCCCTTACCCTTTGAAATAAATTTGATAGTTGTGCTTTCCATCTCTCAAAAAGGCTGGTAGAATTTTTTTGGGATTGCATTAAATTTGTATACCAATTTGGGTAGAGTTGACATCTTAATGACACTTAGTCTTTTTTTTTTTTTTTTTTTTTTTGATACTTAGTCTTGACATCCAGGAATATGGAATCGTTCTTCCATTTATTTAGGTCTTATTTGTTTTCTTTTAGCAGTAATTGTAGTTTTCTGAATATAAATGCTTTACATCCTTCGTAAAGTTTATTCCTAAATATTTGATTCTTTTAGTCACTATTGTAAACTGAATTTTTCCTGACTTACTTCCTCCTCAGATTGCTCATTACTATTGTATAGAAACACTACCAATTTTTGTGTGTTAATCTTGATCCTGCCTCTCTGCTGAACTCATTTATTAGCTCTGGTATGTTTGTTCTAGATTTTTCAAGACTTTTAGGTATAGGATCATGTCATCTTGACTAGTGAAAGTTTACTTCCTTTTCAATCTGGACGTGTTTTATTTCTTTTTCTTTTCTTATTGCTCTAGCTAGAACCTCTAGAACTATATTGACCAACAGTCATGACAGTGGCCATCTTAGTTTTCTTCCCAGTATCAACAGGAAAGCTTCCAGACTTTTGCCATTGAGTACAATGTGGGTTTATCACATATAACCTTTATTATGTTGAGAAAGTTTCCTTCAGTTCCTATCTTTTAAAATATTTTTATCAAGAAAGGTTGCTGTATTTTGTCAAATGCCTTTTCTGTATCAGTGGAGATGATTATGTGATTTTTCTTCTTTGATTTATTAATGTGATATATTATGTTGATTGATTTTCCTGTGTTGAACCATCATTGCATGCCTGGTATAAAATACAGAGTTCTTTTGTGTTAAAATTTTTTTTAAATTGAGGTGTAACTTACTCAAAGTAAAGTAGATAACTATTAATGTACACCTTACTAAATTTTATATATGTCTATACTCATTTAACCACCACCTAAATCTAGATAGAAAATACTTCATCACTCTAGAAAGTTCCCGTGTGCCCCTCTCCAGTCAATAGCCTTCTCCCCCAGAGGTACCGTATCACCATAAATATTTTTCCTTTTCATATAAATGGAACTATACAGTATAACTTCTTGTGTCTATCTTTTTCACTTACTGTAGTGTCTGTGGAATTAATCTCTGTTGTTGTATCTACCGTATTTTACTCCTTTTTATTGCTGTGTAGGATTGCTTGAATGTGCTGAAATGAAGAAAAAAAATCCATTCTTCTCTCTGTGGACCCTTGGGCTCTTCCCACGTTCTGGTACACTGAATAAACCTGCTGTGAATATTCTTGTACTGTCTTACTGTGCACATACATACACATTTCTCTTGGGTATGTGCTAGGAGCGGAATTGCTGGGTCATTGGATAGACACATCCTTAGGCCCACTTTCAGCTTTAGTAGAAATTGCCAAGCCATTTCCCAAAGCATTTGAAACACTTTATACTTCCACCAACAATGAAGTTTCATTTGCTCATCTTTGCCAACACATGGAATTATCAGTCAATATAATTTTAGCTGTATTCATGTGCTTTCTCGTTGGGTGTTAATTTGCATTTCCTAATGAGTAGTGATGCTAGGGTAGATAGTTGCAACTGTGGTCACAATAATTCCATCTCTCTGTGTACATCTCTTTGCAGTGTGATGCTACCATGTCTATCAAGAGGTGGAATTTATTTCCCCACCCCTTGGATATGAGCTTGGTCATGTGTCTTGCTTTGGCCAACGGGATATTAACAGACATGACACAAGCAGAGGCGTGAAAATTGCATGTGGGATTTAGACTCTTGAGAGCAAGGTGTGACGAAATCTGGACCAGCCTCCTCAAGGATGAGACCACATGAGAGAGAGGCTCAGCTGATGGGGTGCCAGAGATGGGGTGAGGCCATCTTCAACAGTCCAACCCCTGGCAAGGCATCGGATGACTGAAGCCGCAATCGAGCCCCCCACCATAACTGCTAACTCAGGATCATAAGCACACGAAAATGCTGCTTTAAGCCACTGGGTTTTGGGGTGTTTTTATTTTTATTTATTTATTTTAAAGATTTATTTATTTCTCTCCTCTTCCCCCCCACCCCGGTTGTCTGTTCTCTATTTGCTGTGTCTTCTTTGTCCACTTCTATTGTCAGCGGCACAGGAATCTGTTTGTTTTTGCTGCGTCATCTTGTGTCATTTCTCTGTGTGGGTGGCACCATTCTTAGGGAAGCTGCATTTTCTTTCACGGGGCGCACTCCTTGCGCTTGGGGCTCCCCTATGCGGGGACACTCCTGCGTGGCAGGACACTCCTTGAGCTCATCAGCACTGCGCATGGCCAGCTCCACACGGGTCAAGGAGGCCCGGGGTTTGAACCGCGGACCTCCCATGTGGTAGACGGACGCCCTAACCACTGGGCCAAGTCCTCTTCCCTGAGGTGTTTTTTTTTTTTTTAATTTTATTTTATTTATTCATTTTTAAAAAAATATTACATTAAAAAAATATGAGGTCCCCATTTACCCCCACCGCCCCCACCCCACCACTCCCCTTGGGGTGTTTTTAATGCAGCAATAGCTAACTAACACAGGAGTTAGTATCAGTAAGTGATGTGTTGCTGTAATGAAACCTTAAAATGCAGCGCTGACTTTGGAACTGGGCAGTGAGAAAGTATCTGTAAAAGGGATGAGGACATTCTAAGAAGAGGTTAGAAAAAAGGTTACCCAAGTCAAAATAGCCCCTCCCCAGCATAGACGCCTCCCGGAGCCCACCCTGCAGGAGGAGAAGTGCCAAGGGGGCCCTGGGCGGGCCCCCATCCCTGCTGCCCTCCACTTTCCCTCCATGCAGTCCACAGGGTCGGGTGCAGAAATGTCGGGGCCACGGGCAGGAGATGTGAAAGCAGGTTGCACCTCCGAGCCACCGAGTGGGTCCACATCTGTGTGTGTGTGTGTGTGTGTGTGCGCGCGCGCGCTCTAGGGTCTGTTTCCACCGCACTTTACTGCCTCCTTCCAGCTGCCCGGCCAGTTCCTGGAAGAGCCCTGGGCCCCGCGCTGCCCCCCGCCCCACTCCCGCATAAAGACCTGCCCCCGGGCGTCTGCACAGCTGCCCCTGTGCCGCGACGAGAGCCGGGCTGCGGCGGGACCATGGGAGGCCCACGCCGATTGGCGCTTCTATGTGAGACGGCGGGGACCCTCTGGGAGGGGCGCCGGGAATCCCCAGCAGGACCCGCCTCCCCACCCGGCGGTTCAGCGGGGGCGGAGGAGTGCGCAGTGCGGCTGGAGGGGCGCGCCGAGGCAGCCACCTGCTCGGCAGCCGCGTGCGCTCAGGGACAGGGACTGCGGTGCCCGGGGACTCCCCTGTCCTGGCGGGGACCCCGAGGCTCTTCCAGCTTGGAGGAGGCTGCTCGCTACTGGGGGTAAAACAGCAGCTTCCTTTCCGGTCCTGTTTGGGCGCCTTCGAGACCCCGCCTACGGAGGACGCCTGGCAGAGGACCCACCCAGCCCAGGCGAGAAGACGGGGAGAAAACGAGCCCGGCTTGGGGATGGGAACCTCACCCCCTCTCCATTCTCCCCTGCCCCAGTCCCCTCTGTCCACCGAATTCTTCCTGAGCCTTTTCCATGCCTCAGCTACCCTTTTTGTACAATGGCCCCTGCCTCCTAGGATTGCCTTGAGCAGTCAAGGAGTCATCTGGGGCAGCGGACTTGGCCCAGTGGTTAGGGCGTCTGTCTACCACATGGGAAGTCCGGGGATCAAATCCCGGGCCTCCTTGACCCCTGTGGAGCTGGCCCATGCGCAGTGCTGATGCGCACAAGGAGTGCCATGCAGTGCAGGGGTGTCCCCCATGTACGGGAGCTCCACGCGCAAGGAGTGCACCCCATAAGGAGAGCCACCCAGCGCGAAAGAAAGTGCAGCCTGCCCAGGAATGGTGCCGCCCACACGGAGAGCTGACACAACGAGATGACACGACAAAAAGAAACACAGATTCCCGTGCCACTCTCAACAACAGAAGTGGACAATGAAGATGCAGCAAAAAGACACAGAGAACAGACAACGGGTGGGGCGGGGGGGGGGGGGCTCGGTAAGGGGAGAAAAATCACTCAATCAATCAATCTTCAAAAAAAAAAAAAAAAGGAGTCACCTGGGACTTTAGGGGAAGGGAAGGAATTGAGCCAGACCAGGTGCTGCATGGAAAGGCCATTTTGTGGTGTGTCCTGAAAAGAAGACCTGGATTTCAGCTGAGGGGGAAACTAGCTAAGTCCTGTGGTGAAGAGGAAGAAGAGAGGGTGGTGAGGTGAGAGAGGCACCAGCGGCTGGGCTGGACTGGGGCATCCTGGGTCTCAGTTTACCCCTGCTGGTGTTACCCTAAGCATCGCTATTTGCAAAGAAGGACCCACCTGCTCTGGCATCACAAAGGAGAATCACGCCTCTCAGTGTGAGAAGGTGATTTATTGTGAGTGCACAAGTGAGGAACTGGGGGAATTGCCCCTAAACCAGTTAGAAGTGAGAACGGAGCTAGGCAGAAGGGGGCTGAGTTTGGACGTGGGGCTCAGCAGTTGGGGAACCTCCAGTAGTTCACGCCCTTCCATAGCCCCCTCAAGCTGCACCCACAGTGAGCCACCCCAGGATTCCCCTGGAAGCCCCCTCCAGGGGGCAAATGTGGGCACCTGGGTGGTGAGTCAGTCCCTCCTCTGGCCCAGGAATGACTCACGTCTGCCCTCATTCCCTCCCAGCCCCCATCCTTCCACCCACAACATCCCTTAGGGTCTCCCTGGATTATGGAGTCCACACTAGTTCCAGCACTCCCAGCTCCACTGACTCCCCAAATCCCTCCCCCTCCTCCTGCCACTGAGGCACCCTCTTCCCTCCCTCCCCTACTCATGTTCCCATCCACACTCTTTTCTGAGTCGTTCTTTCTCCCTCTGTTTCATTCTGATTCTTTTTCTGTCCCCTCTTGCCATCTCTTCATTCTGTGGGTTCCCTATTTCTTTTCTATCACTGTCTTAACCTCTGACTCTCTGTCTCTTATTCCATCTCCTTCTCTTTTTTTTCCTTTCATAATTGAGATTTTATTAGTTGTCTTAAAGATTAGCCCACATACATTATGAATAATTTGTACACAATTCTTACTGTATGTGATATTTAGGCTCATTCATGTGTCAGCTTGGCCAGTTTATGGTATCCAGTAGTTTGGTCAAACAAGCACTGGCCTAATTGTTACTGTGAGCACTTTTCATGGACTTAAATCATCCATAAGCTGATTGCATCTATGACTGATTACAATCAACTGAGGAGCTTGCCATCAGCAATGAGTGATGTCTCATTCAATCAGTTGAAGGCTTTAAAAGGAGAAGTGATTTCACATCCAGAGAGAGAATTCCCATCTCTACTTCTGTCAGGGTAGGCTGCATGCTAGGCACAGAACAACTCTCAATGAATTCAGGAAGATTGAAATTATACAAAGTAATGTCTCAGACCACAGTAGAATGAAGCTGGAACTCTGTAAGTGATAGAGAACAAGATTAGGCACAAAGATAAGGAAGTTGAACAACACCTTCTTGGACAAAGAGTGGGTCAAAGAGGAAATTGCAAGGAGGTGGGGCAAGATGGTGGCTGAGTGGGCGCACCTGATATTCTCTCCTGCAAAGAAGCGGCTGGGCAGCATTGGAAATTCTTTGGGACCAGGCTGTTTTGGGATTTTGCAGGGCAGGAGGTGTCTGGACATCGATTGGGTGGGAAGGTTACAGAGAAAATTCGTCTATAAGATAAAATTGAGGCTCTGTTACATGGAGGTGGAGGCTGCGCATGGGATGCTCCCTCCTGGGGTGGGCGGAGCCGCGGCACCGATGCTGCAGTGGTGATTCCTGGAGGCTGTGCGGTACTAGGGAATTCATAAGCCCTGAGCGGGCTATTGGGGGGCTAACAGGGCAGGAGGCTTTTGCAGACTGATGTGGGGAGACAAACAGGAGTTTTATTGCGAGGCGGGGAATTTTTGATTGTGGACACAAATAGTGCTTCCGGCTAGAGCCCCGCCCCCCCAAGGCCGGCTGCCGATCTCCAGTGGCCTTAAAGTGCTCGCAATAAAGAGACATCACCAGGAGGCTGTTTCAGGGACTGGCAGGGTGGGAGATGTCTGGAAGTCGATTAGGGGAATATTTTGTGAAGCGTGGGAATTTCGGTTTCGGACTCTGATGTCAGTGTTTCCAGCTGGAGCCCCTCCCCACGGGCCTGGCTACTGATCTGCAGCATCATTAAATTGTCTGCAGTGTAGAGGCGCCCCCAGGTGGCCGTTTTGGGGGCTTACAGGGCAGGAGGTCTCCTGAAGTCGAATTGGTGATACAGCCACAGAAGAGACCCGAGAGGGTGAATTACGGGGTTCTGACACATAGGTCAGAGTTTGTGGATGTGACCTCCCCCATAGGGCTGGCACCCAGCTGTGGGATCCCTGAAGGCTGTGTTGCACTGCGGTGCTCCCAGGCTCCCTGTTAACCAGATTTGAGGTTGCCAGGTCTGAGTCCCCTAAACCCTGGTGGCACACACCCCAGAGACTCACACCTCTTGAGTCTGCAATATCACAGATTTCCATCCCTGAATCCACCACGCCCTGAGGTCCATCTGAAATCCTTGAATGTCCTAGCCCTCAACGTTTGTGTTTTTTCTTTTTTGTTTTGTTTTGTTTTTATTTTTATTTTATTTTTTATTTTTTATTGTCCTGATTGCTAACATTGCATTATCTCCTAGTCTTTTCTCCCATCGTATCCCCCAAAGTCTTTTTTTTTTTTCTCTCTGGTCCCTCATTTTCTTCTTATTTTATTTTATCTTAATTATACAATAGGTGATGTAGGGAACACCTCACATTTGCTGGGTTTCCTCATCCTCCGTTGCTTCATTTCTGTGTGAATTGATTTTGGCAACCTACACTATCCCCTTTCCCCTACATCTTGATATCCTCCATCATGTACTGTCTCTCCTATATTCCACCTCCCTTTCTTTGATCCCCAAAGTGTCTAACTCTTAATTTCTAATACCTTTGTTTTGTTTTCTGTCTTTTATCCACTCTCGAAACTATTGCCTTTCTTTTCTCTTTCCCTCTCTCACAAAAACACTAGCTTTTTAATTCATAGCATATTCCTCCCATATTCAGTCGACTACCTCATTATAGGTACTCTACCTATTGCTATAGGTCTACACAACTTACACGAATCTAATATTCATCCTCCCAGATCTCATATTGTTGCTCTGTTAACATTTATCACCAATACTAATTTACACATTTTCCTTGCTTACACAATTGCCTTTCCCTGGCCCTAATACTTTCTTTCAAAGTGAACTCAACCAGCAATAAGAAGTAAGAATAAGAAGAACAAAGTGATAAAGAGAAGCTATAACATGCAAAAACAACAGCTAATTAATCCCCAAGACTAGACAAAGAAGCTAAGGAACTGATTAAACCCGTCAAGATAAAGTGATGACCAGACAGCAACAAAAATTTACAAAACAAAACAGTAATCAGGAAAACATGGCTGAATCCAATGAACACACTAAAAACCAGGAAGGGGAGCAGAACTTCACATAAGTAATTAAAGATCTCAGAACATATATCACCAACAAATTTAATGAAGTAAGGGAAGAGGTTAACAATATGAAGACAACACTTGGAGGGGAAATTGCAGACATATGCAAAAAGATAACAGATATGATGGGAATGAACACCACAGTTCAAGAAATCAAAAACACACTTGCAGCAAATAACAGCAGATTAGAAGAGGCAGAGCAGAGAATTAGTGATATGGAAGACAGTACATTGGAAATCAAACAGATAGTAGAATTGATCGATAAAAAGATAGAAAAAATCCAGCTAGGACTTAGGGACCTGAATGACAATGCAAAATGCTCAAACATATGTATTATATGAATCCCAGAAGGAGAAGAGAAGGGAAAGGGATCAGAAGGAGTGTTGCAGGAAATAATGGCTGAAAACTTCCCAAATCTACTGAAAGAGACAGATGTACATATCCAAGAAGCACAGCTCACCCCAAACATCATAAACCCCAATAGGCCCACCCAAGACATATACTTGTCAAATTATCCAATGCTCAAGACAAAGAGAAAATTCTAAAAGCAGCAAGAGAAAAGAAAACCATCACATACAAGGGAAACTCCTTAAGATTAAGTGCTGATTTCTCATCTGAAACCATGGAGGCAAGAAGGAAGTGCTATGATATAGTCAAGGTACTAAAAGAAAAAAATTTCCAACCAAGAATACTCTATCCAGCCAAACTAGCATTCAAAAATGATGGAGAGTTCAAAATATTCACAGATAAACAGAAATTAAAAGAGTAAGCCAGCAAGAAACCTCCCCTTCAAGAAATTCTAAAGGGAGTTCTGCAGGAAGAAAGGAAAAAACAGGACAGGCAGTGTTGGAGGAGAGTGTAAGAGCAACAAAATAGACAAAGAGAGAAGAAAAAAACAAACAAAATATGACAAACACGAGTCCAATCAAAATATGGCTAACACCAATAATTCCTTGAAAGTAATAACACTGAATGTCAATGGATTAAACTCACCTATCAAAAGATTCAAACTGGGACATTGGATAAGGAAATATGACCCATCTATATGATGTCTACAAGAGACACATCTTAGACCTAGAGACTCATGGAGACTGAAAGTGAATGGTTGGAAAACAATCTTACAAGCAAACAATAACCAAAAAAAGGCAGGAGTAGCGGTATTAATATCAGACGAAATAGACTTTAAATGCAAAACCATTGTGAGAGACAAAGAAGGGTACTACATATTAGTGAAAGGGGCAATCTGTCAAGAAGAACGAACAATCATAAATATTTATGCTCCTAACAAAGGCGACTCTAAATACGTGAGGCAAGCGCTGGAAAAACTAAGTGAAAGAATAGATGCATCTGCAATTATAGTGGGGTATTTTAACACACCCCTATCAATTCTGGACAGAACATCTCAAAAGAGAATCACTAAAGAAACAAACTATTTGAACAGTATATTAGAGGAGCTGGATCTAATACACATATACAGACCATTACACCCAAAGACAGCAGGATATACATTTTTCTCAAGTGCACATGGATCATTCTCCAAGATAGACCATATGCTAGGCCACAAAGAAAGGCTTAATGAATTCAGAAAGATCAAAATCATACAAAATAATATTTCTGACCACAGTGGAGTGAAGCTGGAAATCTGCAAGGGCCAGAGGCCCAGATTTCACACCAAGATATGGAAATTAAACAGCACACTCTCAGAAAAACTGTGGGTCAAAGAGGAAATCTCAAAAGAAATCAACGACTACCTTGAAACAAATCATAATGATAACACAACATACCAAAATTTATGGGATGCAGCAAAAGCAGTTTTGAGAGGGAAATTTATAGCCATAAATTCATACATCAAAAAAGAGGAAAGAGCAAAAATTGAAGAACTAAATGCACATTTGGAGGAATTAGGAAAAAAAACATCAAAATAATCCCACAGGAAGAAGAAGGAAGGAAGTAATAAAGATAAGAGCAGAACTAAATGAAATAGAAAATAAGAAAGCACTTGAAAAGATAAACAAGACCAAGAGCTGGTTTTTTGAGAAGATCAATAGAATTGACAATCCTTTAGCGAGAATAACAAAGAAAAAAAGAGAGAAGATGCAAATACACAACATAAGAAATGAGAAAGGATATATCACCATTGATCCCACAGAAATAAAGACTATCATAAGAGGATACTTTGAAAAACTATAGTCCAACAAAAATGACAATTCAGAGGAAATGGACAAGTTCCTAGAAACACATAAGTAGCCGATGTTGGCAAAAGAAGAAATTGATGATCTCAACAAACCAATCACAAGTAAAGAGATAAAATCAGTCATTAAAAACCTCCCAACTAAGAAGTGCCCAGGGCCAGATGGCTTCACAGGTGAATTCTACAAAACATTCCAGAAAGAACTAACACCAATCCTGCGGAAAGTCTTCCAAAAAATTGAAACAGAAGGAACATTGCCTAACTCCTTCTATCATGCCAACATTACCCTAGTACCAAAGCCAAACAAGGACACCACAAGAAAGGAAAATTACAGACCAATTTCTCCAATGAACCTAGATGCAAAAATACCTAACAAAATAGTTGCTAATCAAATGCAACAACACATTAAATGAATTATGCACCATGACCAAGTGGGATTCATTCCAGGTATGCAAGGATGGTTCAACATAAGAAAATCAATCAATGTAATACACCATATAAACAGATTGAAGGAAAAAAACCACATGATTATATCTATAGATGCAGAAAAAGCATTTGAAAAAATACAGCACACTTTCTTGATAAAAACACTCCAAAAGATTGGAATACAAGGAAATTTTTTGAACATGATAAAGAGTATATATGAAAAACCTATAGCCAACATCGTTCACAATGGAGAAATCCTAAAATCCTTCCCTCTAAAGTCAGGAACAAGACAAGGATGCCCACTGTCTCCCCTTCTATTTAACATTGTCTTAGAAGTACTTGCTCGAGCACTGAGGCAAGAACCAGATATAAAAGGCATTTGAATTGGAAAGGAAGAATTCAAAATTTCATTATTTGCAGATGACATGATCCTATACATAGAAAACCCTGAGAGGCCTATAACAAAGTTTCTAGAACTCATAAATGAGTTTAGTAAAGTCGCAAGTTATAAGATCAATGCGCAAAAATCAGTAGCATTTCTGTACACCAATAATGAGCAAGATCAGGAGGAAATCAAGAAACAAATACCATTCACAATAGTAAATAAAAAAATCAAATATTTAGGAATAAATTTAACTTAAGATGTAAAAAACTTATACACTGAGAACTATACAAGACTGTTCAAGGAAATCAAAGAAGACCTAAATAAATGGAAGAATATTCCTTGTTCATGGATAGGAAGACTAAATATTATTAAGATGTCTATCCTACCAAAGCTGATCTACACATTCAATGCAATCCCAATAAAAATCAACACAGCCTTCTTTAAGGAACTAGAAAAGCTAACTATAAAATTTATTTGGAAAGGAAAGAGGCCCTGAATAGCCAAAGACATATTGAAAAAGAAAAACAAAATTGGAGGAATCACACTACTGGACTTGAAAACATACTACAAAGCTACAGTAGTGAAAACAGCATGGTATTGGCATAAGGAGAGACACACAGACCAATGAAATCGTATTGAAATTTCTGATAAAGAACCTCATATATATAGCCATATAATATTCGATAAAGCCACCAAACCCTCTGAACTAGGAGAGAATGGCCTGTTCAACAAATGGGGCCTGGAGAACTGTATATCCATATGTAGAAGAATGAAAGAGGATTACCATCTCACACCTTATACAGAGATCAACTCAAGATGGATCAAAGACCTAAATATAAGAGCCAAGACCATAAAGACCTTGGAAAGCAGTGTAAGGAAACATCTACAAGACCTTGTAATAGGAAATGGCTGCATGAACTTCACACCAAAAGCACGAGCAGTAAAAGAACAAATAGATAAATGGGACTTCCTCAAAATTAAAGCCTTCTGCACCTCAAAGGAGTTTGTCAAGAAAGTAAAAAGGGAACCCACACAATGGGAGAAAATATTTGGCAACCATATATCTGATAAGAGACTTATTACTTGCATTTACAAAGAACTCCTATATCTTGAAAATAAAAAGATAAACAACCCATTTAAAAAATGGGAAAAAGATTTAAACAGACACTTCTCCAAAGAAGAAATACAAATGGCTAAATGCACATGAAAAAATGCTCCAAATCTCTAGCTACCAGGGAAATGCAAATCAAAACTACAATGAGATACCATCTTACTTCCATAAGATTGGCAGCTATGAAAAAAACAGAAGAATACAAATGCTGGAGAGGATGTGAAGAAAGGGGAACACTCATCCACTGCTGGTGGGAATGCAGAAGGATCCAACCATTCTGGAGGACAGTTTGGCAGTTTCTCAAAAAACTAACTGTAGATTTGTCATATGACCCAGCAATTCCACTGCTGGGTATATACCCAGCAGAACTGAAAACAAGGACACAAACTGATATATGCACACCAATGCTCATAGCAGCATTGTTCACAAAAGTTGGAATCAACCCAAATGCCCATCAACAGATGAGTGGATCAATAAAATGTGGTATATACATTCAATGGAATACTACTCGGCTGTAAGAACAAATACACTACAAACACACATGATAACATGGATGAACCTTGAGAACCTTATGTTGAGTGAAGCAACCCAGGCATTAAAGGACAAATACTACATGACCTCAATGATATGAAATAAGGAAGTTGCCTCAGAGAGCTAGAGACTGGAAGACAGACTCACAGGAAATCGGGGGGTAGAGGAAGTATGTAAGCTGACATCTACATGGGTGAAATATATTATAAGCTGGTGGTAAGTATGTACACAAGGAAGAGATAAAATGGGGGCATAGTGTTAGCTTTGGGTGGGACTTTGCGGGTTTGAGGGGGCTAGGGATGGGCAGATGGGCAATAATGTCAAAGAAATTTTGGGGAGAGGGGCAACATACGAACATAGGAGATTGTCAGGTGTTGGTTGAAAATAAAATGCTGAGAAAACCTTTTCAAAATATAATTAGGAAAGTTACCTGTTTACAATACTCAAAGGGGATAATCTGACGCAGTACAGACTCCTAGGGAATATCTGAATGCTCATTTTGCCAGAGTGGGTTATACCATTGGGTAGAGACCCATATAATGAGAGTGAAGGTAGACCCACATCCTGGGGAGGACTAATGCCATCAATAGAGGGAACTGTATCTCCTCAGAGAAAAGGTGGCTCCCAGGGCATTAGGGCAGTTGAGCAAGTCAAGTCCTCAACACTGTTGAAAGTATCACTGAACATGGCTCCTCAAGAAATGAAGATTGACTGTCACTGCGGGGCCCAAGGAGAGGGGGAAATAGATATTTTGGAACCAAAGTAAATGTGAGGGCAAAAGAAGTGTTTCACAAGAGTACACAAGGATGGATATAAAACATGTAATATTACACCAAAAACATATAGGGGATGACAGACTAATAATGTAAACCATAATGTAAAACATAGGATAAATTAAAAACTTAGAAAACTGTATAGCCTAAAGTATGAACTGCAATGTAAACACAAATGTCACCTTGTTTGAAAGCTATTGTCTCAATATCTGTACATCAGTTTCAGTAAATATGATATGAATAAGTTAAAAGATTATCACTGTGGAAGGGAAAAGGTTTTATAATGGATATGTGGGAGTACTGTATATTGTATAGATGAATTACTGTGACTAGGGCTCTTGTGAAGGGAACCTCAATAATTAGGAAAAAAGAAAAGAAAAAGATAGGATGTAGAATTTTTCCAATTCAATATGTATTCTATATCTAACCTTTAAACTCATCGCTATATTCCATTTTACTATTAAGGGAACCTGACATTATATTGGGCTTCACTTTTCAGGAAGTTTTGGATCACAGAGTGGTTCAACAATGGCAGCGGAGGAATACTGGTATGGAATGTTTTTGACAGGCGATATATGGTTGACAGGGAGTTATACAGGGCATGTGTCCAGGGTGCATGGAAATGTTTGGATATACTCATAGTGGAAACAATTAAAAAAAAAACAACTGGGGGGGTACTGGGTTCCTGGCCAGGTGGGGGCTCTGTCATGGTCCCTAGGGGAGCAGTGGCAGTCCCCCAGGTGCAACAGTAAGGACCAGGAAGGAATGAGGGTCGAACAGTGAGCCCCTGATACTAATGACTATGCTTGTGAGCCTATACACCTGAAATAAGAACAAGGCCTAGAGCAGCACTGTGCCTAAGAGTTCCCTCCTGACAACCTCTGTGTTACTCAAATGTGGCCAGTCTCGAAGCCAAACTCAACATGTAAATGCAATGCCTTCCCCCTAGCATGGGGCATGACACCCGGGGATGAGCCTCCCTGGCACCGAGGGATCACTACCAAGTACCAGCTGATGACGTAACTAGAAAACGACCTTGAATTAAAGGTTCAATGTGGACCAGCAGAATATCCCTGTCTACATATAATAACAGGAGTTAAAAATGCTGTTTCACCTAAATTAAGGGGGAAATGGAAAGGACAAATGAGTTCATACGGCTATTAGTCTCTAAAAAAGAGTCTGGAGGTTGTCAGAAGGATTGCCCTTATGCAAAACTGAGCAGAGTCTAAGAGACAGATAAAGTAGATACAACCCCAGGTATTGGTCCTTTTGAGGGCTAAAAGGACCCACAGGTTCTATGATCATGGCAGATGGGGTTCACTGCCATGCCAGTTGGCCCTTCTTTGGAGCTGGTGTTTCTGTGTGATGGAGCTGGACTCAGATGGGATCTCTTTTCACAAGACTTTCATGCTACTTTACTGGAATTGTAGTTGGTGCTGGGGCTTAAGATATATCTAGGTTCTTCAATTTTTGCTCTTTCTTTTTTGATGAATTAAAAAGCTAGTGTTTTTGTGAGTGAGGGAAAGAGAAAAGAAAGGCAATAGTTTCAAGAGTGGATAAAAGACAGAAAACAAAGCAAAGGTATTAGAAATTAAGAGTTAGACACTTTGGGGATCAAAGAAAGGGAGGTGGAATATAGGAGAGACAGTAGATGATGGAGGATATCAAGATGTAGGGGAAAGGGAATAGTGTAGGTAGCCAAAATCAATTCACACAGAAATGAGGTAGCGGAGGATGAGGAAACCCAGCAAATGTGAGGTGTTCCCTGCCGCACCTATTGTATTATTAAGATAAAATAAAATAAGTAGAAAATGAGGGACAAGAGAGAGAAAAAAAGAAAAAGAGAAGAAAGAAAGAAAGAAAAAAGTGGTGGGTAAAGGGAGGGGAACAAGTAGGGAAAAGAAAAAAAGATATAGAACAACCACAACAGCAACAACAAAAAAGCCCCCCTAAATAACTGAAAAAAAAAAAAAAAGACTTTGGGGGATATGCTGGGAGAAAAGACTAGGAGATAATGCAGTGTTAGCAATGAGGACATTAAAAAAAAAAACAAAACAAAACAAAAAGAAAAAACGCAAACGTTGAGGGCTAGGACATTCAAGGACCTCAGATGGACCTCAGGGCGTGATGGATTCAGGGATGGAAAGTCTGAGATATTGAAGACTCAAGAGGTGTGAATCTCTGGGGTGTGGGCCACCAGGGTTTAATGGACTCAGACCTGGCAGCCTCAAATCTGGTTACCCGCAGCTGGGTGCCAGCCTTCTGGGAGAGGTCACATCCGCAAACTCTAACCTATGTGTCTGAACCCCGCAATTCACTCACTCACTCAGGTTTATTTTGTGGCTGTATCACCAATTCGACTTCAGGACACCTCCCACCCTGTAAGCCTCCGGAATGGCCACCTGGGGGCGCCTCTACACTGCAGCCAATTTAATGACGTGGATCAGTAGCCAGGCCTGGGGGTGGGGCTCCAGCTGGAAACGCCGATAACAAAGTCCAAAACCGAAATTCCCACGCTTCGCAAAATATTCCCCTAATCGGCTTCCGGATATCTCCCACCCGCGGGCCCTGAAACAGTCTCCTGGTGATGTCTCTTTGTTGTGAACAATTTAAGGCTGCTTCAGATTGGCAGCCGGCCTTGGTGGGGCAGGGCTCTAGACGAAGCGCTATTTGTGTCCACAATAAAAAATTCCCCACTTCGCAATAAAACTCCCGTTTGTCTCCCCAAATCGTCTGCGAAGGCTTCCTGTCCTGTTAGCCCCCCAATAGCCCGCTCAGGGCTTATGAATTTCCTAGTACTGCAGAGCCTCCAGAAATTGCCACCACAATGCCAGTGCCGCGGCTCCGCCCACCCCAGGAGGGAGCTTCCGGTGTGCAGCTCCCACCTCCGTGTAATAGAGCCTCAATTTTTTCTTATAGATAAATTTTCTCTGTTACCTTCCCACCCAATCGATGTCCAGACACCTCCTGCCCTGCAAAATCCTGAAACAGCCTGGTCCTGAAGAATTTCCAACGTTTTCCCAGTCGCTTCTTTGCAGGAGAAAATCTCAGGTGCGCTCACTCAGCCACCATCTTGCCCCGCCTCTTTTTGATTTCTTGAATTGTACTGTTCATCACCATCATATCCACTATCTTTTTGTGTATGATAGCAATTTCTTCTGTATCATCTCCAAGTGTTTTCTTCATATTCTTAAACTCTTCCTTTACTTCATTAAATTGGTCACTAATATATGTTTTGAGCACTTTAATTCCTTGTTCAATATTCTGCTCCTCTTCCTGGTTTTTAGTTTGTTCATTGGATTGTGGCTTGTTTTCCTGATTATTGGTTTGGTTTGTAGTTTTTTGTTGCTGTCTGGTCATCATTTTATTTTGCTGGGTTTATTCAGTTCCTTAGCTTCTTTGACTAGTCTTGGGGTTTAATTAGTTGTTGTTTATGTGTAAGTGTTATGTCTTCTTTTTGTCACTTTGTTCTTATTCTTTTCTTGTTGCTGGCTAAGTTCACTTTGAAGGAAAATATTAGGGCCAGGGAAAGCAAATGAGTAAGAAAAGAAAATGTGTAAAGTAGTATTGATAAGAAATGTTAACAGAGGAATGATGCGAGATCTAGGAGAGTGTATATTAGACTCATGTAAACTGTGTAGGGTTATAGCATTAAGTAGAGTACATATAATGAGACAGTCAACTGAATATGGGGAGGAATATAGTATGAATTAAAAGGCCAGTGTTTTCATGAGAGAGGGAAAGAGAAAAGAAAGACAATAATATAAAGAGTGAATAAAACACAGAAAACAGGACAAAGATATTAGAAATAAAAAATCAGACAATTTGAGGGCCAAACAAAGGGAGGTGGAATGTAAGAGAAACAGAGATGATGGAGGATAGAAAGGTGTAGAGGAAAGGAGATAGTATAGGTGGCCAAAATCAATACATAGAGAAAAGAAGAAATGGAGGATGAGGAAGTACAGCAAATGTGAAGTGCTCCCTGCAGCACCTATTATATATAAAATAAAATAAAATAAAAAGAAGAGAAAGGAAGAAAAAGAGAAAAAAATGGGGGGTATGTGCAGTGCTGATGCACGCAAGGAGTGCTGTGCCACGCAGAGGTGTCCCCTGTATAGGGAAGCCCCATGCGCAAGGACTGTGCCCCATAAGGAGAGCCACCAAGCATGACGAATGTGCAGCCTGCCCAAGAATGGCACTGCACACACACAAGAAGAGCTTCCCAACATGAAAGAAAGTGCAGTCTGCCCAAGAATGGCACTGTACACATGGAGAGCTGACACAATGAGATGATGCAACAAAAAGAAACACAGTTTCCTGGTGCCACTGATAGGAATAGAAGTGGTCACAGAAGAACACACAGCAAGTGGACACAGAGAGCAGACAACTGGGGGTGGGGGAGAGGGATGAGAAATGAAAAATCTTTAAAAAAAAAAAGAATAAAGGCCTTGGGGGATAAAAGGGAAGAAAAAACCAGGAGAAATGCAGCAACAGCAATCATGAAACAAACAAACAAACAAACAAAAACAACAACAACAACAAAAAACCAAAACCCAATGTTTCAAGCTAGGAATCCTCTTTGCAGTTAAATAAAATACTTAGGGATCTGATGTTCCCCCTTTCTACCATCCTTACTTCCTTCTCTCCCAGGCCAGCAGGAAAGCTGCATGGGGGGTTTAGAAGGAGATTCAAGTGGGTCCTTGTTGAACCAACTCAATACAGAAGACAATGACTCCTTATTTCTAGCACGAGAGCACCTACACCTCACCAGAAACCCCAAATATGCTTTTGGAAGCTTGGATAGCACGTCCTACAGTCCCTCCCCCTTACATGTGCTAGGGGAGGTCTAATTGATTTTCTGACTCCAGCTTCTCCCAGACCAAGTTTCCTATCCCAGGACATTTAGGTAAATTGGGCTTTCTCAGCAGATTCACCTCCCCTTTCTTCCCAGGCTCTCCCCAAGCCAGCTGGTACACTCCTCCAAGCTCAAAGAGAAAAAAAACAAAACAAAAAATGTGGAGGGTGCACTGGATTTGGAAATGTGAAGTCCAGGATATTGCGGACTCAAGGTATGTGAGTCTGAAGTGTGGGCTATGGGGGTTTAGGGGACACAGACCTGGGAACCACACATCCAGGAAACATGGGGTATGGAAGGCCGCCACACAACCAATAATTTTCAGAGATCACTGTGACCGCCAGCCCTAGGGGGAAGGGTCCTGCTGACAACTTCTGTGTCAGAAACCCAAAATTCTACCTCTTGCAAGAATCTCTTCTGTCACTGTCTCACCAAATCAACGTCCAGACACCTCCTGCCCTGCAAGCCCCTGAAACAGCCTGCTCCAGCAGGACTCCAACCCTACTTAGCCATTTCTTTGCAGGAGAGATTATGAGGTTCACTCACTCAGATGCCATATTGCTCTGCCTCCCCTCTGCAGGTTTTGAACTGGATTTAGTGAGTAAAATATGGGAGATTTAAAAAAGGAACTTTTTGTCCCCCAAAATTAGAAGATCCAAGAAAAGTTAGTGCAAAGAGAATGTCTATATATTTCCTGTCATAAAATTTCAGCTGGATGACTGATAACCCAGTGTCTCAAGGATGAGCCAGGAATTGAGCCAGGGACCTCATATATGCCAGGCAGGAACTCTTCCACCCAGCTAACCTCTGTACTTAGGTTAGTTAACCTTTCAGAAGGCTATCTGCCCCTTTTCCCTTGGGCAGGTTAGCTTCCTTGCACAGCCATCTGTCTCTGCATCCTCTCTGAGGTAATTCCTCTCTTTACCTAGAAGGCTGTGCTTGCCAGCCTGCTTGAGATCCCCCTCTCCTCTTCCTGTTGAATTGGGGTCCCTTCCAATATTCAAGGGAGCCCACCTGGCTAAACACACTGCAAAGAAACCACTCTCAACTCACCCAGACTCCTCTTCCTCTCAGGAATCTGCCGACACACTCCATTTGGAACCAGCGGCTCCACCTAGGCTATCCCCCTGAGGATGGGGTATGTATGCTGCTTTCATCCATCAGAGCGAGCAACCCACAATTTGCCCCTATCTTCCCTATCCATCCAGTATCTTAATAGGTGACTCAGAGTACCTTTCAGTTATATATATATCCAAAGGAGCTAGCAGGAAGGGTGATGTCGGTCCCCCTCTCAGATAGAATTCACCAGTTTTACCCTCCCTTAATATCTTGAGGATGGGGGAGGGGAGCCCTTCCTTTTGGCCAGGAGGTTGAATAACTCATTATTAGTTGTTTTGGCTTCTTTGTCACTCTGCCCCTCACTCTCCTGGGAGTTGTATAGCCATGTTCTTGTTTGATGTACCCAAAGCAGATCCCCAAGGCAGCCTCTGGCTCTTTCTCCATTGTTTCATTGAAAGCTGGACCTTATCTATCTAACCCATCAATCATGTTCTCACAATCCTCCCGATATCTTCTTAATATCCTTAAACTCTTTAGCCATGTCATTGAATTTATTAAGGAGAGATTTGTTTGAACATCTATGATTAGTTGTCTTCACTCCTTTATGTCATCTGGAGTCTTTTCTTTTTCCTGTAAGTGGGCCATGCCTTCCTCTTTCTCAGTGTAGATTGTAATTTTTTGTTGGTGTCTTGGCATCTGGATTACTGGAGTATGTATTCTGGGTGCAGTTTCTCTCTTTAGTTTAGGGTTTACTTGTTCATTCTCTCTTGCTGGTAGTGTAGTAGGAGCCATGGATGTAGCAAGCTGTGGAGCCTCAAGCTGCCCTCATTGCCCCCGGGACCAATGAAGTTTCTCCTATCTTTCTCCTTTGCCAGGGATAGGGACAGAGTCACAGCTGTGTGGAATAATCCAAGTTGTGCAGGCCTAGACTGTAATTGCCCAGAGAGACTGATGAAGGTTCATGCCCTTTTCTCCCCTGCTTACCATGGGGATGGAGCTGCAGGTGTGGGCAGCAATCTATGCTGAGCATTTCCAAAATGACCAAAGTTATCTCGGTAGAATTCCAACTATTCAGTCTGTGCCAGCTGAATGAACCTGCAGTTACCTGGATAGGCTCATGCAGGGCCTGCCAGCCTCCTCCCTGCTAGAGGTGGGGCTGAAGCCTGGGCTAGGGCTGCAGGCTGATCTGGGTGAAAGAAGCCAGTCCCTATCATGACTGTTATCTTCATTAAGCCTGGCTTCCCCTCATGCCAGGGGTGGAGTAAAAATTGTGGCTACTGGCCTCCTTCTGACTTGGACAGGTTCAAATTATAGCTGTTCTTTGGGTTACACTTTAGCCAGCAGAATTTTCTAATCAGTAGTTGAAGGCAGTGGCCAATCATCTCTTCTTCCCCTGTATTTGGGAAGTGGAACTTCCAATTCCAGCCACAGAATGGCTCCTGAGGTGACTTGTGCTGCCAGTGGAGGATGGACACTGGCCTGTATGGCATGGAGGGCTCTACTTATAAGTCTTCTCTGCAGATGGGCAGTTTCCATCTTCCATTCTTTCAAGAATGTGGCAGGATACTCTTCTGGTCTCCTGGAGCCCCCAAACAGGAACTTTAGATAGCTCTGGGTGATTACTAACTACCCTGTAGCACAAGCTGACTCCAGGAGCTCCTTACTCTGCTGCCATCTTGCTGGTTTTCTCTGCTTCCAGTGTATTTTTGATTTCTTGCATTGTGCCATTTATCACCATCATATCTGTTATCTTTTTTTAAGATTCATTTTTATTTATTTCTCTCCCCTTCCCCCCCATTGTCTGCTCTCTGTGTCCATTTGCTGTGTGTTCTTCTGTGACCACTTCTATCCTTATCAGTGGCACTTGGAACCTGTGTTTCTTTTTGTTGCATCATCTTGCTGTGTCAGCTCTCTGTGTGTGCAGCGCCATTCTTGGGCAGGCTGCACTTTCTTTCGTGCTGGGCAGGTCTTCTTACAGGGCACACTCCTTGTGCATGGGGCTCCCTTACATGGGGGACATGCCTGCGTGGCAGGGCACTCCTTGCGCACATGAGCACTGCGCACGGACCAGCTCCACATGGGTCAAGGAGGCCCGGGGTTTGAACTGCAAACCTCCCATGTAGTCGGCAGATGCCCTATCCATTGGGCCAAGTCCGCTTCCCTCTGTTATCTTTTTATGTAAGTTTATGATTTCTTCAGTATCTTTCCCTAGTGTCTTCTTAATATCCTTTCTCTCTTCTTCACTTCATTAGGCTGATTGATGATATTCGTTTAGACATCCTTGATTAGTTCCATATTCTGCATCTCCTCCTGTTTTTTAGTTTGTTTGTTGGACTGGGCCATGTCTTCCTGTTTCTTGGTATGGCTTGCAATTTTTTGTTGGTGTCTAGGCATCTGTTTATCTTGATGGGCTTATTTTGTTGGTTAGCTTCTCTTTCTACTCTCAGTTTTTGTTTTGTTGTTTCTCTGTGTGTGGCAATGTTGGTTTTTGATACTTGGTTTATCTTCTATATCCATGTAGTTGTTTGTGTTCCCTACATCAATACCATCTCTCTCCACCTCCCCCATATTGTTGCCATTTCTCCCATAAGTCTTAAAAGTTGCCCAGCTTAAGTTATCAAAATCTGGCCAGGGACTCACTGATGGGGTGCAGATTTTCTCACAGGGGTTAGGATACAAAGATATCCCAAAACAGTTTTAATCCCTGCAATTTCCAGATCATTCAGCAGATGGCACTTGTTGGTGCACCTTTCCATAGAGGTGTTTCTGTTTCAGCTTTTCTGTTTTCCTGTGTTTAATTTCCAGATTAAAAGAGAGATTCAAAACAGATTCTGCTCATTGAATTCACTGAAGAAAAACCTCCTAACTCCTCCACCCTCTTCCCTTGAAAAAGCTGACAGGGAGGAAGATGTCTGCTCTCTCAGAATTAGCTGCAATGAGCCAGGGGTTTTATCCTAGCTTGATGTCTTGGGGGTGGGAGAGGGGAGCCCTTCCTGGCCACAGTGTAGTCTTGGTAATATGTTTGTTGTTTGTGTTCTTCATCTCTTTGTTCCTCACCTTCCTGGGAGTTGTATAGCACTGTCCTGGTCTGTTGACCCCCAAAGCAGGCCCCTTGGACAGCTTCTGGCTCTTTCCCTATTGTTTTTGAGAGCACTGAGCCCTGCCTGTTAGTTGGATCTCATCTTTCCACAATTCTCTTACACTATTTTAAGAAAGTCCTTTGGACCTGTTTTTGCTGGTTATATAACTGCAGCTCAAGGAAGAGTCTTGGATAAAAAATGAGGTTGAAACAGAAAGCTTAATTCTAGGTAACTGAGGAATTGTTTCATAGCTCCTTGACTCTGATGGGAGTTAGCCGCATGATGTATGGACCCAACTTCTTCAGCAAATGAGTGTCCAGTATTTCTTGCATATTTCCCTCACAATTCTACCACTAAAAGTTACTTATGAAATGGTGAAAGCAGATCACAGTGTTTGTAGCTAGCAGAGCTATTACATGGGTATGATAGCAGTTGAAAGGGAAGTCTAAGGAAAGCTTAAAAAATGTGACATAAGACTGTATAACATAGTGAAACCTCATGTGAACTATGAATATGGGTGATATTGCATATATAAGACTCTTTTTACAAAATATAAATACAGAAAAACGAGAGAGATGGAAACAGAATGGCATGGGAAGTATAGAGAGATTGAGAGGTTATGAGCTCTTTTTTTGTTCTTTTTAAAAATTATTCTTATTGGAATAAAGAAAATTCTCTAAAATGATTGAAGTGATGAGTGCACAATTATGTGATTATACTGAATACACTATATTGTACACTTGGGTGGATTTGTGCTTTATTAGTATGTATTAATACAATTGATATTTTAAAAAATTACTCGTAGCAAACATTAAAAAGTATTTTTTTTCATGTTCTTCTCACATAGGATGACATTCATGATTTTCTTCCTTTTCTAGGAGACAAGCTCATCTGGTTTAGCTGGTCATAATTCTCCTGAAAAGGAAATGATACTGTGTTAAAGAAGTGCAAGAATTGTACACTGAAAACTATAAAACATTATCGAAAGAAGTTAAAGAAGGTGCAAATGATTGGAAAAACATCTCATGTTCATGAGTTGGAAGCCTTAATATTTCTTAATATTGCCAAATTGATCTACAAAATCCAGTTAACATTTTTGTGCAGAAAATAACAAGCAGATCCTAAAATTTATTTTATCGGGGTATCAAGAATGGTCAAGGGAAGCGGACTTGGCCCAGTGGTTAGGGCGTCCGTCTACCACATGGGAGGTCCGCGGTTCAAACCCTGGCCCTTCTTGACCCATGTGGAGCTGGCCCATGTGCAGTGCTGATGTGTGCAAGGAGTGCCCTGCCACACAAGGGTGTCCCACGTGTAGGGGAGCCCCACGCGCAAGGAGTGCACCCCGTAAGGAGAGCCGCCCAGCGCGAAAGAAAGTGCAGTCTGCCTAAGAATTGTGCTGCCCACACGGAGAGCTGACACAAGATGATGCAACAACAAAAAAGAAACACAGATTCCCGTGCTGCTGACAACAACAGAAGCTGACAACAACAGAAGTGGACAAAGAAGAAGACGCAGCAAATAGACACAGAGAACAGACAACCCAGGCATGGGGCGGGGGGGCGGGGTGGAGGGGAGGGGAGAAAATAAATAAATCTTAAAAAAAAAAAGAATGGTCAAAACAACCTTGAAAAAGAACTACTTTGGAGTGATCCCTAATTTCAAAACTTACCACAGTAATCTACAGTAATCAGGAGAATGTGGTTCTGGCATAAAGATAGACATATAAATCAATGGAATAGAATTAAGGGTCCAGAAATAAACCCTTATATGTATGGTTAATTTATTTTAGACAAGGACGCCAAGATAAGTCAATAGGGAGAGAATATTCTTTTCAACAAATGATGCTGCGCCAACTGGATATGGTCCTGGAAAAGAAAGAAGATAGACCTCTACATCACACCATATGTAAAAATTAACCCCAAATGGATCATATATCTAAACGGTACAACTAAAACTATACAAATTTTGGAAGAAAAACAGGTATAAATTTCTGTGGTGTTGATATTAGGAAATCATTTCTTTGATACAACACTGAACACACGACTGATGAAAGAAAAAAATAAATTGTACTTCATCAAAATTAAAAATGTTTGTGCCTTAAGGGACACCATCAAGAAAGTCAAAGCATAACTCAAAGAATGGGAGAAAGCATTTGCTAATCATATGTCTGATAAGGGACTAAAATCCAGAATACATAAACAATTTTTTCAACTCAATGATAAAAGAAATATAAATACCCAGCTAACAATGGGCAAAGGAGTTGGACAGACATTTCCCAAAGAAGATAGGCAATTGGCCAATAAGCACATGAAAAGATGCTCAACATCATTAATCATTAGGAAATGCACACAAAACCACAATGAGATAGCACTTCATACCCACTAGGATGCCTAGAATTAAAAAAAAAAAAAAGAAAAGAAAAGTAACTGTTAGTGAGGACATGGAGAAATTGGACCCCTTGTACATTGCTGGTTTTGTATATCTGAACTACAAATATTTGGTATTACTAATATTGCTAGCATTTATCCTACATCCTCTGTGATCCTCCACTCAGATTTTGCTATGTTTGAGGGTGCTGAAAATACCAAGAACCATTGCAAAGTATTTTTATTTTAGTACTGTACACATAAAGCCACAGTTACCATTTTAGTCACTTAATGTGTACCATTAGGTGGCATTTAAGGAATAGACCATGTTGTGCAACCATCACAACTACCTAGTTCCAAGACATTTTCATCATCCCAAAAGGAAACCCTTTGGTCACATCCCATGACCTCCTTCCCCCAGCCCCTGGCAACCACTCATCTGCTTTCTGTCTCTATGGAGTCATCTGTTCTGGACATTTCATGAAATTGTACAATAGGTGGCCTTTTGCATCTGGCTACTTTCACCTAGCATTATGTTTTCAAGGGTCACCCATTTTGTAGCATGGATGAGTATTTCACCCCTTTTTGTGCCTGAATAATATTCCATTGCATGCATGTGATACATTTTGTTATCCATTTATCAGATGATGGACATTTGGGTTGTTTCCATCTTCGGACTCTTGCAAATAAGCTGCCATGAACTTTCATGTATGAGTTTTGTTTGAACACCCGTTTTCAGGGTTGCATACTTTTAAAGTCTTTTACAGCCAGAAATTCAAATGAATACTTCTTTCACTTTACTTTTATGACTATATATATCAATATGCCATGTTTTTATTGCTCTTGACTTAGGGGGTGACATGGTGTGACTGTGTGTAAAGCTTCTGCATCACTACTTCAGATATTTGGTGCCTCCTTATTTAGCTTGCCATAATGTCCTTCTCTGCTTACAAGCATTTTGTATCTTCTTTCCCAAATAAAATGAGACAGCACATGCACCTGGTATGGCACAAAGCGGGGGCTCAACATGTGGGGAGTGAGATGTCAGCCATGGGCAAAGGTCCAGTTGAGCACAGTTGAAAGTTAAAGTGAAAGCAGACAAAGACCTTGAATGAGAGAGAATTGCCTTTGAGTGAGACAAGCGTCAAATGGAGTGTGAGCAGCACTGCAGTATCTCCCACTGTAGACCCAAGCCAACTAGTGTGACAGGCATGTGCTGCTGAACCATACCTATTATTGAAGTACTTTGGGAGGGAACTTACTGTGCTGGGTTTGGAGGCATGAGGTATGATCCTGCTGGTGACTGTGTGCTTCTCAGACTCAGTTTTCATTCCCTGGATCCCTTTGAACCAGTTCCTGTATTGCTCCCGGACCTACAACGACAAAGCATGCCCTGGGTTAGCCCACAGAGAGGAGCAAGGATGGGAGGAGTCCTGGATAGAGCCAGGAAGAGGTACCTGCTGGCTGAGGAGGCAGTACACCAGGAAGATGAAGACTCCCTGCAGGCTGTTGACGATGGTGAAGAGGTAAAGCATCACATGGGCAGCTGGGCCCACCTGCAGCATGCCCAGACACCACGTGCATCCCAGGATGAAGAGCTGAGCAGTTGCTTTAAATGCCAACATCCTGGGCAGAATGAGAAAGGAGACCTACATTGTGCCCAGAGTGTTCAAATTAAGGCTGTTTTCATCTCTATCCCATGGACATCCTTGTCTTCCTCCCCTGGTGACGTGTTCCCACTGCTTTGACCTTTACTGTCAAATAGTTCCCCAAAATAAAGACCACTTGGGTCCAGGATGGCATTTTGATTTAGACTGAGGAGGCTAGTGATGTTCCATGAAGATACCTAATTCCATGTCGTAATGCTGGGACATTATTTAGTAATGTTGGAATGGTAAATGGAACATTATTGAGGATACACTCTGCCCCTGGCTCTGTGCTGGAGTCTGGGCACAAGAATGAAAAAGACAAGATTTCTGCCGGCACATACCTTACAACCTAGCAGAAAAACAGAAGCAAATAGTCACTTATATTTGTGAATTGCAAGCTACTAAGCTGGCTTGCATCTAGGACCCTTTCCATCCTCAACCTCTCCATGAACTGCCTGCGCATCTTTGCCTAGAATAGAGATCATTAATTCTGTGCAAAGGTGAAGAAAGTAAAGATCATCCAAAGCCGCCTAGAGAAGGTGATTGTGGATATTTAAATGGGTTTGAACAATTGTGGGAGTGGAGTGGGTAAAAGGAAGAGCATAAATGCAGGAGCAGGACATAGATGGGCATGCTGTGTTCCAGTACAAGCTATATTTAATATCCCTTAGTGTTTCACAAAGAGATACATATTCCCTGGACCTTTGTCATAGTACCAATAAAATGTCAATATAGAACAAAGTCAATTCTCTTTTCAGCTGAGGAAGTTTCATGCTGGGGAATATTTTGCTTGGGTGTCAGAAGCAAACCACAGTATCTGAGCTGGGTATGGAGGAGGTGCTGGCCACACTTATCTCCTTTGGGTCCATGCAGAGGTTCTGATAAGGGACATCAGGAGCTCAGAGGCACATGAACTTGTTCCTGGACCACGAGTGCCAATATTCCATCTTACCTTGTGTTCTGGAGAGTGGAGACCTCACTGTTGAGGGAGAAGAGCTTGGTTTTCACAATCCAGAAGGTCATCAGAAAGAAAGCCAGATTAATCTGCAGAAATCCCACAAGATGTATGTGCAGTTTGAATTTGGTGAATCACAAAGGAGTTTTTGAACTAATCCATTATTGTGGGTATGAGACCATTTGATTGCATTAGAGTCTGTTAAGGGGCCTTGATTAGCTCACTTGGTTAGATGGCTTTTGATTGGATGATGTCAATGAGGACAGAGAAAGGAAACTGCCATTTTGACCTGGCCATGTGAGAGAAAGGACTTGAAGATGACTAGCAGCTGAAGCTGAAGCATGAATTCCCAAGAGGCTGGGCCCCCAGGGTAGCTCAAGGCTGATAGCCCACAGTTGAACTCAGGAAGAAAGTGGAGTAGGTGAGACTGAGAGAGGAGGCCTGGAAAGAGACAACCCCTGTGCCTGGTTGCCCATGGCTGAGCTCTGGGAGGCAGTAGATTCTGGAGTGGAAGCCAGAGAGCTCAGCAGATGTTGGCTGCCATCTTGCTTCAGCACATGTCAATACGACAGGATCCCAGTAGCTGATTTTGGTGAGAGAGCATTTCTGATGGTGTTTTTTTTTTTCCACATTTTTTTTAAATGAAAAAAATATTTTTATTATCTTTTTTAAAAATATGCATAGATCACTCAAAATGTTACCTTAAAAAATATGAGAGTTTCCCATATACCCCACTCCCCCCACCCCACACTCCTCCCACATCGACAACTTCCTTCATTAATGTGGTGCATTCATTTCATTTGATGAGTACATTTTGGAGCCCTGCTACACAGCATGGATTATAGTTTATGTTGTAGTTTACACTCTCTCCCAGTCCATTCAGTGGGTTATGGCAGGATATATAATGTCCTCATCCATCCCTGCAATTTCAATGAGGACAACTCCAAGTCCTGAAAATGTCCCTATGTCACACCACTTTTTCCTTCTCCCTGCCCTCAGCAACTCCGGTGGCCACTACAATTTGACATCATCTTACACCCATTAGACTGGCGGCTATTAAAAAGACAGAAGACTACCAGTGTTGGAGAGGATGTGGAGGAATGGGAACCCTCATCCACTGCTGGTGGGAATGTACAAGGATCCAGTCATTCTGGAGGACAGTTTGGCTGTTCCTCAAAAACCTAGCTATAGATTTGCCATATGACCCAGCAATTCCACTACTGGGTATGTACCCAGAAGAATTGAAAACAAGGACATGAACTGACATATGTGCACCAATGTTCATAGCGGCACTATTCACTATTGCCAAAAGTTGGAATCAACCCAAAAGCCCATCAACAGATGAATAGATAAACAAATTGTGGTATATACACACAATGGAGTACTACTCAGCTGTAAGAAGGAACACAGTGCTAACACATGGGATAGCATGGATGAATCTTGAGGACCTTATGTTGAGTGAAGCAAGCTAGGCATTGAAGGACAAATACTACATGACCTCTCTGATATGAATTAAGTGAATCTGATGGTGTTTTGATTTGGATGTTTTACAACCTTGGAACTGTAAGTTTTTTGCCCCGAATAAAATTCTCATGATAAAAGCCAACCCATTTCTGGTACTTTACACCAGCAACTCTAAGGCAAGCTAAGACAGTGTACTGAATTAATTCCACACCTTCAAAACCTTCCTCCTAGCCCACTCCACACCTAACTCATCATACCAAAAGCTTTTGTATTCCACAGCAGTCATAGAAACCACGCCAAACCCCCAATAACTCGGTGACATTAATGGTCCCATTACTAGGGTGACCAACTTGTTCCAGCCTTCCTAGACTTTCTTGGTTGGAGAACTGTGTTCCCATATCTTGTGAAATCTGTCACTCCTGATTTTAAAACTGGAAGTCACACAACCCAGGAATGCTGTCAGTCCTAGGCCATATGGAGTGAATGGTCACCCTACCTGACCTCTGCATATGCCCTGCTCTTTGAGTGACACTTAGATGGACAGTAAGGATGCTGTGATGTCATTACTCACAGAGAAGATGGCGCAGACTGGTCCAAGAAAGGCCCATATAAACCCGTTGTCTGTGTGGAGCCAGCACCTAAGAGAGAAAGAGATTCAAGAATATATTGACCATTGTATGCACATGATGGAATGCTATGCATGGGTGAAATGAAATGAAGTCATGACCCATATGACAACATAGATGAACCTGGAGGACATTACCATGAGTGAAGCAAGTCAGACACAAAAGGACAAACACATTCTGATTGCCCTATGTTGAACTAAATATATTATGTGAGATATGAATATGGGTAAAATTGCATATATAAAGCCATTTTTAGTCATTGAATAAAAAAGTTCATTGTTCATTGAAGCTGAACAAATGTAGGCTAATATTACAAAATGTTAATATCAGACAAAAAACTAAGTGGAGGAGACCATGTACAAAGTACTACATATTGTATGATTTCATTTATATAAAATGTAAATATTATTCAGTTTATAAAGATGAAATTAGATTAGTGGCTATGTAGGGCTGAGGAAAAAATATGGAGTGCTTTTGGAGTAATGAAATTGTTCTAAAATTCAATTGCTAGAATAATAATGTCGATAACAGAACAATAAATCTGTCTGATTTTTAAAACTTGTTTTATTGGAACACAGCCAAGCCTACTCATTTCTGTGTTCTCTACAGCTTCTTTTGTGCTCTGTCAAAGCTGAGTACTTGTGACAGAGACCGTATGGCCTGCAGAACTGAATATATTTATTATCTGTCCCTTAGAAAAATTCTGCTGACTTCTATTCTAAAGTATTCATAGAAGGTGAGTTGTTCATGGCTCATCTGATGCAGGTAAACGTTAATTTGTCAGCTGTGACTGTAAAACAGCTGGGCCAGATTGCCTGGCTTCAAATCCCACCTCTGCCACTGACCTGCTGAGTGATCTTGGCCACATTGATTAATTTCTCTGTGCCTCAGTTTCCTTATCTGTAGATTAGTGTGATACTAGTTTCTACCTTAGAAGATTGCTGGGAGGATGATTTGAGTTATACATGTTACATATGGAGAACATTGTCTGCATGTCAGAAGTGATTTATAAACGCTAGTTCTGGCAATGATATTAATTTTCATCATCTAAATGGTATTTACATTTCTAAATGATAAACTGTCATTTCTTTTAGAATTCGCAAACCAAGGTCACTTATCATTTCAATTTTGTTTACTGGAAGATAATGCTATCTTAATATGCTTTATTGATATGATATGTATGGCATAATTAATCTTATACCAATATCTAATCAGTAATAAATAATACTTAGAATAAATTGTTTAGATAAAAATGACCTCATTAATATAATATACAATTTACTCTTATTAATATAACATACCATCAGCATTATATTAGCAGTTATTGATATAAAGCATACTTAACATTATATGTTATAATAATTAAAATATAACATATTATACGAATGTATGATTAATAATATGCTATATAATTAATACTACAAATAATTAAATCTAAATGATCTACCAACAGTCTCGCCACTGATATCTTTCATCAGTAAGATGTCTTTGGAGCGGTTATTTAGTTTTATTCTTCCTATCATATTCTGGTGAAACTAAAGAGCTATGTGGGTTGTACTGGTGGCCACAGTCATGCTGGAGAGGATATGGGTAGGTGGGATTTGCATTTACCGTGTAGGTGTTCCATAACGGTGAGGTCTGGATGCTGCAGAAATGGTCACGACCACAGCTGGGACACCATAGCCCACGGGGAACATGGACTTCTTCATGAATCTGCTGACACTGGAGTAATTGAGCACCGTCAGGTTCCTTGCCATGAGGAAGAGGTGCAGGCCCTCCAGCAGCATCCAGGCGAAGGCGGCCAGGTAGAGGTAGTGGAGGGCACCGGCAATGATGGCACACAGCACCTGGGGGAGAATCCAGAGGCAACCAGGGCAGCAGGGATGGTGCGGGTGTGGACCTAGGATTTCTCCTTCACTTGAAAAACAAGAGGGAGATTCCAAGGGAGAATTTCTTTTCTCGTTGAGACAGGCAGTGTGAACTTGGCTACTTACTCCTCTAAGTAAAGTCATTTTACTAAGGTATCAAATCGCCCCTTGGGCAGGGAAGTATGTTTTTTTTCCTTTGATTCTATTTTTTAAAAAATAGAAAGAATTATCATATATACAACTCAAAACTTCCCATTTAATCAATTTAGTTATATCCACAAAATTATGCCATATCACCAATATCCATTACCCAGCTTTACCACACCTCAAACAGAAATTCTGCATCCATTAAGCAATAATCCCTCTATCTCCTTCTCTTCCTCTGGCTCCTGGAAACCTGTAATCTACTAACTGACTAATGAAATAGTCTTCTTCTACATATTTAATATAAGTGAGGTCTTGCAATATCCTCTTGTGTCTGGCTTATTTCATGCAACATGATGTCTTCAAGGATCATCTGCTTTGTTGCCTGGATCAGAACATCATTCCTTTTTTATGGCTGAATGGTAATTTCACTGAGTGGATATAACACATTTTTGGTTGACACCATTGGTACCTTGGGCTCGGTTCGGTCGATCCCAGTGAGGAACAGCAGGTGGGCCAGGAAGAGGCAGATGGAGAGCTGCAGGTGGAGTGAGGTGCTGGTGTTCTGGATGGCTTTGCACAGGACGAAGGTGAGGGCAGCCAGGAAGAGGCACAGCAGGGAGAGCCCCAGCCCCATGTAGGTGATCACGGCCAGCACGGGGTCTTCATCCTGGGACCCAGCAAAGAGGAGACCACAGTCAAGATCTTTCCTGCTCTCTGGTGTGACCACTCACCTTTTTTTTTTCTCACTGCTTTTTTTTTAATTTTATTTTTCCTTGTCTTTTTTTTTTTTAAAAGATACATAGATCCCAAAACATGTTACATGAAAAAAATATGAGGTCCCCACATACCCCACATCCCACTCCACTCCTCCCACATCATCAACCTCTTTCATCATTGTGACACATTCATTGCATTTGGTGAATACATTTTGGAGCAGTGCTGTACCACATGGATTATAGTTTACATTGTAGTTAACACTCTCCCCCAGTATATTCAGTGGGTTATGGCAGGATATATAATGTCCAGCATCTGTCCCTGCAATCTCATTTAGGACAACTCCAAGTCCCCGAAATGCCCCACATTTCATCTCTTCTTCCCGCTCCCTGACCTCAGCAACTACCTAAGAGTTGCCTCCTGAGAGCCTCCATGTTGTTCAAATGTGGCCACTCTCTAAGCCAAACTCAACATGTAAACGCATGACCATTCTCCTTTTATCCTTCTGCTCGGCAGATGTGGAATTAGAGAGCCAGGCCAAATGGTGCTTTTCAAAGTACACTGGCTAATTGGACAAAGCTTATAAACATAAATAGTCCCACGTGTTGGCAAAAGTGGAACAACTGGGACTCCATTTATTGAAGAATGAAAAAGATGGCCACCATTTTGGATAAGGATTTTGTGCTTTCTTATCAAATTAAACATACATTTCCCACATGACCCAGAAATGGAATTGCCTGATTTACCCAAGAAAATGAAAAAGAAAGTTCACAAAAAGACTTGTTTAAGAATGTTCATAGCAGCTTTACTCATAATAGAACAAATTGAAGACAAAGCAAATGTCCTTCAAGTGGAGAACAGATCAATAAGTTGTGGTATCAATATATGTAATGCTATAGAGCAATAAAAAGGAATGAACTAAAGGTACATATGACAACAACATGGAAGTATCTCAGAGACAATATGTTGAGCAAAACAAAGAAGATACAAAAGTGAATGTACTGAATGGTCGCATTTTTATGAAGTTCCAGAACTATCAACACTAAACTATGGTGGTAAAAATCATACCAGTGGTTTTCTGGGGGTGCAGGTAGAAGCTTGACTGCTGAATATAATCAGATACTTCCTTGGGCAATGGAAAGATTCTATTTCTCAGCTGGGGTTGTACTAACAGGGTGTTTACAACTGTCAAAAAGCATGGACTATTCACTTATAAAACAATAAAGCTGATTTGTCAGAATATAGGTTGGTTTCTTAAAGAGCGAGTTACTTGAGGGTCTGTAGCCCTGAGACATCCTGAACTAATAACTGTAGTATTTTGATTCTGAAATTTGTGTGCAGCTGAGTTTATTGGGTTTATGTGTTCCTTTCTTTTGCACCATTCCCTACCCCTATTCCCTGAGGTCACCTGTGTGAGTCTTTGTACCTGTGGAGCTAAAAAAAGCTTCCTGGGATGGGAAAATAACATGAACTTGAAAGCACATGAATTCATCTGGCTCTCTTATTTCTCCCTTATCTCTCTGAGCCACCAAATATTTCTTTCAAATCCTAGTCTTAATTAGGAGAAGAAGTGAATTGTTTTGGTATTTTAGACGGTGGCCCAAAGTTTGCATCCCCACCTTCTTGGAAACCATCTAGAAGATGCAAGGATAAAGAGAAACAAAAACACCATCTCTATTTTCTGTGAAACTGGAAAATAATTGTAGAGTTTCTAAAAGCATAGATGATTGACAGAAAATATTTACTATGGCTTCAGAGCTCAGAAGAACCAGAAAAGAATGCTTTCTGCTGGTGGGGACATTTCTTAATCTGCAGAATCATAATTTCAGTTCTGTTGGCAGGAGTTTCCTTGTCAATTCAAAGGTTGAGAGGAGTTCAAACTCTGTGTGTTAATGCACAAATAGAGTAAGCCATATTTGCAGGAAGCCGGATGACTCTGGCTGTGGTGGAAAAACAGATTGTGTACATGAAAGCCCCACAGCTCACATGACATTTTTCTTGGACAAAATAAACAAGCTCTCATCAAACTCTGTGATACCCTGTAATATAGCCCTGAACACTTTTTCACATAAATATATTGCAAATAACTCCTCTAGGAAAAACCATCTGCTTTAAAGATGAGTAATGGAAAGGAACAAATACAGGATATATGCACAAATATCACAAAAACAAAAGGTAAAAGAAAGACTAAAAGTGCAGCACACTCATCAGTAGATGACCATTGGAACATCATTGACCATGAATCAAAAAATGTAAGAAAAAATTGCCTTTATGAAGAAAGAGATAAAAAAGCACAAAGGACCTAAATCAAGGGGGAAATTGAAAGGACAAATGAGTTTATACGGCTATGTGTCTCTAAAAAAGAGCCTGGAGGTTATCAGAGGGGTTACCCTTATGAACCCCTCATCAGAGTCCCAGAGACAGATAAAGTAGATACAATGCCAGGTATTGGTTCTTCTGAGGGCTACAGAGCCCCACAGGTTTTATGGTCATGGCAGATGGAGTTCAGTGCCATGTCAGTTGGCCCTTCTTTGGAGTTGGTGTTTCTGTGTGATGGAGCTGGGCTCAGATGTGATCTCTTTTCACAAGCCTTTTCTGCTACTTTACCAGAATTATAGTTGGTGCTGGGGTTTAAGATATACCCAGGGGTTCTGAATCTCTGGACTGACCATATGATAGCCAGGCCCTGAGCCTCAACAGACTTCGGGTCCTATACTCTGGTTTTTTGGACTTACCACACTCAGCTAACATGGAGTTGAAGAATGTCAACCACCACACCATGGAGCCAAGAGTGCCTACAACTGAAAACAGGAGGATTGCATCCAGCATCCATGTGGAATCCAAGCCCCCTCTTGATATAGATGTGGAATGGACACAACAAATCCAAGGTCCACAGGATGGAGGCATAGAATATGGATTAGAGTGGACTTACTGATATTCTATTCATGAACTATTGTGGTTAGTAATCGAGAAAATGTGGCATTGGTGTGGAAAAAGTGGCCATGGTGGCTGCTGGGTGTGGGGAATGGGAGGAAGAGATGAGATGTGGAGGCGTTTTCGGGACTTGGAGTTGTTCTGGGTGGTGCTGCAGGGACAATTGCCGGACATTGTATGTCCTCCCATGGCCCACTGGATGGAATGTGGGAGAGTGTGGGCTATGGTGTGGACCACAGGCCATGGGGTGCAGCAATGCCCAGAGATGTACTCACCAAATGCAATGGATGTGTCATGATGATGGGGGAGAGTGTTACTGTGGGGGGAGTGGTGGGGTGGGGGCAGTGGGGGTGAATGGGGACCTCATATTTTTTGAATGTAATATTTTTTTTTAAAATGAAAAAATTGAGTAGAATTTGGAAAAAAAAAAAAAAAAGAAATAGGCCTGCAGCAATGAAGTAAAAATTTAAAGAAAGCTTATGGAGAATGGAAGCATTTGAAACAAAGTTTCAGGGATACAGACAACGGGAATGAGAAAATGAGCAAAATCTGATGGACATAAGGAAAGAGATAAAAAGAATCAGAGGAGAAATATAGATGCTAGACAAAGGAGAGCCAAAATACACAAAATTGGAATACTCAATGAAGAATACAAAAATGATAGAAGAGGGCAAATATAAATAGATATATTTCAGAAATGAAATAAATGCTGAATTTACAAATTTAAAGGAAAGCCATGCATGGATGTGAGGGGTGGAAATAACCAAGAGTGATACACAAACATGTCCTAGTATAGTTACCATACTTTAAAATGTAAAGGAATTCACTAGCCAGCAATAGAAATTGTTGTAGCCTCTTTGTGTTGAAATGTGGCACTATCTTTCAAAATTGCAATTACAAATTTGACCTGGCAATATTATTGCCACATTGTAGTAGCAAAAGATGGAAAAAAAGTTCATCATTAAAGTCTTGTCAAATGAGGTAGGGTGCATCCCTAAAATGGCCGCCTGCATAGGTGTAAAAAGAATTGAAATGTTCTTCATATACTGGGACAGGAGTGTTGAAATATATCAAGTGAAAAAAATGTCTATAGTATACACCTGCTTGAGTAAAAAGGGAAAACAAAGTGAAATGTTACAAGTATTCACTTGTTCATGCCACAATTATCTCTAGAAGGACTCAAAAGAAACTGAGATGTAGACTTGAATCTCTGGACTGCCCATGTGCCATTTGGGCCCTGAGCCTCAGGAGAGTTGCAACTCCTACTCTGCTTCATTTGACTTACCCAGGTCAGCTAACAGGGAGGTGAAGAAGGTCGACCACAGCACCAGGGAACCAAGAGTGCCAACAACTCCAAGCAGGAGAATCACATCCATCAACCATGTGGGATCTAAGCCCCCTTTCATTACAGAGGTGGAGTGGACATTGCCATCCCAGGGTCCACAGGATGGATAAATAAAATATGGATTAGGGTGGACTTACTGATATTTTACTAGAGAACTATTGTGATTAGTAATGAAAGAAACTGTAGCATTGATGTGGAGAAAGTGGCCACGGTAGTTGCTGAGGGCAGGGAGAGGGAAGAAGAGATGAGATGTGGGGGCATTTTTGGGACTTGGAGTTGTCCTAAATGATATTGCAGGGACAGATGCTGGACATTATATATCCTGCCACAACCCACTGAATGGACTGGGGGAGAGTGTAAACTACAATGTAAACTACTATCCATGTGGTGCAGCAGTGCTCCAAAATGTATTCACCAAATGCAATGAATGTTGCACAATGATGAAAGAGATTGTTGATATGGGAGGAGTGGGGTGAGGGGGGCGTGGGTATATGGGGACCTCATATTTTTTGAATGTAACATTAAAAAAAATAAAGATAAAAAAAAGAAACAGATTTCTTCTCAGAAGATTTCTTCTCACTAGTGTACATGACTGGGAAAGAGACTTTGCAATGTCACACCTTCTGGACCTTTTGCATTTTGAGCCATGTGAATATTTTACCTCTTCCAAAAATTAAACAACAACAAGAAAAAAACTTGCACAATGTATCCTATAGGAAAGTGATAGGGTAATCACATTGTGTTGGAGTGTTGTTTGGATTTTTCTGGGTTCCCATGAGGTTACGCCATTTAGCTCATGTTGCTGTGATCTGATGACACATTACCTGGGGTTACCTGAGGGAATCATTTCCTCCTGATCCAAAGAAAGTTACCATGTCATCTGGACAGAGCACACAGCCCCGGATGCACCTGCTCTCCCTGGCCTCTCTTCTTCCAGCACAGCTCTTCCTTTCTGGCTCTGCATCTTCAAGCTTCCCTGTCTCCAGCATCTTACCTGCATGTCACCTTGGGCCATAAGGATGGCGAAGCTGCTCAGGTGGGTGCAGCGGCAGGTGGTGCTGCCATCCGTGGTGCCCAGCATCTGGCAGCCTGTGGTGGCCCAGTGACCACATCCATCCTGGCTGTGCTCCCAGAAGGCACAGACCACCTCCTGCCCTGGCCTGGGGGTCCCCTAGAGTAGGAACAGGGCGTAGGTGGCTTGGGAAGGGCTGACAGTCCTGGGGAGGTGATGCGCCCCCGGGGCCACCCCCAAACCCCAATGCTGAGCTGAGCGGCAGGGCCATGCTGGAGATGCCCCCACTCACCCCACCCCACCAGGACTCACGTCGTGGGCGAAATTGAAGGTGACCGGGGAGCTGAGGTTCTTGGTGACCTTGTGCCCCAGAAAGGCAGAGATGACGCTTGAGAGCAGGATGGGGGGGCGTGCCTGTGGCCAGACCTGGAGGGGCTCATGCAGAGGCTGCTTCCCCGGCTCCCGGACCAGGGCAGCCTCAGCGAGCAACTTCCCTGGAGTGGACACCAGGCCCACCACGGAAGGACCTGGGGGACGAGGCCACGCCTACTGTCTCGGGGTCCCCTCCAGAGACTCTTCCTCCTCAGGGGCTCCCCTCCTGGCCTCAGTCGCCCCACTTCCCTGTACTTTTGGGTGCCCTGTGGTCACATGCGGGTGGCTTGTCCCCTGTGGGTGCTGTGCATGTCCCTCCCCCTTCTCAGCGCTACCTGAGTCACCAGGTTCCTGAGCCACGTCCGGGTCCAGCAGCAGCTGTGCCTTTGCCAGCTTCAAGGTCACATTGTCACCTCCTCCCTTCTGCACCAGGAGGGACAGTTCTATGAGGTGTGGGAGCGATGGAGGGGTGAGGAGAGATAGGTTAATATCATGCCAGGAATAGGGTTATGCAAAACTAGCATTGAACATATTTTATTTACAATGTGGGCAAAACACACCTAATGCAAACCATGGATCAAATTAAAAAAAAATTTTTAACACTTTTTAAAATTAAGGCTAATAGAGCACAAAGAACATTACATTAAAAAACAAGAGGTTTCCATATAACCCACTCTCCATCACCCCACCCCCAACATTTTTGTAAATTGCATTTTTTTTGAAGATATATACATGAAAAAACATAACAGGTTCCCGTATACCCCCCACCTCCCCACCCCACTCGCCATGGATCAAAGTTAAGGTAATATTTTAATATTCTTTCATCAAGTGTTACAAAGCTGCCACAGTAATGCAAAGTGTCAGCAATAGGGCGGTAGATGAGGGCATCGTGTTTTTTGCATGACCTTTCTGTAAGACTTCACCTTTTCTATTAAGGAAATTACAATAACTAAAAAACCCCCAATATTATGTAAGTGAAAGAAACCAGACACAAAGTACTACCTATTGCATGATTCCATTTACATAAAATGTAAATATAAATACATTTATAGAGATGGAATTAGATTACTGGGTGAGTAGGCCTGGGGAAGAGTGGAGGGATTGAGAGGTGACTGTTAAAGGTATGAGGTGTTTCTTTTTTGGAGTAAAGAAAATGTTCTAAACTTGATTGTGATGATGAATGCAAAATCTGTGTTGATACTAAAAGCCATTGATGGAACACATTTGATGGGATGGATTGTATGGTTTATCTCAATAAATTGCTTTTATTGAACCTGTAGTTGGCTCTGCAGTTGGTAGGTATACCTCCAAGAGACTGGAATTTCTGGACTGTCCGTGTGCCAGCTGGACCCTGAGCCTCAGTGGAGTTGCAGCACCTAGTCTCCAGGTCATTGGACCTCACCTGTGCCAGGGCCAGGGGCTCACCTGTGCCTGCAGGAGCCGATGCGTTCAGTGGCCCATAGGGCAGGGCCTTGCTCATGCCTCTCAGGACGTCCTCCAGGCCAGCGAGCAGGTGAGCGGCCACGCAGTGCTGCTGTGAACGGGGCAGGCTCTCCAGGTCCCCGGGGGTCTCCAACAGGCCTCCCACGTCCTGTATGAGGCCCTGGGGGCAAATGGGACAGGGCTCAGAGACCAGACCCGGGGACCGTGTCTCGGGGGGGTAAAGGGCGCACCGCATCATCCCTGGGGGGTCCTTGCCCCTGGACCCCTGCACCTAGGAGAGCAGCCCTAATCAGGAGCTGCGAGAACGACATAAAGCAGAGTCCACGAGCAGCTCCAGGGAGGCCCTTAGTGAGGGCACCTGGCTGGCTGGGGGCCCGTCTTACCTGGGGGCCTGCTCCTCCACCCCCCGGCCAGGGCCCCTGGACAAAGCTGCCTGGCCACTCGCCTCCCCCAGCTCTTACCTTGATGGTGCTCTGGGCTGTGGTTGGTTTGAAGTCCCTGAGCAGGGTCTGGACTTTGTCAAAGAAGCCGGAGAGTGTCTGGGGGAGGGAGAAGATGGGCATTAGAGCACACAGCTGAGGAGGGGTCCCGGGGCACAGGGGCATCTGCAGAGGTGGTTCACCTGCTGGGGCCACTCACCTGGCTGCTGATTCCAGGGGGCGGGGCCCAGGGAGGGATGGAGGACTCTGCAGGGACAGGAAGGTGCTTCATTAGGTGGGAAGGGGTGAGTGCGTGTGTCTGTGTGTCTATGTGGCCGGGGCGGGGTCGGGGGTCAGGTGAGCAACGCACCTGTACAGACGGTGGTATTCTGGTTATTCAGGCACCCCGGTTTGGGCACCCAGCCTCGGCGGCAGCGGCACACGTAGGCACCAATGGTGTTGACGCAGTAGGTGGACTCGTGGCACCGATGCTTCCCGGAGCTGCACTCGTCCTCATCTGCGGACACAGGAGGAGAGGGTCAGGCCCCGTCCAGCCAGCTCAGGCCCCCTCCTCTGTGTGCCCCGCGCCCCTTCTTCCTGGCTGGGGGAGACGCCCCGTGGTGATCCGCATTCCAGAGAATGGACACGGCGGGGATTGTGGGAAGTCACAGGTGAGCCCCTGCAGATGCTCAGGTGTGAAAGTACTGAAACCCCTTCCTCCGGCTGGAAATAGGCTGCTACAGGGGTCCCCAGGCAGCCCCCGGCCCTCAGCTCCTTCCCTGCACCCCAGATCTTTGCACATCCAGCCTGGCTCGGCGGGGGCCTCCAGCTGCGGCTTGGGTGGAGCGGGTGCCCTCACACGTGGGCTATTGATGAGGGAGGGTGGGCTCTGAGCTCTGCACCTTCGCACACGGTGGTGTTTGGGCCATGGGGAGACCCCGGCGCTGGCTTCCAGCCGGGTCGGCAGCGGCACTGGTAGCCCCCCACTTTGTTAAGGCAGTGGGCGGAGCTGTGGCACGGGGTTCGCTCCGAGGTGCATTCGTTCACGTCTGGGGACAAAGTCAGAGGTCAGAGGCCCCGCCCCCGCCTGGCTCAGGCCTCCCCAGCTCACCTCACCACTTCCCACTTCTCACTGCCGGTGCCCTGGATGGAATTGTTGTTGCAAGAGCTGCCACCAGGTGACCTTCCACTTATTCTAAAAGCAACACACAGTGGCCTCCCGGGAGGACGGGAAAGGCAGGGACCATCGTCTCTGGTTTACAGGAGGTGAAACAGTCCGGGAGGGAAACTGAGTCACAGGAGCTGCACCTCCTACCCACGAATCCTCACTGGCTTCTTCCCTAGCCCTGCTCGAGACTCCCCTGCTCAGAACCGGAAGTGGCTCCTTCTACTCTGGGGGCGAGGCCGGGGTGGGTGGTCTCAGAGGCAGGAGCTCTGCCAGGGAGCCGAGTTCCAGAAGGGCCTGCGCCTCCCGGCCCCGTGCAGGGCCCTTGCTGGGAGGCGAGTCCTCGTCCCTCCTCCTCGGGCGGCGCGCCCTGTCCGGCCTCCAGGGGCCTCTACCTGTGCACAGGCTCGGGTCCCCCGGGTCTCGCCGAAAGCCAGGCAGGCACTGGCAGGTGTAGCCTCCCCGGGTGTTGGTGCAGAGGCCTCGCCCCCTGCAGATTCTGGGGTCCTGCTGACATTCGTCCAGCTCGGCAGGGGGAAGGGGAGGGGATGGACACCTGCGGGTGTGGGCAGCTTGTCCTGGCGTGGGAGACTTTGGAGGACTCCGCTCTCTCCTCCCTGTGAGTGGGAGCCACTCCTAATTCACGGGAGGCATCCTGTGGGGCCCAGATGCTCTGGGGCCTGGGAGAATGTCGGAGGCGAGGAGCAGGGACAGAGGCCCCAGTGCCCATCAGGTCCCATGTGCCGTGTCCTCAGGCATGGCCCGGGCCGGAGTGGGGTAAGGCCATGGCATGGGGGGTCCTCAGGCTCGGGCTGGATGGAGCCCCTCACTGAGCAGGCGCAGGCCCTGCTCCACCCAGCACTGCTCTCTCCCCTCCACACATCTCGAGGTCCTCAGGGCAGCTCTCCAACCTCTCCACTGCTCATCTCTCTGCCCTGGTCTGTTTCTAAAAATGGCAACATGCTTCCTCCCTAACCACCCTCCTTTCCATGCGAGGGGCTCATGAGAGCCTCCCCGGGACACAGAGGGTACCCATGACCACCATGGGCAGTTGCTCAGGTTGTCCACTGCACCAGGGTCCCCAGCCAAGGTGGCCAAGAGGGCTGAAAACCAGCTATGCCCCTGTTCCCCAGAGCTGTCTTCCACTGGGAGGAAAGGGGCTTCCTCCCCATCCTTGCGAGGGCGCTGGCCTCCAGCAAGCCCTGGACGTGTGGGCCCGTGAGGGCCAGCAGTGCCACAGACAGGGCCCCCACTGGGCTCTGCGTGGGTTCCGACTGCCCCAGCCAGCATGCAACCCCCTGCCCTGTCCCTCCTCCCTCTTGCCAGGCAGGCTCGACTGCCCACTGCTCGCACGTGGGGCCAGGAGGGAAGGGCTGGGCCAGGCCGTGGCTCCTCTCTGCAGTAGGGCAGGCCTGCTTGAGCTGCTCACATCCTCACCCCTCTTTTCTCCCTCCTCTCCCCATTCTCTGGACTCTCCACTAACTCCCTCTCCCTGTGTGAGCTGTGGCTCCCACCTGCCCTCTGTCAGCTCCCCTCTGCAGATATCTGAAGCCCCCTCCCCACATCAGCAGCCTCCATGAAGTAGTGAAGGTGTACAAAGGCTGGTGATGCTGGAGGCACAGGCTCTCCTGGGCAGTGGTGGAGCTGGCTGTGTCAGCCCAGGGCATAACCCCAGGAGAGCCTGACCTTGCTGCCTTCCTCTCACTGGGCAGCTCTTTAGAAGGCGCCTACTATGTGCAGGCCTGTTAAAGCGCTTGTCATTTCCTGGACCCTCCCAGGAGGCATCTAGAAGGCATCACTATTATCATTCCCATTTTACAGATGGGTAAACTGAGGCTCAGAGACTTGGAGTGATCTGCCAATGTCACACAGCAAACAGATGATAAAGCCAGGACCTCACCCAGGTTTCCTGGACCTGGAATCCATGTCCTTGGCCCTCAGGCCGCCCTGCCCTCTGTACTGATGGGGCAGATACACCGAACACCTGCCCTGTCTCAGACCCAGCACTGCACGTGTCAGCAGGGCTCTGCTCCCTGGGCTCCACAGGAACGGCTCTGGGGACCCCAAAACCTGATGGAGAGGAATCGGCAGGATGTTGGGTGTTTGTTACCTTGACACCTGTTCTCACTCTCATTCCTGAACGTTTTTCCCCCTGAAGGGAGCATGTAGCCTGCGCTGCACTCGCACTCGTAGCTCCCCTCCACGTTCTTGCATGATGCCATCTTCCCACAGGACACTGTCATGGGCGGCACACACTCGTTGATGTCTGGAACACAACAGGGGAAAGGGTCACCTGCTGTAGATGTGATTCCTTCATGATGGAGCCTCCAGCCTCCAACTTGACCCCCCAGCATGGGGTCGGACACTGTTCTGTCTTATGAAAAGACTTAGATTAATTAATCAGTGATTTATTAATCAATCGGTGTCTTTTTTCTATTTTATTTAATTTTTAAAATTTTATTTCTTTGAAGATACATAGATCATAAAAATGTTACATTAAGAAATATAAGAGGTTAGCATATACCCCGCGCTTCCCCCATTCCTCCCACATCACCAACCTCTTTCATCATTGAGGTGCATTCATTGCATTTGATGAATACATATTGGAGCACTGCTGCACCGCATGGGTTATAGTTTACACTCTCCCCAGTACATGCAGTGGCTTATGGCACTCTATATAATGTGCAGCATCAGTCCCTGCAATATCATATAGAACAAATCCAAGTCCTGAAAATGCCCACACATCACACCTCTTTTCCCCTCTCCCTGCCCTCAGCAACTACCATGGCCACTGTAGCCACATCAATGATACAATTTCTTCCATTGCTAGAGTCACAGTAGTTCTATAGTAGAATACAGGTAAGTCCACTCTAGTCCATAATTTATTCTTCCATCCTGTGGACCCTGGGTTGGTGATGTCCACTCCACCCTAAATCGAGAGGAGACTTAGACCCCACATGGCTGATGGATGTGATTCTCCTGCTTGCAATTGTAGGCACTCTCGGTTCCCTGGTATCGTGGTCGACCATTTTCACTTCACTGTTAGCTGACCTGAGTAAGTCCAACAAACTGGAGAGCAGTGTTGCAACTCTGCTGAGGCTCAGGGCCCAGCTGACACATGGACAATCCAGAGATTCATGTCTCCTGAATATATACCAAACCCAAGGCCAACCAGAGGTTGAGTAAAAGTGACATAAGAGGCATGTGTAGAAAGGTCAATCTGAGTCCAACTCCATCACACTCAGGAACACAAATTCCAAAGTAGGGCTCACTGACAAGTCACTGAACTCCAGAGCCATCTGCCATGACCACAGAACCTATGTTTCTCCATAACCCTCAGGAGCACCAGTACCTAGGGTTGTATCTACTTTAGTTGTCTCTGGAATCCTGCTGAGGTGTGCATAAGCATGACCAATTTGATGACCTCCTGAATCTTTTTTGAAGACTCTTAGACATATAAATGCTTGCCTTTTTTTTTTTTTTTATCATTTCCCCCTTTTATTCGAGGTCTTTTTCTATTGAATCACCAGTTAGTGATTTGTAGTAATCCCTCAGTGCCAGGGAGGCTCATCCCCAGGATTCATGTCCCATGCTAGGGGGAAGGTAATGCACTTACAGGCTGAGTTTGGCTTAGAGAGTGGCCTCATTTGAGCAACCTGGGGGCTCTCAAGAGGTAACTCTTAGGCACTCTTCAGGTCTAGGCCTAATTGAAATTTCAGACATACAGGCTCATGAGCATAGTCATCATCAAAACTACAATGAGATACCATCTTATTCCCATAAGACTAGCAGCTATCAAAAAAATCAGAAGACTACAAGTGCTGGAGAGGATGTGGAGGAATGGGAACACTCATCCACCGCTAGTGGGAATGCAGAAGGATCCAGTCTGGAGGACAGTTTGGTGGTTTCTCAAAAAAACTAGCTATAGATTTGCCATATGACTCAGCAATTCCACTGCTGGGTATATACCCAGAAGACCTGAAAACAAGGACACAAACTGATATATGCACACCCATGTTCATAGCAGCATTATTCACTATTGCCAAAAATCAGTGTCTTTTATGAAGATTAGACCTGCTAAGTGCATGGCTGAGGTTGGACTGTGGCTGTGGACTGTGGATGGTGGCTGGAGCCAGCCATTCCTGAAGGTCCCTTAATCAGCTCATCTCAGCCCTCTGGCTGGCACCCCAGATTTGGACACAGTGGGCAAATGCCAAGCTGGGGAGTGAATGGGCAACTCTGCATCCCCTTCCAAGTCCTTACACAGCAAGCTGAGGCACAGGGTATAGCCTCCAAACCAACTCTTTGCTCTGTGGGGCTGGAGGCAGCCACTCTGAAGGCTTGCTGACCAGTCTCCCTTCATTATGCTCTCTGGCTGGGCCCATGGACAGTTAGAGTCAGACACCATAATTGTGCCAAGTTGGGCCAAGAGGAGGTCTGGAGCCCCCTCCCCAGTCCTAAAGGGGTTGATGGAGGTTTAGAGTCAGGGCATCGTGGAAACTGATAGCCGTGCTAGATGCTGAGGCAGAGGGTGGAGTTGAGCTGTCCAAACCAACACATCTAAGGCCTGAGGATAAAGCCTGGTGGTCCAGGGCCGCCTTTTTGCCCAGGGGGGCCCACACACAGCCCCACCCCCATGGACCAGGCCCTAGCCCAGCCCCAATGTCATGCACAGAGTGGGGGTGGGGGTGGAAGAAAGGCCATTTTGAGATGACCCCACTGAAGAAAAATGTTTTGGGCGCAGCATATTTCTAAGGTTGTCTGCTGTCTCCCCACCCCCTTCCTCCTGGCTCAGGGAACTCCCCCACCTCTTATCTGAGCAAGTCATGGGTGAGAAATGACAAGGCAGCAGGATGTGGTCACAGCTGTAAGTCGTGGAGAAGCTTCAACTTATCTCTCCCTGATTGCTAAATCGAGAGGAGAGAAAGCAGGCACCAGTTTCCCTTCAAGCAGCTCAGAGCAGAGTGTAGATGCCATTGACTAAATAGAACAACAGCTAAGACCATTAACACAGGAAAGAATCAAAATTCAGGGATGAGGCAAAACCATAGAGATGGTAAAAAAAAAAGTCATCAGTTGCTAGGGGTTTAGGGCAGAGAGCGGAGCAGGGCGGACTTTTAGGTCAGTGAATTGTTTCTGCATGCTGCTCTATTCGTGGATACATGACATTTTGTTTTTGTCAAAACCCACAGAACTAGAAGTGTGTAACACAGAGTGAAACCCAATGTAACCTATAGACTTTCGTTACTAGTAATGTATCAATGTTGGTTCCACAATCTTAACAAATTTACCTCATTAATGCAAGATGTTAACAATGGGGAAAACTATATGTTAGAGGGAGGGGAAGTTTCTTAGGGGAACTCTCTCTGAATTTCTTTTTGTAAATCTGAAATTGCTTTAAAAATTTCATTATTCCCACTGAATGGACTGAGAGAGAGTGTAAAGTACAACATAAACTATAATCCATGCTGTGTAGCTGTGCTCCAAAATGTACTCATGAAATGCAAAGAAGGCACCACACTAATGAAAGAAGTGTCAATGTGGGAGGAGTGGGGGTTGTGGGGAGTGGGGTATATGGGAACCTCATATATTTTAATGTAACATTTTGTGTCATCTATGTATCTTTTAAAAAAAGATAAAAAAACAAAAAAGTTTGTTATTAAGTGTCATTGCTTGGGGGCACATGGTTGGGAGGGAGTTCTCCAGGGCATGTATATAGGATATATAAATATGTTTGGATATTCATTGGGTATTATCATGGTAGGTAGAATTACACACAACTGAGGGAGCGCTGAGTTCCTAGTTGGGGGAGCTGTTTGCATTCCCCAATGGAACAGTAACAACCCCCCAAGTACAAAGGCAAAGACCAGTGAAGAAGGATGGTCAAATGATGGGCCCTTGATAATGATAACTATGCTTATGAGCCTGTGTGCTTGAGAATTCAAACAGGCCTTGAGCTGCAGGATACCTAAGAGTTACCTCCTGAGAGCCTCCATGTTGCTTAAATGTAGCCACTTTCTAAGGCAAACTCAGCATGTAAATGAATTACATTCCCCCCAGCGTGGGACATGACTCCCAGCAATGAGCCTCCCTGGTGCTGAGGGAATAATACAAAGCATCAGCTGATGAGGCAACCAGAAAAAGACCTTAAATAAAAGGGGGAAATGATAATGGCAAATGAGTTTATATGGCTAGGAGACTTCAAAATGATTTGGGAGGTCATCAGAGGGGTCATGATTATGCACACCTTAGGAGGATCTCAGAGATAGCCAAAATTGATACAACTACAGGAAGTGATGTGTTGGAAACTGAGGCACAGTGGCCTCACAAGGAGAGATGTCCTGTCTCTATGCTAGTGCTGTCTCCATTGCTACACTTGCAACCTAAGGAATGTGGTAATTAAGAGTTCCTGCAAATGGGATGAAGCTGTTAAAGGCTGAAAGAAAAGATGAGCACATACTTTTTGTAGTGAATAGAACACTTAGACTTTGTTCCTTGAGATAAGATTTTTTAAAATTCCTTGGACTATGGGTAATGCTGATAGTTAATACATGTTGCTGCTTAATGTCACGTATGTTTTATGTTTATGCTTATTGGCACATAGGCTATGTTTACCTGCTTCTTGGCACATACACTGGGGTATATAAAGAGCCCCTTGTAAACAATAAAGTTGTCTGAGGAGTTATTACTCGCAGACCCCCTGATCCCAGCTCTCTTTCTTTTTCTCTTGCTCATTCTTTCTCTTTGTTTCCTTCTCCCTTTTTCTCTTTCTTTCATTCCCGATACCCTTTGGGTCCAAATCTCTGACATCTGGTGCCCCAACGTGGGGCCCGAAGAAGTTAGTGAGTCTTCCAAATCAGTATTGGGAACCATGGAAAAGACCTCATTGAAGGTTGTGTGATGTCCAAAGTAGTGTGACTTGAGTCTTCTTTTAAGTAAGTAACATTTTCTGCGAAGTCATCAGGGTAATGGGTAATCAAATGGGATGTGTGGAAACATATTCGCCTTAGAAACTTTACCGAAAGTTAGTGGGGTGCCTGTAAAAAGTTGTGAGTTAAAAGAATTGTTTGCATTAATACAAAAGCATTGTTGCTGGCTTCAGCCTTGGGGGCATAATGTTTTAAATTTGAAACAGTGGAAATGTGTAATGAAAGCTTTATGAAGAGTATATCAAAAAAAGGGAATTCATTCCATTATCAATATGGGCCTTATGCCACCAGGTAGCATCAGCTTTAGATCCTTTACAGTCTGAAGAAGGAGAGAAAGATGCAATTACTATATTTTCTAAGCCTGTAAGTAAATTTGAAATGAAAGAAAGTAAATTGGAACAAGAACAGGAGCTTGAGGTGCTCAATATAGTCTTACAGAGGAGTAATCAAAAAATGTGTGTTAATGGTCTAAATTGTTAAATAAGAGCTTAGCTACATTTATGCTGCTCAAGTTATCTTAACTGATTGCAGATAACTAGTAAAAATGTTTCCAAGCACAAGCTTGCATGTTATAGGCAACATGGATTCCAGAAGAAATCTTAAAAAGTACAATCTAAGATGTGATATAACAGAGAACTTAAAAGCAGCTATACCAAGAAAGTAAGAATTATGAGGCAATGGTAAACTGTATGTTTCTGTTAATGTGTTGTAATTGTTTTGTGTTTGTCTGTTTGTTCAATGTCAGTGTATATTTTGATAGCTCTGGATGGTGATATAAATTAATAAGTAAAAATTTTTAAAAGAGCTCTATTCAAATGGCCAAAAATTAAATAAGTGCTTATATTAATTCTTAAGTTTAAATGTTAATAAGATCTCTACAATGATAAAAATTTTAAATCTTGATTAACAAAATTACTATGAGTCTTCATAAAAAGTTGTTCTTGCCTAGATTGAAATGAATAGTTTATTTTTCTTCACAGGATAAATTGAAGATTGTAAAACTTAAACGAATATTAAAGGTTAAAAGTTTGTGGGAATGCTGACTGAAATTTAATAAGTTTTTTCTAAAAGGTGTGTTTTGTCCTAAAGTAGGATTGCTAATTTTCATAAACTCTTGGAACTTAAATGTATGTGGCAAGTTGTAGAAGGTATTGTGGTAACTTTAAGTAAGGGAATGTGTTCTGTGAAGGTAAAATCTGTCTTAAAATAATATAATTATGTCTGCATGATTATAAATAATTATAAAACGTTTAATGAAGCATTGTCTAAATTAAGGTATTTAAATGGCTAATTCCAAAAAGTCATTATTAAACAAAAACTGAATTGATAATAATAAAAAAAGGTAATTTTATAACAGGAAAACTTGTTGGTGGGCAGCCTCCCCTGCCAGCTTGCTTTTAGGGGACTGTTTCTGGTATTGCATGCTACTAAGTATTTAAAGGGAAGAAAAGTTCATTATTTTAACAAGCTTGTTTAGTATTGATGGCAATTACATGTTGTAAGAAGTTTGCCTGGTAACTTAGTATGTGGGATATATAGAATGTGTTTTTATTATTAAAAATAATAGTAATAATTTTGTCCTAAGATAAAATGATTGATTATTAGGGAAGAGTAGAGTGTGGGGCAAAACCTGAATGAATACTGAAAGTGTAGAAGGTTCATGGAAAAGAAATTTTTATGACTAAAGTTAAATAAAATTTGATGGATCTATCTATACAGTTTTAAAAGGTTTAGTACCAAGTAGTATACTAATGCAAAGATAAAAGCTTTGTCCTTTTTCAAAGTCTCTCAAGTCATTAGACTGTTTTAGTAAGTTTCCTGAATAATCATCATACAAAGAAAGTCTGTTTTATCAAAATAGCTTCTTGTGCTTTAACCTCATCATTTCCTCAGTGTTTGAAGAAGAAAGGGTCTTATCTCTTTTAAAGGAACATAATGTTTAAACCTGCTTTCTAAAAATCAAATCCTGAAAAGTAGCTTTTTATTCCGAACTAATTACAAGAGATTTGTTCTTTTACCTTGAAAGAAAAATTAAAGTAACAGTTAAGTTCATTTAGTATGCTATAACTTAAGTAGAGAGTGCTTAAAAGTGTTACAAAATTAACAAGATTTTTTAACCCCTGTTAATTAAAGTTGTATGAGTAAGAGTTTCAAATGAGTACTTAAGAATGTATAAATTTACCAATATTTCAACACAATATTAAACAGAAGTACAATGTGATTACTTATGGTTTTAATTATTATAAAAAGGTATGTGTCACAGAAACAACCTCTTATCATAAATTAAAATAATACTGTAGTATGCAGCAGTCCCAAATACTGCTAGTTTGTTGCAAAAAATTAATATCCAACTATGTCATTCTCACTTTGTTTTGAAACATGCTAAGACTTTCTTTAGTATTTCCTTAGGCAAGTCAAGCCAGCCTGCATTCTCCTACCTGTAGAAAAGTCAACAATGGACTTTTACAGTGCTTCCCCAAGGCTGTGTTCATAGCCCAACCATCTGTCCTGGCATGGTGATAATAATCTAGCTGCACAGAAAAAAATTGGTGGCTGAAACTCTCCTGATGACATTATAAAACCAGTAATCCTTTTTTCAGAATGAAAAGAAACATCAGAGACACTATCTTATCTTAAGAGCCTGAACTAAGCAAACAATTGGGACAGGCTGCAGGATCCCTGCTGCTCTATCAAATTCTTCAATAATGTTTAGTTCAGTAAAACAAAACTATAGATTGCTGTAATTGATAAAGTACAATGTTTTCTCATGTTAATGTAGTTTGCAATATTGTTGGAATACTAAAAATCTTTCATCCCTCATTTAGCTCAAATATGAAAACCATTGTATGTATTATTTGGGAAAAGTCCTTCATGGAAGTAGGAAAACCTCCAGCAAGCTGCTTTTAATAATAATAAAAGGAAGGTAAATTGTGGACATTACTTAACCTATGAATTGGATGCAGCAAGCACCAATATTGGCTTTGGGTGGAGTTTGTGGCAAAGGCAAAATTCTAAACAAGTACCCCTTGGGTTTTAATCACAATTTTGAAAAAAGGCCAAAAGCAAAATATAAAAAAGTAATTGTGTGCAGCATGGGAAGCCCTGTCAAAAGTGAAAGATGTAACCCAATAGTGTCTGGTCACTCTAAAGACTGCCATCCCTATCCAGGGGTAGATTGCAAATACTAAAAACAAGACAGAAATGATGACTATTGTAAATCACCCTCAAATTATGAAAAAACATCTGGGATACCTGCTAGTAGTAACAGGTGACTGTCATGTCCCTGCCCACTCCACGAACATCCCTTTTAGGACTGTTGATGCAAATGCCTTTGCGAAGGTCCAGGGCCCTACCACTGAAACCTGAGAAAAGGCAGAGTGGCTCCTCCAGAAAGGAAAACATCAAAGTATGTTGCAGGATGAAGAAACAATAGCGATGGCCAGAAGAAGAAAAAAAAAGGCATCTGAATACCTGTGAGAATGATGCAGATTTGGCAGTCATCTTCTGAAAGTCAATTATTGCTACATGACAATTCTTCAAGTGGACTAAATGCTTTATTGGACTGCTTATTATAAGCATGTTGGGACTGATTGGAATCATTACAGCTACTGCTACTGCTATGGTAGCTTTATGTGAAAGTACAAACTCAACAATACGTGCAAGACTGGCATAAAAATGCTAGTGATGGGAAATGGACTTGGCCCAGTGGTTAGGGCATCCGTCTACCACATGGGAGGTCCGCGGTTCAAACCCCAGGCCTCCTTGACCCGTGTGGAGCTGGCCCATGCGCAGTGCTGATGCACACAAGGAGTGCCACCCCACGCAGGGGTGTCCCCCACATAGGGAAGCCTCACACGCAAGGAGTGTGTCCTGTAAGGAGAGCCGCCCAGCGCGAAAGAGAGTGCAGCCTGCCCAGGAATGGTGCTGCCCACACTTCCCGTGCCACTGATGACAACAGAAGTGGACAAAGAAACAAGACGCAGCACATAGAGAATAGACAACCGGGGGGGGGGGTAATTAAAAATAAATAAATAAATCTTTAAAAAAAACAAAAACAAACAAACAAACAAACAAAAAATGCTAGTGATTTGTGGCATAGCCAAGAGCACATTGATGAACAGTTAAATAATTGGGTTAATGAGTTAGAATCTGCTGTTTTGCATATTGGAGATCATTGTATAATTTAAACTTGTTAAGGGGATTGAAATATGATTGGAATGAAAGCAAATTTTGTATTACTCCTCTTGCCTATAATTCATCTGATATAGTATGGAAAAAAATTAAGAATCATTTGCTAGGCTATAAAAGTAATATCTCTGGAAATAATTGAATTACAAAGGAAAATATTAGAAATGTCTCAAAATCAAATTCATGTAGCCAATGAAAAGGATATTTTCTCAGATATGATTTCACATATTACAAAATTTAACCCAGTTAATTGGTGGAAATCACAACATTTCCTGTCAGCTTTAAGAATAGGGCTAATCATATTTGTTCTGTTGCTCATGATTCTTGCCTGTGCCAGACAGTGCTTGCAAAGAAAATTGCAAAGCATAACAGCTATGGGACATGCAAATAATCTGGTGCTAGCAAAAGAACTTCAATAATTTCCCCAAGTTGAAGAGCTTGGCTGGTAGTCAATGATGGGTAAGACTCTCAGAAGAGGGCAACCTAAGATAGGCATGGTCACCTCGACTAAAACAAAAAGGGGGCAATGTTGGAAACTGAGGCACAGTGGCCTCACAAGGAGAGATGTGCTGTCTCTATGCTAGTGCTGTCTCCATGGCTATGCTTGCAACCTAAGGAATGTGGTAATTAAGACTTCCCACAAATGGGATGAAGCTGTTAAAGGCTGAAAGAAAAGATGAACACATACCTTTTTTAGTGAATAGAATACTTAGACTTCGTTCCTTGAGATAAAATTTTAAAAAATTCCTTAGACTATGGGTAATGCTGATAGTTAATGTGTGTTGCTGCTTGATGTCACTGGTTGATGTCATATATGCTATGTGTTTATATTTATTGCACATAGGCTACATATGCCTGCTTCTTGTCACATACACTGGGGTATATAGAGAGCCTCTTGTAAACAATAAAGTTGTCTGAGGAATCATTACTCACAGACTCCCTGATCCCAGCTCTCTCATTCTTTCTCTTTGTTTCCCTCTCCCTTTTCTCTTTCTTTCATTCCTGATACCCTTCAGGTCCAAATCTTCAAAAGTGATGCTACTGGGGGCTATTGGGACAACCAGGTCCCTTGGTCATGGCAGATGATTCTGCAATCCAGTACCTTGCCAGTGGGCCCAACTTTGGAATTTGTGCTTCTGAATGTGAGGGAGTTGGACTCTGATGTGACCTCTCTACACATGCCTCTTCCTTCACTTTTACAGAACCTGTGGTTGGCCCTGGCATTGGTGTATGCTCAGGAGACTTGAATTTCTGGACTGTCCATGTGCCAGCTGGGCCCTAAGCCTCAGGAGTGTTGTAACATCTCCTCTCCAGTTCATTGGACTTACCTAGATCTGTCAGGGAGACGAGAATGGTCAACCACCTCACCAGAAAACTGAGAGTCTAAAACTTCAAGCAAGAAAATCACAACCAGCAACCATGTGAGATCGAAGCCCCCTCTTGATTTAGAGGTGGAGTGGGCATAGTCATCCCAGGGTCCACAAGATGGAGGAATAAAATATGGATTAGAATGGACTTACTGGTATTCTACTATAGAACGATTATGACTATTAATGGAAGAAATTGTATCAGTGATGTGGAGACAGTGGCCACAGTAGTTGTTGAGGGTAGGGAGAAGGAAGAAGAGGTGTGATATAGGGGCATTTTTGGGACTTTTGGAGTTGTCCTGAATGATATTGCAGGGATACATGATGGACATTATATATCCTGCCATAATCAACTGAAATGGACTGGAGGAGACTGTAAACTACAATGTAAATTTTAATCCATGTGGTGTAGTAGTGCTCCAAAATGTATTCATCAAATGCAATGATTGTGCCATACTGACGAAAAAGGTTGCTGATGTGGAAGGAGTGGAGGAGAGGCAAGTTAGATATATGGAAACTTCTTATATTTTTTAATATTATCTTTTGCATGATCTATATATCTTTAAAAAATTGCTAATAAAAAGTCATTATGGTAGGAGTTGCAAGTCTGCTGAGGCTCAGGGCCTGACTGTCACATGGACAGTCCAGAGATTCAGGTCTCCTGAGTATACGCCAATCCCAGCACCAACCACAGGTCCAGTAAAAGTAACAGAAGAGGCATGTGTAGAAAGGTCATGTCTGAGTCCAACTCCATCATGCTCAGGAACACAAACTCCAAAGTAGCACCAACTGACATGGCACTAAACCCAGAGCCATCTGCCACTACCATAGAACTTGTGGGTCTCTGTAGCCCCCAAGAGAACCAGTATGTGGTCTTCTATCTACTTTGGGCTGTCTCTGGGACCCTGCTGAGGTGTGCATAAGCATTACCCCACTGATGACCTCTCGTCTCTTTTTTGGAGACTCATAGCCATATAAATTCATTTGTCCTTTCCATTTCCCCCTTATATCCAAAATCATAAAGCAGTTTTTAACACCTGATACTACATGTAGTCTGAGATATTCTGCTGATCTGAGTTGATCCCTTTATTCAAGGTCTTATTCTAGTTACATTATCAGCTGATGCTTGGTAGTAATCCCTCAGCACCAGGGAGGCACATCCCTGGGTGTCACATCCTATGCTGGAGGGAAGGTAATGCATCTACATGCTGAATTTGGCTTAGAGAGTGGCAACATTTCAGCAATATGGAAGCTCCCAGGAGGTAACTCTTAGGCACACTGCAGCTCTAGGCCTAAATCATATTTCAGGTGCACAGGCTCAAAATCATAGCCATCAGTATCAAGGGCTCAAAATTGTACCATCCTTCTTTATTGGTCTTTGCCATTGCACTTGGGGGATTGTTGCTGTTCCATTGGGGAATGTGATAGAGCTCCCCTGGGTAGGAAATCAGCACTCCCTCAGTTGTTGTTTTTAGCTGAAACCACTATGAAAATATCTAAACTGTTTTGATAATTTTTAAATTTTATTTTATTTTTATTTATTTAATTCCCCTCCCCTCCCCCGGTTGTCTGTTCTTGGTGTCTATTTGCTGCGTCTTGTTTCTTTGTCCGCTTCTGTTGTTAGCGGCATGGCAAGTGTGGGCGGTGCCATTCCTTGGCAGGCTGCTCCCTCCTTCGCGCTGGGCGGCTCTCCCCATGGGCGCACTCCTTGCGCGTGGGGCTCCCCTACACGGGGGACACCCCTGTGTAGCACGGCACTCCTTGCGCGCATCAGCACTGCACATGGGCCAGCTCCACACGGGTCAAGGAGGCCCGGGGCTTGAACCGCGGACCTCCCATGTGGTAGACGGACGCCCTAACCACTGGGCCAAAGTCCGTTTCCCTCTAAACTGTTTTGTACCCTGTGTACATGCCCTGGAAAACTCCCTCCCAACCATGTGCCCCATATCAATAACACCCCACATCAGTGTTCCTCCCCTGCCATAGTTGAACCTCTCTGTGTTCCAAAACTTCTTTAAAAATGAAGCCTAATATATTGCCTGGTTCCATTAATAGTGAAATGGAATATAGTAATGGGTTTAAAGGTTAGATATAGAATACACACTACCCTGGTCAGCTAACATGGAGGTGAAGGCCAACCACCACACCAGGGAGCCAAGAGTGACTACAACTGCAAACAGAATTGCATCTATCATCCATGTGCAATCTAAACCCCCTCTTGATATAGAGGGGGAGTAAACATAATCACCCCAGGGTCCACAAGATGGAGGAATAAAGTATGGATTAGAGTGGACTTACTGATGTTCTACTATGGAATTATTGTGATTAGTAATGGAAGAAATTGTAGCATTGATGTGGAGAAAGTGGCCATGGTAGCTGCTGAGAGTAGGGAGGATGAAGAAGAGATATGATGTGGGGGCATTTTCAGACTTGGAGTTGTCCTGGGTGGTACTGCAGGGACAGATGCTGGACATTGTATGTCCTGCCATGGCCCACTGGGTGGACTGGGGGAGAGTGTAAGCTACAATATAAACCATTATTCACGTGGTGCAGCAGTGCTCCAAAATATATTCACCAAATGCATTGAAAGTCCCATAATGATGAAGGAGGTTGTTGATGTAGGAGGAGTGGGGTGAGGGGGTGGGGGTATATGGGGCCACATATTTTTTGAATGTAATATTTAAAAAAAAAAGAAGGAACAAATGATTATGTAAAAAGAATCTCTTTCAGCTTGTATATCTAGAGTAGTTTATATATATATATATACACACACACACACGTATATATAGAAAAGAGTTAGAAACATTTCACCCTATACCTTCTGCTCCTGGGTCCAAAGGCTTTCAGAACCTAAAGGACTCACAGGTTGATGATGGCTCAGGACAGGTGTCTGATCTCTTCCTGATTGTAATTCTCCTCTCTGCTCTGGCAGATATCCCTCCTAAGACCCCTGATCAGGGCTGTGTGCATCGACACTTGGACAGCACAAGAAAGGGAGTATGGGATCTCTGTTGGATCCATGTCAGCCCCACCTGGGCAGTGGGGTTTCCCACATGCTGCCCTCAGCCTGAGGTCATGGCTGAGATCTGTTCTCAAGGTTGACCGATGAGGTAGAGTCAGGTGGGTGATAGCTGGTAATGAGGTGCATGGATGGGGAGGGCATGGCAGTGGAAATTCCCTACCTAGACAAGTGTCACACAGAAAGGAGCTTGGACCCAGTCCTGTTTGCAGCAGCAACTTCCCTCCAGGTTCACCCATGTTGAAATCCCCAATTGGACATGAAATGGCAACACACAAAATACACCTTTAGGAATATTCTAGGGCCACAGATGATGTGGGCAGTGGCAACACTTTTTACAGATTAAATCTAACTTTTTTCCAAATTTTAAATAGTGCAGGAACATCAAGACTGTAAAGAAATTATAAAACATGAAAACAATGAAAATCACTCATAATTCCACCATACACAAGATTGTAAAACATTTGGGGTGTCTTTTTCTTATCCTTTCAAGCATATTAGGAATATCTTCCTTTATCAATAAATACAAATGTAAGATTTTTTTTTTAAAATAGGAGGAGTATTTGCTCATGTAAAAGTGAAATAATTTCCTTTTACTGTTGAAGAATAAACCCCCTTCATTTTAGACCTGGATCTAGATTCTGCCATCCTACTTGTTTTTAGATCTTGGACAAGCCTCTCAATCTCTTTGAGTCCACATGTGATCATTTGAAAACTGATGCTGACCTTCCTTTCCTCATGGAATTTCTGTGAGGGTCTCATGAGGCACATTTATGATGTCCTAGGTGAGCATCAACTACTGTGCAACATGAGATGAGAAACCACTGTCGTGAGCTTGGCAGGAGCTCCCGGCGAGCTTGAGCTGGTGGGAGAGTCCTGGGCCTCAAAGCCCCGGGGATTTCTCTTTTCTTGCTATTTCTACTACTTGTCCTCTTTTGCTCGCACAAGGAAAATAATAATACTGGCAGTAAAAATGATAATTGTTTCTGTATGTTGACAATTTATTCTGTACCTGTCCTTTACACAGATAAACTTTAAATCTCCATGAGGGGCAGCTGCAATGATTATCCCCTATTCACAGATAAGCAAATGTGGACAAAGAGAGGTGACATAATCTCCTCAAGGTCAGGGCCAGTCCATGGTCGAGCCTGGCCATGAACCCAATAGACCAGCAACATCTCAGTTCTCCACATGACGCCCCTTGATCAGGAAACCTGACTGCCTAATTCCATCACACTTCCCTGCCCTGTCTTCTCTGTCTATCCGCAAAGTATGGGGAACTCCACATCTCTACTGTACCCCTCCCTGCCCTGGGCATCTGTACCTTCACAGGGCTCCTCAAAGCTGCTGCTGATCTCCCCAGACAGGGAGGTGAATCCTGGATGACAGCGACAGGCGGTGGCACTGACACATGTGGAGTGCTGGGAGCACCATGGAGCACAGGGCGCTGTGGGAAGACCCAAGGACTGGAGGATGCCCACTGCCCACTGGGGACCAGAGAGCAGAGTGGGGGGAGGGAGTGTGGTTGCTATTAGAAGTTCAGGGGACTCTCTAGGTGTTTGGGTGGGAAAGGACAGTTTCTATGATCCTCAGAGGAAGAGTGTCCCTGAGCCTTAGAGACATATTCAGCCCCCCGCCCCATCCCACACTTCCTGTGCCCAGGATTCACTCCCCAGCTTAAGTGACTAATGAGGGTTGGTGCACAAACTCACCTGTAGGCTTCTGGGCTGCGGCTCCCAATGACAATAGCAGGAGCACAGAGAGCCCTGGAGCAGAACAATAGACACATGAAAGAGGAGACACAAGCTCCAACTGCAGCTGCTCATATTTTCATAAAAACCAGGAAATAAATGGCAATCAAGCAGACCAACATGTAAGGACCACCTACTAGATTCCTTGTCTTATCCTAAGCATGGAGGAAAATAAAGACTCATCAGAATCAAGCTGACCTGGCTGATAGCAATTTTCAACAATAATGTTCTTATCCTTCATATTATTCCACAACCCACACAGACTTCAGACTTCAGACTTCATGACAAAGTTCTGATGTTTTTCTTAGCACAATCAAATTTTGAGTGAGTCTGGTTTCCTAATCTAGCAAACATAGATTAGGTGGTAAAATGAGAAATCCCTTAGTAAGTCCCCAAGTTTGCCCTAGGAATCGATTTCACCAACTCCTCCTTTGAGAACATAATATGAACTTAATAACATCCTTCTTGAATTCTCTTCCCTGCTCTCTATTGTACATATAGTGGGAAAACCAGCTAGGAATCAAGCCAAGGACAGGTCAGGTCGCAATCAGGATAGATAGCACCCAGATAGCTTTCATCATCCATCACCATTGTCATGCTGCTCCCTACCTGGTAGAAGTCTTCGAGATCCCCTTCTCCAGGCACAGAGCCTTGCAAGCCCAGCCATGGAGAACGTTGTGATCTTGTTTGTGAGAGTTCAGAAGACTTCCTGTTTTAAGTATGTTTGGCTTCCTTGATGAACCAACTTTGGAAACTGCTTGTCTGCTATTCACTTCCCCCAACCTAAGTGTTAAACAACTTCTCAGAAATCATAGTACTAGTTGTTTTTTTCGCACGTATTTTAATAAGTTACAAAATTTATTTACATTTGCAAAATGTACTCCAATCTCTTCCTATATATATGAATCTTTCTGTATTTGCAATAATGACCTTGATGATCATCCTGTTCTGCACTTCATCTCTCTGATTTGTTATTATTTTTCTTTTATTTAATTTTTAAAAAATTTATTGCAATGTACCACTCATACATAAACATACATAAACAATAAATGTATAATTGTTGTGAACTTACAAAATAAACATATATAACCTCAAACATATATAATATCTCACCCTACCACCAAAAACTTGCATTGTTTTTAAACCTATTTAACTAATGATTAGAGAGCATTGTCAAAATATTACTACTAAACAAAGTATTTTTCCCCTAACCAATCTAATTATCATCTTTATATAATTTGTATATGAACATAGATAAATAATTAAGTGTATAATTTTTGTCTTTATTCATTTTTTAAATATTGTATTAAAAAAATATGAGGTCCCCATATAACCTTCATCCCCCTCACCCCACTACTCCCCCCATAGCAACATTCTCCTCCATCATCATGAGACATTCATTGCATTTGGTGAACACATCTCTGAGCATTGCTGCACCTCATGGTCAATGGTCCACATCATAGCCCACACTCTCCGATGTTCCATCCAGTGGGCCATGGGAGGACATACAATGTCTGGTAATTGTCCCTGCAGCACCACCCAGGACAACTCCAAGTCCTGAAAATGCCTCCACATCTCATCTCTTCCTCCCATTTCCCACACCCAGCAGCCACCATGGCCACTTTCTCCACACCAATGCCACATTTTCTTTGATTACTAATCACAATAGTTCATGAATAGAATATCAGTAAGTCCACTGTAATCCATATTCTATTCCTCCATCCTGTGGACCTTGGATTGGTTGTGTCCATTCCACATCTATGTCAAGAGGGGGCTTAGATTCCACATGGATGCTGGATGCCATCCTCCTGCTTTCAGTTGTAACTACTCTTGGCTCCATGGTGTGGTGGTTGACCTTCTTCAACTCCACTTTAGCTGAGTGGGGTAAGTCCAATAAACCAGAGTGTAGGAGCTTAAGTCTGTTGAGGTTCAGGGTCTGGCTATCATATGGTCAGTCCAGAGATTCAGATCCCCCAGGTATATCTTAAGCCCCAGCACCAACTATAATTCTGGTTAAGCAACAGGAAAGGCTTGTGAAAAGAGATCACATCTGAGTCCAGCTCCATCACACAGAAACACCAACTCCAAAGAAGGGCCAAATGGCATGACACCGTACTCCATTTGCCATGACCATAAAACCTGTGGGTCTCTGTAGCCCTCAGAAGAACCAATACCTGCGGTTGTATCTATGTTATCTGTCTCTGGGATTCTGCTCAAGTGTGCATAAGGGCAACCCCTCTGATAACTTCCTGTTTCTTTTTTAGAGACTCATAGACATATAAACTCATTTGTCCTTTCCACTTCCCCCTTGATTTAGGTCAAAAAGCATTTTTAACTCCTGTTAGTATATGTAGACTGAAATATTCTGCTGGTTCAAGTTGACCCTTTTATTCAAGGTCATTTTCTAGTTACATCATCAGCTGGTACTTGGTAGTAATCCCTTGGCACCAGGGAGGCTCATCCCCGGGAGTCATGTCCCATGCTGGGGGGAAAGGCAACGTATTTACATACTGAGTTTGGCTATGAGACTGACACATTTGAGCAACACAGAGGCTCTCAGGAGGGAACTCTTGGGCACCCTGCAGCTCCAGGCCTTGTTTTTATTTCAGGTGCACAGGCTCACAAGCATAGTCGTTAGTATCAAGGGCTCATTGTTCGACCTTCATTCTTTCTTGGTCTTTGCCATTGCACTTGGGGGATTGTTGCTGTTCCTTTAGGGACTATGATAGAGCTCCCCTGGCTAGGAACTCAGCATTCCCTCAGTTGTTGTTTTTAATTGTTTCCACTATGAAAATATCCAAACATTTTTATGTACCCTGGATATATGCCCTGTAGAACTCCCTGCCAACCATGTGTCCCCTGTCAATAATATCCCCCACCTGTATTCCTCCACTGCCATTGTTGAACCTCTCTGTGATCCAAAACTTCCCTGAAAAGTGAAGCCCAATATATTGCCAGGTTCCCTTAATAGTAAAATGGAATATAGAAATGAGTTTAAAGGTTAGATATAGAATACATATCAATTTAGAAAAATTAAGGTAAAAATAAGTTGGGGTATCAAAAAATTAAAAAATTGCAAAAACTTTGTTTTTTGGTGTTTTGCCTTCCATCACTGCAATAAGTGCTGCCCTGTATGCAACTTGGCAAGGCAACTACTTCCTTCTTTTCCTCAGTGTCTATGTCTTATCTTTTTCACTTTTTTTCTAATTATTAACCTTATCTTCACAAAAGTTTTAGATCACAGTAATTCATATAGACAATATACAGTACTCCCACATATCAAACATAAACCCTTTTCCCTTTCACAGCAATAATCTTTTTACATATTCATACTACATTTACTGAAACTCATGTACAGATATTGACACAATAGCTTTCAAACAAGGTAACATTTGTGTTTACTTTGTGGTATATATTTTAGACTATACAATTTTCTAAATTTTTAGTTATCTTATGTCTTACAGTATGATTTACATTTTAGTCTATCAGCCCTATATATTTTTCATGTAATTTAACATATTTTATATCTATCCTTGTGTACTCTTGTGGAACACTTCTATTGCCCACACAGTTACATTGGTTCCATCTATTCAATACCTCTCTCCCCCTCTCCTTAGGGCCCACAGTGACAGTCAATCTTCATTGCTTGAAGGGCCATGTTCAGAGATACTTGCAACAGTGTTGAGGGCTTGACATGCTCAACTGCCCTAATGCACTGGGAGCCATCATTTCTCTTGAGAGATACAATTCCCTCTATCTGAGGGCATCAGTCCTCCCCAGGATGTGGGTATACCTTCACTCTCATTATATGGGTCTCTATCCAATGATGTAACCCACTTTGGCAAAATGAGCATTCACATATTCCCTAGGAGCCTGTCCTGCACCCGATTATCCTCTTTAAGCATCTTAAACAGGTAACCTTCCTTATTATATTTTTGAAAAAGTTTTCTCAGCAATATACTCTCAACCAAATACCTGACAATCTCCTATGTTCATATGTTGCCCCACCCTCCCCCCAGTTTCTTGGGCAATATTACCCATCCTCCCATCCCTACCCCCCTCAAGCCCACAAAGCCCCACCCAAAGGTAACCCTATGCACCCATTTTATCCCTTATACAAATACTTACCTCCAGCTTATCATAGATTTCACCCATGTAGTAGTCAGCTACATCCTTCCTCTAAACCCCAATTTCCTTTAAGCCTATCATCCAGTCTCTAGCTCTCTGAGGCAGCTTGGTTTCTTCTTTCATATCATTGAGGTCATGTAGTATTTGTCCTTCAATGCCTGGGTTGCTTCACTCAACATAAGGTTCTCAAGATTCACCCATGTTATCATGTGTGTTTGTAGTGTATTCATTTTTAAAACTGAGTAGTATTCCATTGTATATATATACCACATTTTATTTATCCATTCATCTGTTGATGGGCATTTGGGTTGACTCCAACTTTTGGCAATAGTGAACAATGCTGTTATGAACATTGGTGTGCATATATCAGTTTGTGTCCTTGTTTTCAGTTCTGCTCGGTATATACCTAGCAGTGGAATTGCTGGGTAGTTTTTTGAGAAACTGCCAAACTGTCCTCCAGAATGGCTGGATCCTTCTGCATTCCCACCAGCAGTAGATGAGTGTGGCCATTCCTCCACCTCCTCTCCAGCATTTGTAGTCTTCTGTTTTTTTCATAGTTGCCAATCTTATGGGAGTAAGATGGTATCTCATTGTATTTTTGATTTGCGTTTCCCTGATAGCACTTTGGAGCATTTTTTTCATGTGCTTTTTAGCCATTTGTCTTTCTTCTTTGGAGAAGTGTCTGTTTAAATCTTTTTCCCATTTTTAAAATGGGTTGTTTGTGTTTTTTAATGTCAAGATATAGGAGTTCTTTATATATGCAGGATATAAGTCTCCTATGCAATATATGGTTACAAAATATTTTCTCCCATTGTGTAGGCTCTTTTTTCCCTTTCTTGACAAACTCCTTTGAGGTGCAGAAGGCTTTAATTTTGAGGAACTTCCATTTATATATTTGTTCTTTTGCTGCTCGTGCTTTTAGTGTGAAGCTCATGAAACCATTTCCTATTACAAGGTCTTGTATATGCTTCCATACACTGCTTTCCAAAGTCTTTATGGTCTTGGCTTTTATATTTAGGTCTTTGATCCATCTTGAGTTGATTTTTGTATAAGGTGTGAGATGGTAATCCTGTTTCGTTCTTCTACATATGGGTTTCCAGTTCTCCAGGCATCATTTGTTGACTAGGCCATTCTGTCCAAGTTGAGAGGGTTCGGTGGCTTTATCAAATATTATATGACTGTATATATGAGGATCTATATCAGAACTCTCAATTCAGTTCCATTGGTCTGTGTGTCTCTCCTTGTGCCAATACCATGCTGTTTTCACTACTGTAGCTTTCTGGTATATTTTGAAGTCAGGTAGTGTGATTCCTCCAATTCGTTTTTCTTTTTCAATATGTCTTTTGCTATTTGGGGCCTCTTTCCTTTCCAAATAAGCTTCATAGCTAGTTTTTCTAGTTCCCTAAAGAAGGCTGTGTTGATTTTTATTGGGATTGCATTGAATGTGTAGATCAGTTTGGTAGGATAGAATACTTATTAATATTTTGTCTTCCTATCAATGAACAGGGAATATTCTTCCATTTATTTAGGTCTTCTTTGATTTCCTTGAACAGTCTTGTATAGTTCTCGGTGTATAAGTTCTTTACCTCTTTAGTTAAATTTATTCCTAGGTATTTGATTTTTTTTGACTATTGTAAATGGTATTTGTTTCTTGATTTCCTCCTCAGCTCGTTCATTGTTGGTGTACAGAAATGCTACTGATTTTTTGCATTGTTCTTATAACCTGTGACTTTACTTAACTCATTTATGAGTTCTAGAAGCTTTGTTGTAGACCTCTCAGGGTTTTCTATGTATAGGATCATGTCATCTGCAAATAATGAAATTTTGACTTCTTCCTTTCCAATTTGAATGCCTTTTACATCTGGTTCTTGCCTCAGTGCTTGAGCAAGTACTTCTAAGACAATGTTAAGTAGAAGAGGTGAGAGTGGGCATCCTTGTCTTGTTCCTGATCTTAGAGGGAAGGATTTTAGGATTTCACCATTATAAATGATCTTGGCTGTGGGTTTTTCATATATATTCTTTATGATGTTCAGAAAATTTCCTTGTATTCTGATCTTTTTCAGTATTTTTAACAAGAAGTTGTGCTGTATTTTGTCAAATGCTTTTTCTGCATCTTTAGATATAATTATGTGATTTTCCCCCCTTCAATCTGTTTATATGGTGTATTACATTGTTTGATTTTCTTATGTTGAACCATCCTTGCACACCTGGAATGAATCCCACTTGGTCAAGGTGTATAATTCTTTTAATGTGTTGTTGAATATGGTTACCAAGTATTTTGTTGAGGTTTTTTGCATCTAGGTTCATTAGAGAAATTGGTCTGTAATTTTCCTTTCTTGTGGTGTCTTTGTTTGGCTTTGGTACTAGGGTAATGTTGGCATCATAGAATGAATTAGGTAATGTTCCTTCTGTGTTGATTTTTTGGAAGAGTTTCAACAGGATTGGTATTAGTTCTTTCCAGAATGTATTGTAGAATTTAACTGTGAAGCCATCTGGTCCTGGGCTGTTCTTAGTTGGGAGGTTTTTAATGACTGATTCTATCTCTTTACTTGTTATTGGTTTGTTGAGATCATCAATTTCTTCTTTCATCATTATAGGCTGCTTATATATTTCTAGGAATTTGTCCATTTCCTCTGAATTGCCATTTTTGTTGGAATATAGTTTTTCAAAGTATCCTCTTATGATAGTCTTTATTTCTGTGGGGTCAGTGGTGATATCTCCTTTCTAATATTTTGTGTATTTGCATCTTCTCTCATTTTTCTTTGTTTGTCTTGCTAAGGGTTTGTCAATTTTATTGATCTTCTCAAAGAAATAGCTCTTGTTTTTGTTGATCTTTTCAAGTGCTTTCTTATTTTCTATTTCATTTAGTTCTCCTCTTATCTTTGTTCTTTCTTTATTCTTCCTGTGTGGTTACTTTGTTGTTTTTTTTACCATTCCTCCACATGTGCAGTTAGTTCTTCAAATTTGACTCCTTCTTTTTTTGATGTATGAATTTATGGTTATAAATTTCCCTCTCAGTACTGCTTTTGCTGCATCCCATAAGTTTTGGTATGTTGTGTTATCATTTTCATTAGTTTCATGGTAGTTATTAATTTCTTTTGAGATTTCTTCTTTGACCCACTGTTGTTCTAAGGGTGTGCCATTTAATTTCCATGTCTTGGTGTGAAATCTGGGCCTCTGGCCCTTGCAGATTTCCAGCTTCACTCCACTCTGATCAGAGATATTATTCTGTATGATTTTGATCTTTCTGAATTCTTTGAGCCTTTCTTTGTAACCTAGCATTAGTCTGTCTTGGAGAATGATCCATGTGCACTTGAGAAAAATGTATATCCTGCTGTATTCAGGTGTAATGATCTGTATATGTCTATTAGATCCAGCTCCTCTAATATACTGTTCAAAGGTTTTGTTTCTTTATGGGTTCTCTTTTGAGATGTTCTGTCCAAAGTTGATAGTGGTTTATTAATATCTCCCACTATCATTGTAGAGGCATCTATTTTTTCACTTAGTTTTTCTAGTGTTTGCCTCATGTATTTGGAGGTGCTCTTGTTAGGAGCATAAATATTTATGATTCTTCATTCTTCTTGAATGTTTATCTCTTTCAGTAATATGTAGTATCCTTCTTTGTCTCTCACAAATGTTTTTCATTTAAAGTCTATTTTGTCTGATATTAATAAAGCTATTCCTGCCTTTTTTTGTTTATTGTTTGCTTGTAAGTTTGTTTTCCAGCCATTCACTTTCAACCTCCATGAATCCCTGGGTCTAAGAAGTGTTTCTTATACACAGCATATAGATGGGTCATATTTCCTTATCTAATCTCCCAGCATGAATCTTTTGACAGGCGAGTTTAATCCATTGATATTCAGTGTTATTACTTTCAAGGAATTATTTATGTTAGCCATATTTTATTTGGACTTGTGTTTGTCATATTTTGTTTGTTTTTTTCCTTCTGTTTTTGTCTTTTTTTGTTACTCTTACACTCTCCTCCAACTCTGCCTCTCCTGTTTTTTCCTTTCTTCCTGTAGAATTCCCTTTAGCATTTCTTGAAGGGCAGAGTTCTTGTTGGCATACTCTTTTAATTTCTGTTTATCTATTAATATTTTGACTCTCCATCATTTTTGAAGGTAGTTTAGCTGGGTAGAGTATTCTGGGTTGGAAATTTTTTTTCTTTCAGTACCTTGATTATATCATACCACTGCCTTCTTGCCTCCATGGTTTCAGATGAGAAATCAGCATTTAATCTTATGGAGCCTCCCTTGTATGGATGGTTTTCTTTTCTCTTGCTGCTTTTAGAATTTTCTCTTTGTCTTGAGCATTGGATAATTTGACAAGTGTATGTTTTGGTGTGGACCTGTTGGGATTTATGGTGTTTGGTGTGCATTGTGCTTCCTGGACATGTACATCTATCTCTCTCAGTAGATTTGGGAAGTTTTCAGCCATTATTTACTCCAACACTCCTTCTGTCCCCTTTCTCTTCTCTTCTCCTTCTGGGATGCCTATAATATGTATGTTTGTGCATTTTGCCTTGTCATTCAGGTCCCTAAGTCCTAGCTGGATTTTTTCTTTTTATCAATCAGTTCTACTATCTGTTTGATTTCAGATGTAATGTCTTCCATGTTGCTATTTCTCTCCTCTGCCTCTTCTAATCTGCTGCTATTTGCTGAGAGTGTATTTTAGATTTCTTGAACTGTGGTGTTCATCTCCATCATATCTGTGATCCTTTTGCGTATGTCTGCAATTTTCTCTCCAAGTGTTTTCTTCATATTGTTAATCTCTTCCTTTACTTCATTAAGTTGGTCTCTAATATATGTTTTGAGATCTTTGATTCCTTGTCCGATGTTCTGCTCCCCTTCCTGGTTTTTAGTTTGTTCATTGGATTCAGCCATGTTTTCCTCATTATTGGTTTGGTTTGTAGTTTTTTGTTGCTATCTGTTCATCATTTTATCTTGATGGGTTTAATCAGTTCCTTAGCTTCTTTGTCTGTTCTTGGGGATTAATTAGCTGTTCATGCATAAATGTTATATCTTCTGTTTGTCACTTTGTTCTTCTTACTCCATTTTCTTGTTGCTGGCTAAGTTCATTTTGAAGGGAAATATTAGGGCCAGGGAAAGCAAAATGTGTAAGAAAAGAAAATGTATAAAGTAGTATTGGTAATAAATGTTAACAGAGCAACAATATGAGATCTGGGAGAATGGTTATTAGACTCATGTAAGCTGTGTAGATTTATAGCAGTAAGTATAGTACCTATAATGAGACAGTCAACTGAATATGGGGAGGAATATAGTATGAATTAAAAGGTCAGTGTTTTCATGAGAGAGGGAAAGAGAAAAGAAAGACAATAATATCAAGAGTGGATAAAAGACAGAAAACAGAACAAAGGTACTAGAAATTAAAATCAGACAATTTGGGGGCCAAAGAAAGGGAGGTGGAGTGTAAGAGAAACAGTAGATGTCAGAGGATAGAAAGATGTGGGGGAAAGGGAATAGTGTAGGTGGCCAAAATCAATACACACAGAAAAGAGGAAATGGAGGATGAGGAAACACAGCAAGTGTGAAGTGCTCCGTGCAGCACCTATTATATAAAGAAAATAAAATAAAATAAGTAGAAAAAGAGAGAAAAGAAAAAAAAAGAAAAGAGAAAAAGTGGGTGGGCAAAGAAAAGGGGGGAGGGAACAAGCAAGATAAAGAAAAAGAGAAAAAAACTAAGTAAATGAAAAAAGACCTTGGGGAATAAAATGGGAGAAAAGACCAGGAGACAATGCAATATTAGCAACAACAAACAACAAAAAAAGCAGAAACACCAAGGGCTAGGGTAATCCAGGACCTCAGATGGACCTCAGGGTGTGGTGGATTCAGGTATGGGAAGTCTGTGATATTGCAGACTGAAGGTGTGTGTGTCTCTGGAGCGTGGACCACCAGATTTTATGGGACACAGACCTGGGAACCATGCATCTGGTTAACTGTGGGCCTAGGAGCACTGCAGCACAACACAGCCTTCAGGGATCCTTGCAGCTGGGCACCAGCCCTAGGAGGAGGGATCCTGCCCACAACCTCTGACCTCTGTGTCAGAAACCGCAAGTTTCACCTCTTGCAAGTTGTCTGTGCTCCCTTGAGAAAAAAATATTAGGATCAGAGAAGAGGAAGGAGATATGAAGAGAAAAAGAATAATAGTTTTAATAAAAATAGAAAAGTTAGAAGAGGCATGATACAAGAGCTAGGAACATAAGTAATATGGGTTAAATTTTTTAAAAATTGCAAAGGAAGAAGAATAAAAAATGTGGAAAGTAAAAAATGAAAAAGGAACAAAATATAAAAAATAGAATGATTTAAAAGTCTGGAATGATTCATGTGAAGGGAGGAAAAGAAGAAGAAATAAAAACCTAAACAGGTGAAATGAAAGGAAAACAGCAAAAAACAGAAGATAGAAAAATTAAGGAAAGTAAAGAAATAAGGTAGTTAGAGGAAGAGGTGAGCCAAAATGGCAATGAAGTTAATGCACCCACATCATCTCTCCTACAAAAAATGTCCAAGTTTGGACAAAATCCTGCCTGAGTGAGCTGTTTTGGGAACCCACAAAGCAGGAGGCTTCTGGACCCTGATCCAGAGAAAGCATGACAAAAAGTGTCATAGTTCAAGGTAAAACCTTGGATTTCTGCCCCTCCTCAAGGTCAAGGAGTCTTGGCTTTCCTCTTGCAGGTCACACAGCCAGAGAAGAAAAACCTTTGAGATTGGGAAAGTTCTGGTAAATGGTGGATAGGGGTCCTTCAACTGTGGGCTCAGTTGCTTAGATCCCCCTTTTTTTTTAGCTTTGAGGAGCATACCAAGTGTCTTGAGGAGAAACCAGGAATAGGAGAGAGGTGAATCTGTTGAGGCAGCATGATTTACCTAATCTCTGTGGGTTACATCTGGGAGAAGGTGGAGCCAGGCAATTAAATAATCCTGAGGAATACACTTAAGGGAAGGGGTCAGTAGGAAGTGCTTGGTAGGCTTTCAAGATCTTATTTAGGGTCCCCAGCAAGGTGTGGGTGCTCTCTCAAAAAGAGACTGAGAGTCAATATTTTTTGTGGTGATTTGGTACACCAGGGTCCCATTTGAATTTCAAAGGGGAGCTATCACACGGGCTTCCTGCTTCCCAGAAAGAGAGGGAAGTGAGGAAGGGAGAAAGGGGGAAGGACAGATTCCTAATCAGTTCATTCAATTGAAAAAGTCAATCCTGCCCCTGGATGGGGACTCTTTTTGAGGAGCAGATTTACCCAGAAGGAGGGCTTGGGTTAGTCGAGGAGTTTCAGCCTTGAATTTGTAATGTTTCTGGTTCAGTCCCTAGTTCCTCTTAGAGTAGTGACCCATTGGATATTAGCTGCTACTTTGAGACAGGGAAATCCTAGGCATTCTCCTTGTATTAGCTTCTCTTGGGTGTCTTATTTTTCCTAAATAAAAGCTTAAGAAGGAAGTCTGGTATTTCTTATTGTTTGGTTTACTCCTTCCTTAAGGGCTTATCTGTGGTTTTTTTTTTTTTTTACTTGTCTTTCCTTCCTCTTTATCTCCCCACCCATTTTTATGGTTTTTTTTTCCTTTTGTACAGTTAGGTTCTGCCAGCTTGTTTCTTGTTTGCTGTGCTTCCTCAATTTCCTCTTTTCCTTGTGTACTGATTTGGGCTACCAATGCTATCTCTTTTCCTTCCTACATCTTTCTATCTTCCATGTTCTGTTGTTGCTCTTATACTCCACCTGTCTCTGTTTAGCCCCCAATTTTTCTGTCTTTTTATTTCTAACACTTCTATTTTCTATCTTTTACTAACTCTTTATGTTATCATCCTTTCTTTTCTCATTCTCTCATGATCTTGCTAGCCTTGTAATTCATTCTATATTATTCTCCATATTCAGTTTCCCATTCCATTGTAGGTACTCCACTTTTTTATTCCTATAACTCTACACTGCTTAGATGAGTTTAATATTCATTCTCTTGGGTCTTATATATATCTTCTGCTGACATTTACTGTCAATACTATGATTATACTTCTTATTTTCTTATAACTTTTGTTTTCCCTAGCCATAATCCTTTTTCTTCAAGGAAACTTAGAAAACAACAAGGAAGTAGAATTAGAAGAACAAAGTTTGAGAAGGAAACTTAACACACCTACAAAAACAGCACCTAAATAAAATCTGAGAAAAGAAGGAGATGATAATCAACTGAACAAACCTATTAATACAAAGTGACCAGATGGCAACAAAAAATTACAGACCAAATGAATAATCAGAAAGACTTTGCACAGTCCAATGAACAAACTAAAAGCAAGGAAGAGGAACAGAACATAGAACAACTAGTCAAAGCTCTCCAAACAAATATCATGGACCAACTTACTGAAGTGAAGGAAGAGATTAAGGACATTAAGAAAACAATTTGAGAGCATATTGAAGAAATTTTAAACCTGCACAAAAAGATAGTGGAGGGAAACAGACTTGGCCCAGTGGTTAGGGTGTCTGTCTACCACATGGGAGGTCCGCAGTTCAAACCCTGGGCCTTCTTGACCCGTGTGGAACTGGCCCATGTGCAGTGCTGATGCTCACAAGGAGTGCCCTGCCACGCAGGGGTGTCCCCCACGTAGGGGAGCCCCACGCTGGCCCATGTGCAGTGCTGATGTGCGCAAGGAGTGCCACCCCCTGTAGGGGAGCCCCACATTCTAGGAGTGTGCCCCATAAGGAGAGCCACCCAGTGCGAAAGAAAGTGCAGCCTGCCCAGGAATGGCACCGCCCACACTTCCTGTGCCACTGACGACAACAGAAGCGGACAAAGAAACAAGATGCAGCAAATAGATACAGAGAACAGACAACCGGGGGAGGGGGAAATTAAATAAATAAATCTTTAAAAAAAAGATAATGGATATGATGGTGATGAATGGTTAACATTCAAGAATAAAAAGTACACTCAGCATATAACAACAGATCTTAAGAAGCAGAAGAAAGAATTAGTTATGTGGAAGATGGTATATCTGAAATCAAACAGATTGTAGTATTGATAGATTAAAAAGATAGAAAAAATATAGCATGGACTTTGAGTTTTGAATGACAAGGAAGCACAGTGCACCCCAAACAGTATAAACATCAACAAGTTACCCCAAGACATATATTTGCCAAATTATCTGGAGTTCAAGACAAAGAGAAAATACTGAATGAATCAAGAAAAAAGGAAACCATCACATAAAAGGGAAGCTCAATAAAATTAAGTGTTGATTTCTCATCTGAAATCATGGAGGAAAGAAGGCAATGGAATGACATATTCAAGGTACTAAAATTAAAAAAATCCAGTGAAAAATATTCAATCCACCAAAGATGGCATTGAAACATGACAGAGAGTTCAATATTTTCACAGATAAACAGAAACTAAGACAGTATGCCTATAAGAAATCTGCCCTTCAAGAAATACTAAATTGAGTTCTTCAGAAGGAAAGAAAGAGTTGAAGGAGAGTGCAAGAACAACAAAAAGACAACAAGAGAAATAAAAACAACATATAATATACAAAAATGGAAAGAAAATATGGCTAATATAAATAATTACTTGAGAATAATAATACTGAATGTTAATGGATAAAACTCACTTGTGAAGAGACATAGATTGGCGGAATGGATAAGGAAATATGACCCATCTATATGATGTCTACAAGAAACTCATCTTAGACCCAGGGATTCAAGAAGGATGAAAATGAATGACTGGAAAACAATCATGCAAGGAAACAATAACCAAAAAAGGGCAGGAGTAGCGATACTAATATCAGACAAAATAGACTTTAAGCGCAAAACTATCGTGAGAGACAAAGTTGGACACTAGATGTTAGAAAATTGGGTAATCTTTCAAGAAGAACGATCATAAATGTTTATGCACCTGATCAGGGCACCTCAAAATATGTGAGGCAAACCCTGGAAAAACTAAGGGAGGAATAGATGCCTCTACAATTATAGTGGGGGACTGTAATCCTCATTATCACCATTAGACATAATAGCTCAACAAAGAATCAATAAAGAAACAAAGAATTTGAATATTATATTAGAGGATCTGGACCTAATAGACATATACAACATGACACTGAAATTCAGCAGAATACATATTCTTCTCAAGTGCGATGGATCATGCTCCAAGACAGACCACCTGCTAGGCCACAGAGAAAGCCTCAATGAATTCATAAAGATTGAAGTCATACAAAATAATTTTTCTGACCACAGTGAATTGAAGCTGGAAATCTTCAAGGGCCAGAGAAACAGATTAGGGACAATGATATGGAAGTTAAGCAACAAAAACTTAGACAAATATTGGGTGAAGGAGTAAGACTCAAAATAAATAGTAACTGCCTTGAAACCAATGAAAATGACACCACAACTTATCAAAACTTATGGGATACAGCAAAAGCTGTACTGAGAGGGAAATTCATAGCCATAGATGCATACATTTAAAAAAATAAAAAAAAGAGCTAAATTAAAGACCTTACTCTACACTTGGAGGAATTAGTAAGAAGAAAACAATAAACTAACCCAAAAGGAAGAAGAAAGAAAGAAAGAACAAAGATCATAGCAGAACTAAATGAAATTGAAAAAAAGAGAAAGCACCAGGAAAAATAAAGAAAACAAAGAGTTGGTTCTTTAAGAAGATCAATTAAATTGACAAAGCCTTAGGTAGATTTATAACAAAAAAAGAAACAAGATGCAAATGCACAAAATACGAACTGAGAAAGGTGGTATCACCACTAATCTGACAGAAATAAAGATTATGATAAGAGGATACTTTAAAAAACTATACGCTAACAAGAAGACAATTTAGTGGAAATGGAAAAATTCCTAGAAACACATAACCAGCCTACAAGGATGAAAGAAGAAATTGGTGATCTCAACAAACAATGACAAGTAAAGGAATAGAAACAGTCATTAAAAACCTCCCACCTGAGAAGAACCTCGGGCCATATGGCTTCACTGATGGATTCTAACAAATATTCCAGAAAGAACTAACACCAATCTTGTTTAAACTCTTAAAAAATTTGAAATAGAAAGAACATTGCCTAACTCATTCTGTGATGCCAACATCACCCTAATACCAAAGCCAAAGACACCACAAGAAAGGAAAACTACATACCAATCTTTCTACTGAACCTAGATGCTAAAATCCTCAAGAAAATACTTGCTAATCATATTCAACAACACATCAAATGAATTACACACCATGACCCAGTGAGCTTCATCCCTGGCATGCAGGGATGGTTCAACATAAGAAAATCCATCACCACATAAACAGATTGAAAGAAAAATTCTTATGCTCATGTCAATAGATGCAGTAAAAGCATTTGACAAAATACAGCATTTCCTGATAAAAACAACAAAAGATAGGAATTGAAGGAAACTTTCTGAGCAAGGTCAAGAGTAAATAAGCTAAAGCAGCTGTGGCTCAGTCAGATAAACTCCCATCTGCCATATAAGAGGCTCTTGGTTCATGTCCCTAGGCCTCCTTGTGAAGGCAGGCTCATCCGCACATCACAGAGCACCACCCTGCCTGCAGATGCCATGGAGAGCTGACTCAGGAAAGTGATCCAATAAAAGAAGGGAGACAAGGGAGAACACAGAAAAGCCCTCAGCAAATGGACACAGAGAGCAGATAGCAAGCAAGCTGCAATGAGGGGAAAGGGAAATAAATAAATGAAGACACAGAAGAATGTACAGTGAATGAACACAGAGAATAGACAGCACACACACATGCACACAAAAGCTGCAAAAGGGGGGGTATTAAAAAAAAGAGTACATATGAAAATCGCATAGCTAACATAATTAACAATGGTGAAATCCTAAAATATTTCCCTCTAAGATCAGGAACAATACAAGGATGCCCACTATCACACCTGCTGTTTAATGTTGTGTTAGAAATATGTGGTTGAGCCCTAGGGCAAGAAACGAATATAAAAGGCATCGAAATTTGAAAGGAAGAATTCAAAATTACACTATTTGCAGATGACATGATCCTAAACATAGAAAGCCCTGAGAAATCTACAACAAAGCTTCTAGAACTTACAAAAGAATTCAGTAATGCACAGGTTATAAGATAATTGTGTGAAAATCAGTAGCATTTCTGTATACCAATAATGAGTAATCTGAGGAGGAAATGAAATAAAAAACAATTACAATAGTAAATAAAAAAAGCAAATACCTAGGAATAAATTATCTAAACATGTAAAAGACTTATACACAGAAAGCTACACAACACTGTTAAAGAAAATCAAAGACTAAAATAAATGGAAGAATATTCCCTGCTCATGGACAGGAAGGCTATATAGCATTAAGATATTTATCCTACTAAAACTGATCTACAGATTTAATGCACTCCCAATAAAAATAAACAGAGCATTTTTTAATGAACTGGAAAAACTAACAATAAAATTTATTTGGAAGGAAAATAGGCCCCAAATAGCCAAAGACATATTGTAAAAAAAAATTGGAGGAATCAAACTACTTGACTTTAAAACAAACAAATAAAGCTATAATGGACAAAATGGCATGGTATTAGAACAAGGATAGTCATACTGACCAATGGAACCGAATCAAGAGTTCTCATATAGATGCTCACATGTACAGTCATCTAATATTTGACAAGGTCACCAAGCCCACTCTACTGGGAGACAATGACCTCTTAAACAAATGGTTCTTGTAGAACTGGATATCCATATGCAAAAGAATGAGAGGAAACCATCTCACATCTTATACAAAAATCAACTCAAGATGAAACAAACATGTAAATATAAGAGCCAAGACAATAAAGACCTCAGAAGACAATGTAGGGAAGCATCTACAGGACCTTTTAATATGAAATAGTATCATGAACTTCACACCCAGAGCATGAGCAGAGAAAGAAAAAATTAGATAAATGGGACCTCCTCAAAATTAAAGCCTTTTGCACATCAAAGGAGTTTGTCAAGAAAGTTAAAAGACAGCATACTCAATGGGAGAAAATATTTGGTAACCATATATCTGATAGGAGCCTAATATCCAGCATATATAAAGAAATACTATATATTGAAAATAAAAAGACAAACATCCTATTTTAAAAATGGACAAAAGATTTGAACAGATACTTCTTCAAAGAAGAAATAGAAATGGCTAAAAAGCACATGAAAAAGTGCTTAACATCACTAGCTATTATGGAAATGGAAATAAAAACTACAATGAGATACTATCTGACACTCATTAGTCTGGCAGCTATTAAAAATTCAGAGGACTGCGAGTGTTGGAGAGGATGTGGAGGAATAGGAACCTTCATCCACTGGTGGTGGGAATGTAGAATGGTCCAGCCATTGTGAGGACAGTTTGGCCATTCCTCAAAAAACTAGCTATAGATTTTCCATATGACCCAGCAATTCCACTATTGGGTATATACCCAGAAGATCTGAAAACAAGGACATGAACCGATATATGCACACCAATGCTCATAGCAGCATTATTCACTACTACCAAAAGTTGGAATCAACTCAAATGCCTATCAACAGAAGAATGGATAAACAAAATGTGGTATATACAAACAACGGAATTCTGCACAATTGCAAGAAGGAATACAGTACTAAAACATGTGGTACCATGCATGAATCTTGAGGATCTTATGTTGAGTGAAGCAAGCCAGGCCCTGAAGGACAAATACTACATGACCCCTCTGATATGAATTAAGCCTATCATGCTGTCTCAGAGACCCAGAGACTGGAAGATAGGCTTACTGGAAATAGGGTGGGAGAGTTTGGGAGCTGATGCCCACATGGGCAAAATCTATGATAAAGTGGAGGTAAGTTGTTGTGCAGTGAAGAGATATGTTGGGGGCTCAGAGATACTATCATGTTGTGCTTTTCAAGCTTGAGGAGGCTAGGGTTGGGAAGATGGCTCACATGTTCCAAGAAGTTGGGACAAGTGTTGAAGGGGAGCAGATGAACATTGGAGAATGTTGGGTATGTGGTTGAAAGTATATTGATGAGAAGACTTTAGGAAATACAATAAGGAAGGGTTACTGGTAAGATGTTTGACAGGGGGCATCTGGCACAGGGTGCACATGGGGCAGACTTCTAGGGAGTGTAAAAATGCTCCTCATGTAATATTGTTGTGTATCAGTGGGTGGTGACTCATACAATGAGTAGGAATGTCTTATAACCCCATTCTGGGGAGGTCTGTGTTTTTCAAAGAGAGGGGAGGGTGTCTCTTAAGAGCATGAGTAGCTCACAATTGTGCGTCAAAATCTTACCACTAATTTTAGTCCTTATCTTACATTTGGTTTATTTTTCCCCTGACCCACACTATTATTATTTTGTAAATATATTTTTACTACAGAAGTGGTAAACTTACAAGACAATCATGCACATGTGCAGAACTCCCAAACAACACCTCCATCTATCAACACATCACACTATGGTGGAACATTTGTTAGAGATAAGATAATATCATCTGATATTTACCACATCCATAGCATATATTTGGAACACATTTTACATACTGCCCCATTATCAGTGCAGTACATCTTTGGTTTAAATGCAAGAACATTATATTATTACTGCTAACCACAGTCCATAGGTCACTCCAGTTGTATTTTTCCCATGCATCTCCATATTCCCACCACCTTGCAGTAGTGATGTACATTTGTTCTAGGTTGTAAATTACACTTTTGCATCTCTATCATCAACAATTCACAATTCTCATCCACCTCTTGGTTTACTGTGCTATTCGGTTCCTAGATAATTCTCTAGCATTCTGTCAACTGGCATTTACATCCCTAGATGTAAATGCTCCCCATTTATAAACTAGCTGTTACTCACTATTTGTTACCATCCACTCTATACATTTCCACACTTTTACAGGAATGCTAATTAAAACCTCTACATAACATTAAACATCAGTAGTCCATCTCAGTCCTCCTAACTCCTTTAAGACTCCACAACGTACCACCAAGTCTGGAATATATTTTCCTATAATTTCTTCTAGAATTTTTATGGTTCTTGCTTTTATTTTTAGGTTTTTGATCGATTTTGAGTTAATTTTTAGAAAAGGTGTGAGATAGGAATTCTCTTTACTTTTTTTTTTTTTGGCTATGGATATTCATTTCTTTCAGCACCATTTGTTGAATGGGCTGTCCTTCCTGAGCTATGTGATTTTGACAGGCTAGTCAAAAATCTCTGGACCATAAATGTCAGGCTCTGTCTCTAAACCATTAATTTGGTTCCATTGGTCTATGTGTCTCTCTTTATGCCAGACCATGCTGTTTTTTTTTTTTTTTTAATCACTATAGCTAGGTAACATGAATTAAAATCAGGGGATTAGGATTTGCTTTTCTTTTTTAAGATGTTTCTGATTCTTCCTTATCCCTTATCCTTCCAAACTAATTTGATACTTGTGTTTTCAATTTTAAAAATGCTGGCAGAATTTTTACCAGGATTGCATTGAATCTGTATATCAGTTTGAATAGAATTGACATCTTAATGATATTTATTCTTCCAATCCATGAGCATGGAATGTTCTTCCAGGTATTTAGGCCTTTTAAAATTTCTTTTAACACTGAATTGCAGTTTTCTAAATATAAGTGCTTTACATTGTTGGTTAAGTTTATTCCTTACTACTTGAGTTTTATGTGTCCTATTTTATTTTCACCGCTCTTTTGGCATGTTTAGCTACTTTTACTGATATAATCTTCATTTCTAGACTTTCTTCCAGGCCTCTCTCTCCTGTCTTTTCAGGCTCTAGCAAACCTTTTAGTATTTCCTGAAATATTGTCCCTTGGTTTGAAATTCTCTGTTTCTGTTTATCTGTGAATACTCTAAACTCTCCCTCATTTTTTAAAAAAGATTTATTTATTTCTCTCCCCTTCCACCCCCCCACCCCAGTTGTCTGCTCTCTTTGTCTATTTGTTGCATCTTCTTTGTTCACTTCTGTTGTTGTCAGTGGCACAGGAATCTGTGTTTCCTTTTGTTGCATCATCTTGTTGTGTCAGCTCTCCATGTGTGCAATCTGTGTTTCCTTTTTTTTAAAAGAAGAATTTGCTAGAAATGAACCCTGAGGAAAGTCATACATTAGAACTTTTAGAGCCAAGACTTTATTTTCTTATTTTTTAAAGATTTATTTATTTATTTATTTCTCTCCCCTCCCCCCCCACCCCGGTTGTCTGTTCTCTGTGTCTATTTGCTGCATCTTCTTTGTCTGCTTCTTTTGTTGTCAGCAGCATGGGAATCTGTGTTTCTTTTTGTTGCATCATCTTGTCGCATCAGCTCTCTGTGTGTGCGGCACCATTCCTGGACAGGCTGCACTTTCTTTTGCACTGGGCGGCTCTCCTTATGGGGCGCATTCCTTGCATGTGGGGCTCCCCTATGCTGGGGACACCCCTGTGTGGCACGGTACTCCTTGCGCGCATCAGCACTGCTCATGGGCCAGCTCCACATGGGTCAAGGAGGCCCAGGGTTTTTTTTTTTTTTTTTTACTTTATTATTATTTTTTTAATTGAATTTTTTTTCTTTTTTTTTTATTGACTTTGTAATAATATTACATCAAAAATATATATGTGAGGTCCCATTCAACCCCGCTCCCCCACCCCCCTCTCCCCCCCCAACAACACTCGTTCCCATCATCATGACACATCCATTGGATTTGGTAAGTACATCTTTGGGCACCTCTGCACCTCATAGTCAATGGTCCACATCATGGCCCATACTCTCCTCCATTCCATCCAGTGGGCCCTGTGAGGATTTACAATGTCCGGTGATTGCCTCTGAAGCACCATCCAGGGCAGCTCCATGTCCCAAAGACACCTCCACCTCTCATCTTTTCCTGCCTTTCCCCATACCCATCGTCCACCATGTCCACTTTTCTCAATCCAATACCACCTCTTCTATGTGGACATTGGATTGGTTGTGTCCATTGCACCTCTATGTCAAGAGGAGGCTCAAATTCCACATGGATGCTGGATGCAATCCTCCCATTTTCAGTTGTAATCACTCTAGGCTCCATGGTGTGGTGATTGTCCTTCTTCAACTCCATCTTAGCTGAGTGTGGTAAGTCCAATAAATCAGATTGTAGGTGCTGGAGTCTGTTGAGGCTCAGGACCTGGCTATCACATTGTCAGTCCAGAGATTCAAATCCCCTAAATATATCTTAAATCCCAACGTTAACTGCACCTCCAGCACATTAGCATGAAAGTCTTATGAAGGGAGATCCCATCTGAGTCCAGATTCATCACACATAAACACCATTTCCAAAGAGGGGCCATCTGCCCTGGTAGTTAACCCCATCGGCCATGGCCATAACTCTCATGGGTCTCTTTAGCCTTCAAAGGAACCAGTATCTGGGGGTTGTATCTGCTTTATCTGTCTCTCTGACTCTGCTCAGTTGTGCATGAGGGCAATCCTTCTGCCAGCCTCCAGACTCTTTTTTAGAAACTCGTAGCCATATAAACTCATTTCTCCTTTCCATTTCCCCCTTACTTTAGGTTAAACAGCATTTTAAAGTCATGTTATTTTATGTAGACATGGATATTCTGCTGATCCACATTGAACCTTCCGTATAAGGTCCTTTTCCAGTTGCATCATCAGTTGGTATTTGATAGTGGTCCCTCGTTGCCAGGGAGGCTCATCCCCAGGTGTCATGTCCCACGCTGGAGGGAAGGCATTGCATTTACATGCTGAGTTTGGCTTCGAGACTGGCCACATTTGAGTAACATGAAGGCTGACAGGAGGAAATTCCCAGGCACAATGTTGCTCTAGGCCTTGTTCTTATTTTAGGTTTATCAGCTCACAAGCATAGTCATTAGCATCAGGGGCTCACTGTTGAACCCTCACTCCCTCCAGGTCCCCGCCGCTGTACCTGGGAGACTGTCGCTGCTCCCCTAGGGACCGCGGCAGAGCACCACTGGCCAGGAACCCAGTACCCCCCCTGCTGTGGTTTTTAATTGTTGCCACTATGAGTATATCCAATCATTACCATGCCCCCTGGACATATGTTCTGTACAGCTCCCTGTCAGTCATATATCACCTGTCATTGGTATCCCATACCAGTATCGCTCCATTGCCATTGTTGAAACACTCTGTGGTCCAGAACTCCCCGAAATTTGAAGCCCAATATAATGTCATGGTCCCTTACTAGGGAATGGTATATAGCGATGGGTTTAAAGGATGGATAAAGAACTTGGATAAAGTTAGATAAAGAACTTAGATAAAGAATGTTGACTTGAAAAAATTCCACATCCTATCCTTTTTTTTTTTTTTTTTCTTCCCCCCCCCCCTAATTATTCAGCATTTCTTCACAGGAGTCCTAGACCACAGCAATGCATATATATAATATACAGCACTCCCATACATCCACCACAAAACCTTTTTCCTTCCACAGCGATACTCTTACACCCTTTTCACATCATATTTACTTAAGGTGATGTACAGAGTCTGAGATATTAGCTTTCTAACAAGGTAATATCTGTGCTTACATTATGGTGCATACTTTAGGATACACAGTTCTTTACATTTTTAGTTATCCTATGTTTTACATTATGGTTTACATTATCAGTCTGTCATCTCCTATATGTTATGGTGTAATATTACATGTTTTATATCCATCCTTGTGTACTCTCAAAAAACTCCTCTCTTGCCCCCCTTTTACTTTGGTTCCACACATTTAACGTCCATTTTCCCTTCCACCTTGGTGCCCACAGTGACAGCCAACCTTCGTTTCCTGAGGAGCCACTTCCAGAAATAGATGGAATAGTGTTCAGGGCCTAACTTGCTCAACTGCCCCAATGCCCTGGGAGCCACCCTTTCTCTCGAGGGATACAGTTCCCTCTATTTGGTGGCATTAGTCCTCCCCAGGATGTGGGTCCACCCCCACTCTCACTACTTGGGATTTTACCCCATGGTGTCACCCACTCTGGCAGAATGAGCATTTAGGCATTCCCCAGGAGCCCGTCCTGCATCAGACCCTCCCCTCCGAGCATTCTAAACAGGTAACCCTCTTTATTATATTTTGATATGATTTTCTCGGCATTTTACTCTCCACCACCTCCTGACCCTCTCCTGTGTTCGTATGCTCCCCCTCCCTCCCCCCACTTTTGAGAGGCCCAGGGTTTTAATTGCAGACCTCCCATGTGGTACATGGATGCCCTAACCACTGGGCCAAGTGTTTCCTTTTGTTGCATCATCGTGTTGTGTCAGCTCTCCGTGTGTGCGGCACCATTCCTGGGCAGGTTGCACTTTCTTTCACGCCAGGCAGCTCTCCTTACAGGGCACACTCCTTGCGCATGGGGCTCCCCTATGCGGGGGACACCCCTGCGTGGCAGGGCACTCCTTGTGCACATCAGCACTGTGCATGGCCCAGTTCCACGTGGGTCAAGGAGGCCCTGGGTTTGAACCGTGGGCCTCCCATGTGGTAGACGGACACCCTAACCACTGGGTCAAGTCTGCCACCTTCTCCTTCATTTTTTAAGGACAGCCTGGTTGGATATAAGATTCTTGGCTGGTAGTTTTACTCCTGTAGTATCTTAAATATATCATACAACTGTCTTCTTGCCTCCACGGTTTCTGGTGAGAAATTAGCACTTAATCTTTTTGGGTATCCCCTATAGGTTATCCAATCCTTTTCTATTGCTGTTCTTAGAATTCCTTCTTTGTGTTTGGCATTTGATATGCTGATTAGTATGTTTCTCAGAGTTAGTCTATTGGGTTTTTTTGGATGGCAGTATGTTGTGCTTCTTGGACATGGATATCTATGTTCTCCATCAGTGTTAGGAAATTTTCTACCATAATTTCTTCAAATATTCCTTCTGCCCCTTTTCCCTTCTCTTCTCCTTCTGGGACACCCATGACACATATGTTTGCATGTCTTTTGCTGTCATTTAGTTCCCTGAGAACTTGTTCATTTTTTTTCCATTCTTTTCTTCATCTGTTCATTAGAATGTTCACTTTCAGAGGCTATTTCTTCAAGCTCACCAGTGCTTTCTTTTGCTGCCTCAAGTCTGCTATTATATGTTTCCAATGTTTTTTTTAAAAATTTCATTTATTGTGCCTTTCATTCCCAAAAGATGTTATTTTTCTATATATGTATTCAAATACTTCCTTGTGCTCATACAATGTCTTCTTAATATCCTTAATCTATTTAGCCATCTCATTGAATTTATTAAGGAGATTGTCTTGAATATCTATGATTAGTTATCTGAACTCCTTTATATCATCTGGAGGCTTATCTTGTTCCTTTACTGGACCATATCTCCCTGTTTCTTGGTGTGGATTGTAATTTTTTGTTGGTGTCTGGGCATCTGGCTTACTAGAGTATTTATTCTGGATGCAGTTTTTCTATTTAGTTTAGGGCTTCTTGCCCTTTCTCTCTTGCTGGTTGTGCAGTAGGAGCCAAGGATATAGTTTGTGCTAGAAGCCATGGAGGCTCAAGCTGCCTTCCTTGCCAGAGAGATTGATGAAACTTCCCCAAAATTTCTCCTTTGCCAGGGGTTGGGACAGAGTCACAGCTGTGTGAAATAATCCAAGTCATGCAGGCCTAGACTGTAGTTGCCCAGAGAGACTGATGAAACTTCATGTCCCTTACTCCCCTGCCTGGGGTGGGGACGGAGTTGCAGGTTGGGCAGCAATCTATGCAGTTCAGGTCCAAGATGATGCAGTTGCCTGGATAGACTTCTGATTATTCAGTTTGTGCCAGCCAATATTACCTGCAGTTACCTAGATAGGTTGGTACAGGGCCCATCAGCCACTCTGCCAGAAGTGGGGCTGAAGTCTAGCCTTGGACTGCAGGGTGATCCGGCAGAAGAAAACTGCTTCCTACCATTACCATGATTTTCAGACAATGAGCTTCCCTTATGGTGGGGGTGGCATAAAAATGGTGGCCACTGGCTTCTTTCTGACTTGGACAGGTAAACATCCGAGCTGTTCCTGGGGTTGTACCTTAGCAAGCTGAGTCTACTAATCAGTAACCAAAATCAGTGTCCAACCATCTACTGCTCCCCTGTTTTTGTTAATCAGGCTTCCAATTCCCACCACAGAATAGCTTCTGGAGCAGATTGTGCTGCCAGAGTAGAATAATCACTAGCCTCCATCGCATGGCTGGTAACTTCCCAGAGAGGCTGGCATAGGTCCCCTCAGCTTCCTCCCTTCTAGAGGTGGGGCTGGGGCTTAGGCCAGAGCTGCAATATGATCTGGATGTAAAGAAGCCAATTCCCACCAGCACTTTGATTTTCATTCCACCCTGCTTCTTCTCATTCCAGGTGCAGAGTTGAGATGGCAGCTCCTGGCCTCTTTCTGACTTGGACATTCTCAACTTTAGCTGTTCTTAGGATTACACTTTGCCTGCTGAATTTACTCATTAGTAGCTGAATTTGGTGTCTAACCATCTCTTCCTCCCCCATATTTGAGAATAAGAGCTTTCAATTCCAGCTGTAACATCTCCTGAGGTGACTTGTTCCTCCAGGAGAGGCTAGGCACCAGCCTCTGTGGTGTGGAGTGCTTTACTTATAAATCATCTGTGCAGATGGGCAGTTTCTTTTCATTCCTTCCAGGATGTGGCAGGATGCTCTTCTGGTCTCCTGGAGGACCCAATCATGTGCTTCAGCTAACTCCAGATAGCTCTGGGTGTCTACTAATTGCCCTGTAGCAGGAGCTTACTCTGTCACCATCTTCCTGGTTGTTTCCCAAGTCATGGTTTTTACGCATCTGTCTCTACAACCTCTTCACCTTAGTTCTTCTCTCTCTCCGGTTGGCTGGGTGTGATAGCCTGCCTGATCACATCTGCTCCCCCCTCTCCCTGCAGCCACATCAGTACCGGTCATTTGAGCACCCTCTGACATTCAAAGGGGGCTTAGCTGGCCAAACTTAAAAAAGGAAACCACTCTCTGCCCTCCACCAGACCCCTCTTCCTCCTGGGGAATGCTCAGCCTCACTCAGTACTGCAATGTGTTAGAGGTTTTACCTCCACTATATTTTTGATGTAACACTTATGTAATCTAAAGCTTTGTTTTAAAAAGTTAACTCAAAATTATATGAGGCAATGAAAATCAATGTAACTGACATCCAGGAATAAAGTTAAATTAAGATTATCCCTAAAGATAAAGATATAGTAACCAGGGATTATCACCACTTTGATCCTAGTAGTCCAGTGCCTTCAGAAGAAGGAGAAAAGGACAATCTATTCCAAGTTCTTCCAGATAATTTTTCTGCTAAAATAAGACAAATCATAATTCTGATAGTATTTAGCTTGGTTTTCTCCACCCATAATGCAGACCACTTCAACCCAATGTCCTGTTCTAATTCTCAAACAACTAGATTGGATCCTTAAGCAAATGAGTCAATTAAAGTTCTTTTATAAAGTCTTTTATTAAAAGTTTTTGGACCGATTTGATCGATGGGCTCTAGATTTCCATGCTCTGATCTAGTGTTGGGTATAGGAACATAGTTGAATCTGTAAAATATGTAACTATGCGTGAAATGAGCAATTTGAAAAAGAATATATATTAGGAAAGTGCCAGAAATTTGTTTCTTTATTGAGATAAAATTCACATGACAAAAATTAAGCACTTTAAAGTATACAATTCAGTGGCATCTATTGCATTCATGATGTTGTGCAACCATTAACACTATTTGCTTTCAAAGTGTTTTCCTCATTCTGGAAAAAAAACCCCGTATCCATTAAGAATTCACCCCCATTTCTCCCTTCCACAGCCCCTGGAAAGCACTAATATGACTTCTGTTTCTGGACTTACCTCTTCTGGAAACTTAATGTAAATGCAAGCACACCACATGTTGCCCATTGTGTCTGGCTTCTTTCACCTAGCATAATGTCTTCAAGGTCCATCCATGTTGTAGCATGTATCAGGGCTTCATTTCTTTAAATGTCTGAATAATATGTATATGCTACATTTTGTTTATTCATTCTTCAATTGATGAAAATTTGGTTGTTTCCACCATTTGGCTATTGTGAATAGTGCTGCTATGAACATTTGTATACAAGTTTTTGTTTGAACACCTGTTTTCAATTATTTGATATTTATACCGAGAAGTAGAAATGCTGCGACATAGGCAATTCTTTGCTTAGCTTTTTGAGGAACTCCCAAACTGTGTTCTGCTCCATTCTACCTTCCTACCAGCAATGCACAGGGGCCATATATTTATTCAAGTATAAAATGATGCAAACCACCAAATGTACAAGTAAAATTTAAAAAATACAAGTAGCACAGGAGGCAAACTATTTACGGGTACTGGGTATCCTTCAGGGTTGGGACTTTAAAGAATACTGAACCCACGCTCTGGAGCAGGCTTCATCTATGTGATTCTCAGCTCACAGAGTTTTGAGGCAGGTGTGACTTCCACTGATGTTACTATGAGAGAAAAGTGAATTCTGGAGTTCAGTCGTAAAGATTCCCAAAAATTCTCTGGAACCAGGCCACAATCAGGACAAGCCTCTGTTCATGGGATACCACTTCCCCACTCATTATCTGTCTTCTCCAACAAAGAACCCCCACATCTTGTTCTGTGCTCCATAGAAAACTGAATTCTTAAGACACCGAGTAACAATTGGATGTTTCATCTACTGGTTCATTAATGAACACGTATTGTACCTGAAATGTGCCAGGCACTCTGCTAGGTACAGAGTAATTACTCAGTTATTCATGACAATTTACAGCCTATCAAAAGCATAATATGAATATTAAACTCATTGTACATTGGTTCTCTCCTTTATCACTCAGTGATCATTTTCACATCATTAAAAGTTCTCTTAACAGTATTTCTTCATTATTTTTATTATTTTAGAAAATCAAATAAAAGTAATGAATGGTTTTGAATCCTTGGGACCAAACACTCCACCTTCCCTTTTTCCATAAAACTTGTTTCTTCCTGTTTGTTGCAAGGGAAGTTTGTAATCCAGTGCCAAATGTTGGAAAGTTTCAATATTGTCTGCTTTGGTGATAGGTGAGAAATGGATCTAGGAGTGAGGATTCTGCTTAATTTGCATAATTTTCCATACTGTGTTCATCTGGATATGATCTCTTCATCTTTTGGATCATGCCTTAGAAGGCTTCTTCTCAGAAATGTTTGATCTCACTTTCCCCTATATAGACAACTAGAGTGTATCTCTCTAATACGCAAATGCCAGTCTCTGTACATATCATTCATAATGCAGGCTTCAATAAATGGGCACATATTCTTTGCTGTATACACTTAACAAGTCACCTCTATTACCAGTTTGGAGTATCAAGTCAACTTTATAACTGTTCATATTCAACAACTCTCCTCTGTTTTCTGGGGATAGGAGACTAAAATAATATGTAACGTGGGCCAATTGACTCGTGGGAGAATTCTTTGGAGCTCCAAATACATATTTTATCCCATTGGACTGCTTTCTCCTAGGAAGAGGTCAACTCTCTGATTTTGGTCTCTGAGTTCAGATAACCCATAATAATTGCACTGTGCATCTCTAGGGTATATTTCCTTCTTTCTTTAAAATTAATTAATTAATTAATTTCTCTCCCCTTCCTCCGCCTGCCAGTTGTCTGTTCTCTGTTTCTATTTGCTGCATGTTCTTCTTTGTGGGCTTCTGTTGTTGTCAGCAGCATGGGAATCTGTTTCTTTTTTGCTGTTGTTGTGTCATCTTGTTGCATCGGCTCCCTCTGTGTGTGGCGCCATTCCTGGGAAGGCTGAACTTTCTTTTGCACTGGGCGGCTCTCCTTATGGGGCGCACTCCTTGAGCATGGGGCTCCCCTATGAGGGGACACCCCTGCGTGGCACAGCACGCCTTGTGCACAATAGCACTGTGCTTGGCCAGCTCCACAAAGGTCAAGGAGGCTGGGGGTTTGAACTGCGGACCTCCCATGTGGTAGACGGATGCCCTCACCACTGGGCCAAGTCCACTTCCCCATTTCCTTCTTCAAAGAATTAAAGAACATAGTTGGCTATATTTTATTGAGGTACCAATGGTTTATGAAAATACTCATGAGCTCACAAACCCTTCATCAACTCACAACTGTGTTTTTATCATGATTTCTCTCCATATAAATTGGTTGTGGAATTTATTTTTATTATTTTTATTTTTTAATTTTTATTTATTTTATTATTTATTTATTAAAATTATTTATTTTTACAAATTACATTAAAAAATAGGAGGTCCCAGTCAACCCCACCGCCCCCACCCCCCACTCTCCCCACAGCAACACTCTCTCTCATCATCGTGAGACATCCATTGCACCCAGTAAGTACATCTCTGAACATCACTGCACCCCGTAGTCAATGGTCCACATCATAGCCCACACTCTCCCACGTTCCATCCACTGGGCCCTGGGGGGATCTACAATGTCCTGTAATTGTCCGTGAAGCCCCACCCAGGATAACTCCACGTCCCGAAAATGTCTCCACATCTCATCTCTTCCTTCCATTCCCCAAACCCAGCAGCCACCATGGCTACCCTTCCCACACCCATTCCACATTTTCTCTGTGGACATTGGATTGGTTGTGTCCATTGCACATCTATGTCAAGTGGGGGCTTAGATTCCACATGGATACTGGATGCACTCCTCCTGCTTTCAGTTGTAGACACTCTAGGCTCCATGGTGTGGTGGTTGACCTTCTTCAACTCCATGTTAGCTGAGTGGGGTAAGTCCAATAAATCAAAGTGTAGGAGCTGAAGTCTGTTGAGGCTCTGGGCCTGGGTGTCTTATTATCAGTCCAGAGATTCAAATCCCCTAAATATATCTTAAACCCCAGCACCAACTACAATTCCAATAAAGTAGCATGCAAGTCTTGTGGGAAGAGATCCCCTCCAAGTCCAATTCCATCATGTAGAAACACCAGCTCCAAAGAAGGGCCATCTGCCATGGCAGTGAACCCCATCTGCCATGACCATAGAACCCGTGGGTCTCTTTATCCCTCAAAAGAACCAATACCTGGGGTTGTATCTACTTTATCTGTCTCTTAGACTCTGCTCAGTTGTGCATAAGGGCATTCCTTCTGACAACCTCCAGACTCTTTTTTAGAGACTCATAGCCTTATATTCTCATTTCTCCTTTCCATTTCCCCCTTATATTAGGTCAAACAGCATTTTGAAGTCATGTTATTATATGTAGACAGGGATATTCTGCTGATCCGTATTGAACCTTTAATTCAAGGTCATTTTCTAGTTGCATCTTCAGCTGGTATGTGGTAGTGATCCCTTGGTGCCAGGGAGGCTCATCCCCGGGTGTCATGTCCCACGTTGGGGGGAATGTACTGCATCTACATGCTGAGTTTGGCTGTGAGAGTGGCCACATTTGAGTAACATGAAGGCTGTCAGGAGGAAACTCCCAGGCACAGTGCTACTCTAGGCCTTGTTCTTATTGCAGATGTATAGGCTCAAAAGCATTGCCATTAGTATCAGGAACCCACTGTTGGGCCCTCCTTCCTTCCTGGTTCTTGCCTTTGCCCCTGGGGGACTGCCGCTGCTCCCCAGAGTCCATGACCGTGACCCCCCGGCCAGGTGCCCAGTACCTGCCCCAGCTGTTGTTTTTAATTGTTTCCACTATGAGTATATCTAGACATTACTATATACCCTGGGCATATGCCCTGTATAACTCCCTGTCAGCCATATATATCCTGTCAATAACATCCTATATCAGTATTCCTCCACTGCAGTTGTGGAATTTAATACAGAAAAAGTCATTCCTGTCAAGAGGACATAGGGTGAGAGGATTGTAGGATAGATGGACTGACATGGTCTCCAAGAGTGTCATGAATCAAAGAATTCACTGATTAAAATTAGGCACAAAGTTTAACATTTTATATTTGATATTTCATTTAGTTCTTTGTTAACACTAAGAAATTGGTATCTGTAATCTGAATTTATGGTTGACTAAAGTGAGACTTACAGCAATGATGCTGCTTGTCTCAGGCATGTAGTAGAGTCTGGAGTCAAGGACAGAGTTTTGTTTCCTAAGCATTTGCATTTCAATAATATTTTTAATTTTTAATAAACTTTATTTGTGAATAGTGTTAGTGTACAGATAAATTGTGAAGGTATTACAGAGAATTTCCCGCATATTGACATCTCCCACCCAGTATACCCCATTGCATTTGGTGGTCATTTCTCTTTAAACTTCTCTGCTCTGTGATATATAGTATATATATATTAACATGACCTATCATTCTTCATGCAAATTTCGATTACCAGACTAAGATAGTATTTGTTATGTTTATTCACTGTAAATTTATTCTTTCCCCCTTTTTCTTGGTGTATTTTGTGAGAGCAAGTCAGTATACACAGGTGACATTTCAGGAGTGGGTTGTTATGATTCATCTCTTTGAGAGCAGGGTATCTACATAAATCATTAGAATACTTTGGCATGGGAGATTTCATTCATTAATTGACTTACTTTTCTATCCAATCATTCATTTATATAATTATGAACTCATGGCATTTATTTTATACTTTAGGTAATATCTCAAAAAATTATTTATTTTGTTCCTTAAATTATTCAAATTTGGTTCTTGAGTGTCCCTGCAAGAAATTGCCAAACTTACTTCCAAAGTGGTTGTACTATTTTGTATTCCCACAGCAGAATGAGAATTTTTATTCCTCCACATCTCTCTAGTAATTGGTATTGGCAGTTATACATACTTTTTTAGCTATTCTAAAAGGTGTGTACTGGTATCACAAAGTTGTAATTTGCAGGTACCTAAGGATGAATTGTGTTAAAATCTTTCCATTTGCTAATTTTCCTTGGTGAAGTTCTGTTCATATCTTTTGTCCATTTAAAACCTGCATTGTTTGTTTACTTATTGGTATGTTTTTAAGTTTCTTTTTTTTTGTCTTTATTCCTTTTTTTAAAATATTAATTCAAAAAATATGGGGTCCCCATATACCACCCCACCCCCCTTACCCCACCACTCCCCCCATAGCAACATTCTCCTCCATCATCATGAGATATTCATTGCATTTGGTGAATACATCTCTGAGCATCGCTGCACCTCATGGTCAGTGGTCCACATCACAGCTCACACTCTCCCATGTTCCATACAGTGGGCCACGGCAGGACCTACAATGTCCAGTAATTGTCCCTGCAGCACCACCCAGGACAACTCCTAGTCCCAAAAACGCCCCCACATCTTATCTCTTCCTCCCATTCCCCACACCCAACAGCCACCATGGCCACTTTCTCCACACCAATGCCACACTTTCTTTGATTACTAATCACAATAGTTCATGATTAGAATATCAGTAAGTCCACTCCAATCCATATCTACTCCTCCATCCTGTGGACCTTGGATTGGTTGTGTCCACTCCACATCTATGTCAAGAGGGGGCTTAGATTCCACATGGATGCTGGATGCAATCCTCCTGCTTTCAGTTGTAGGCACTCTTGGATCCATGGTATGGTGGTTGACCTTCTTCAACTCCATGATAGCTGAGTGGGGTAAGTCCAATAAACCAGAGTGAAGGAGCTGAAGTCTGTCGAGGCTCAGGGCCTGGCTATCATATGGTCAGTCCAGAAATTCAAATCCCCTGGGTATATCTTAAACCCCGGCACCAACTACAATTCTGGTAAAATAACAGGAAAGGATTGTGAAAAGAGATCACATCTGAGTCCAGCTCCATCAAACAGAAACACCAACTCCAAAGAAGGGCCAACTGACATGGCACTGAACTCCATCTGCCATGACCATAAAACCTGTGGGTCTCTGTAGCCCTCAGAAGAACCAATACCTGGGGTTGTATCTACTTTATCTGTCTCTGGACTCTGCTCAGGTGTGCATAAGGGCAACCCCTCTGATAACCTCCCAGCTCTTTTCTAGAGACTCATATCCACATAAACTCATTTGTCCTTTCCATTTCCCCCTTGATTTAAGTCAAATAGCATTTTTAGGACGGTGGGGCAAGATGGTGGCTGAATGAGCGCACCTGAGATTCTCTCCTGCAAAGAAGCGCCTGGGCAGCATTGGAAATTCTTCGGGACCAGGCTGTTTTGGGATTTTGCAGGGCAGGAGGTGTCTGGACTTCGATTTGGTGGGAAGGTAGCAGAGAAAATTCGTGTATAAGATAAAATTGGAGCTCTATTACATGGAGGTGGGAGCTGTGCACGGGAAGCTCCCTCCTGGGGTGGGCGGAGCCGCAGCACTGGCACTGGGGCAGTGATTTCTGGAGTCTCTGTGGTACTAGGGAATTCATACGCCCTGAGCAGGCTACTGGGGGGCTAACAGAACAGGAGGCCTTCGCAGACCGATTCAGGGAGACAAACGGGAGTTTTATTGTGAAGCAGGGAATTTTTGATTGCAGACACAATAGCGCTTCTGCCTAGAGGCCTGCCCCCCCAAGGCCGGCTGCCGATCTAAAGCAGCCTTAAATTGTTCACAATAAAGAGACATCATCAGGAGACTGTTTCAGGGCTTGCAGGATGGGAGATGCCTGGAAGCCAATTAGGGGAATATTTTGCGAAGCATGGGAATTTCGGTTTTGGACTCTGTTATCAGCATTTCTTGCTGGAGCCCCACTCCCGGGCCTGGCTACTGATCTGCATCATTAAATTGGCTGCAGTGTAGAGGCGCCCCCAGGTGGTCATTCCAGGGGCTTACAGGGTGGGAGGTGACCTGAAGTCGAAATGGTGATACAGCCACAGAATAGACCCGAGTGAGTGAGTGAATTGCAGGGTTCAGACACATAGGTTAGAGTTTGCAGATGTGACCTCTCCCATAGGGCTGGCACCCAGCTGCGGGGATCCCTGAAGGCTCTGTTGCACTGCAGTGCTCCCAGGCTCCCTGTTAACCAGATTTGAGGTTGCCAGGTCTGAGTTTCCTAAACCCTGGTGGCCCACACCCCAGAGACTCACACCTCTTGAGTCTACAATATCTCAGACTTTCCATCCCTGAATCCATCACGCCCTGAGGTCCATCTGAGGTCCTTGAATGTCCTAGCCCTCAATGTTTGCGTTCTTTTTTGTTTTGTTTTGTTCTGTTCTGTTTTTATTTTTATTTTATTCTTTTTTTTTTAATGTCCTGATTGATAACATTGCATTATCTCCTAGTCTTTTCTCCCAGCATATCCCCCAAAGTCTTTTTTTTTTTTCAGTTATTTGGGGGGGGGGGGGGATTTGTTGTTGCTGTTGTGGTTGTTCCATAAGATTTTTTTCTTTTCCCTACTTGTTCCCCTCCCTTTACCGACCCCTTTTTCTTTCTTCCTTTCTTCTCTTTATTTTTCTCTCTCTCATCCCTCATTTTCTTCTTATTTTATTTTATCTTAATTATACAATAGGTGTTGCAGGGAACATCTCACATTTGCTGTGTTTCCTCATCTCCACTGCCACATTTCTGTGTGAATTGATTTTGGCTACCTACACTATCCCCTTTCCCCTACATCTTGATATCCTCCATCATCTACTGTCTCTCCTATATTCCACCTCCCTTTCTTTGATCCGCAAAGTGTCTAACTCCTAATTTCTAATACCTTTATTTTGTTTTCTGTCTTTTATCCACTCTTTTTTTTTTTTTTTGGTTTAAGTGTTCCATAACCCCACGAAGTTTGAGTTTATTATTAGTCAAATGTAAATTAAAATTCCATAGAATATCACTGACATGACTAAATAATATAATTTATGAGACAAGTCACTACTCTGATTTTTAAAATAAAAGTGATTAGATAATGTCCTGGTAAATATTTTTCAACCCACATTATACCTATTTTTATTCTTATTGCTTGTTCTACATCATTCTCTACATGCACAAAATAAAGTATGACAGTAAATGTTAAGAAATGTTGTCATGAATGACAAGAAAAAGAAAAGTTTCTGTTCTAATGCTTAAGCTAAAACTACAAAGATAGAGTTCATTTGTTGATATTGATAATTTTCATGAAAAACACATTTGGTCAGTGCATTAGTCAGCCAAAGGGGTGCTGGTGCAAAGTACAAGAAATCTGTTGGTTTTTATAAAGGTTATTTATATGGGGTAAAAGCTGACAGTTACAAGGCCCTGAAGAGTCCAACTCAAGATACCACAAGAAGTACTTTTTTAGCAAAGTCTGTTGCCATATTCTGAAGCAAGATGGTTGCCAATCTCTATGAAGGTTCAGCCTCACTTCTTCCTCTTAAGGTTCCATGGTTCCAGTTTTTTCCTCTCTCAGCTGTAGGCTGGCATAGAGCTCCTTTCTAGGCTCAGCTGCTCTGATTAATAACTTGAGATTCCAGAGATTCATTGAAACTGAGGAAATTTGACATGTACTTTGAGAGACATTTCTGTTATTTTTCAGCTTTTCATTATTTTAGGGAGGATCAAGATTTCATCCCTAAAGTTGAATGACATTTAGAAGAAAGCAGGAGAATTGATCTAATGTTGAATGAAGAAAGTGTAGCATAAAAATTACATTGTGGGGAAACGGACTTTGGCCCAGTGGTCAGGTCGTCCGTCTACCACATGGGAGGTCCGCGGTTTGGATCCTGGGCCTGCTTGACCCATGTGGAGCCGGCCCACGTGCAGCGCTGATGCACGCAAGGAGTGCCATGCCACACAGGGGTGTCCCCCGCGCAGGAGAGCCCCACGCGCAAGGAGTGCACCCATAAGGAGAGCCGCCCAGTGCGAAGGAGGGAGGAGCCTGCCGAGGAATGGCGCTGCCCACACTTCTTTATCCACTCTTGAAACTATTGCCTTTCTTTTCTCTTTCCCTCTCTCATGAAAACACTAGCTTTTTAATTCATACGATACTCCTCCCATATTCAGTCGACTACCTCATTATAGGTATTCGACCTACTGCTATAACTCTACACAACTTACTTGAATATAATATCCATCCTCCCAGATCTCATATTGTTGCTCTGTTAACATTTATCACCAGTAATACTTCACACTTTTTCCTTGCTTATGCAATTGCCTTTCCCTGGCCCTAATACTTTCCTTTAAAGTGAACTTAACCAGCAATAAGAAATTAGAATAAGAAGAACAAAGTGAAAAAGAGAAGATATAACACTTACACAAAAACAACAGCTAATTAATCCCCAAGACTAGACAAAGAAGCTAAGGAACTGATTAAACCTGTCAAGATAAAATGATGACCAGACAGCAGCAAAAATCTGCAAACCAAACCAGTAATCAGGAAAATATGGCTGAATTCAATGAACAAACTAAAAACCAGGAAGGGGAGCAGAACTTCGCACAAGTAATTAAAGATCTCAAAACATTTATCACCAAAAATTTTATGAAGTAAAGAGAGAGGTTAACAACATGAAGACAACACTTGGAGGGGAAATTGCAGACATACACAAAACGATAACAGATATGATGGGAATGAACACCACAGTTCAAGAAATCAAAAATACACTTGCAGCAAATATGAGCAGACTAGAAGAGGCAGAGCAGAGAATTAGTGATGTGGAAGACAGTACATGGCAAATCAAACAGATAGTAGAATTGACCGATAAAAAGATAGAAAAAATCGAGCTAGGATTTAGGGACCTGAATGACAATGCAAAATGCTCAAACATCCGTATTATAGGCATCCCAGAAGGAGAAGAGAAGGGAAAGTGATCAGAAGGAGTGTTGCAGGAAATAATGGCTGAAAATTAACCAAATCTACTGAAAGAGACAGATGTACATATCCAAGAAGCACAGCGCACCCCAATCGTCATAAACCCCAACAGGCCCACCCCAGACAAATACTTGTCAAATTATCCAATGCTCAAGACAAAGAGAAAATTCTTAAAGCAGAAAGAGAAAAGAAAACCATCACATATAAGGGAAGCTCCATAAGATTAAATGCTGATTTCTCATCTGAAACCATGGAGGCAAGAAGGCAGTGGTATGATATAGTCAAGGTACTAAAAGAAAAAACTTTCAAACCAAGAATACACTACCCAGATAAACTAGCATTCAAAAATGATAGAGAGTTCAAAATATTCACAGAAAAACAGAAACTGAAAGAGTATGCCAACAAGAAACCTCTACTTCAAGAAATTCTAAAGGGAATTCTGCGGGAAGAAAGGAAAAAACAGGACAGGCAGAGTTGGAGGAGAGTGTAAGAGCAAAAAAAAGACAAAAAGAGAAGGGGAAAAAATATATGAAAAACACAAGTCCAATCAAAATATGGCTAACATAAATAATTCCTTGAAAGTAATAACACTGAATGTCAACGGATTAAACTCACCTATGAAAAGATTCAGATTGGGACATTGGATAAGGAAATATGACCCATCTATATGCTGTCTACAGGAGACACATCTTAGACCCAGAGACTCATGGAGGCTGAAAGTGAATGGTTGGAAAACAATCTTACAAGCAAAGAATAACCAAAAAAAGGCAGGAGTAGCTATATTAATATCAGACAAAATGGACTTTAAATGCAAAACAATTGTGAGAGACAAAGAAGGATACTACATATTAGTGAAAGGGACAATATGTCAAGAAGATCAAACAATCAAATATTTATGCTCCTAACAAGGGCGCTTATAAATATGTGAGGCAAACGCTGGAAAAACTAAGTGAAAGAATACATGCATCTACAATTATAGTGGGGGATTTTAATACACCACTATCAACTCTGGACAGAACATCTCAAAAGAGAATCACTAAGGAAACAAAAAATTTGAACAATATATTAGAGGAGCTGGATCTAATAGACATATACATATCATTACACCCAAATACAGCAGGATATACATTTTTCTCAAGTGCACATGGATCATTCTCCAAGATAGACCATATGCTAGGCCACAAAGGAAGGCTTAATGAATTCAGAAAGATTGAAATCATACAAAATAATATCTCTGACCACAGTGGAGTGAAGTTGGAAATTTGCAAGGGCCAGAGGCCCAGATTTCACACCAAGATTTGGAAATTAAACAGCACACTCTTAGAAAATCAGTGGGTCAAAGAGGAAATCTGAAAAGAAATCAATGACTACCTTGAAACAAATGATAATGATAACACAACATACCAAAATTTATGGGATGCAGCAAAAGCAGTACTGAGAGGGAAATTTATAGGCATAAATCATACATCAAAAAAGAAGAAAGAGCAAAAATTGAAGAACTAACTGCACATATGGAGGAATTAGAAAAAAAACAGCAAAGTAATCCAACAGAAAGAAGAAGGAAGGAAATAACAAAGATAAGAGCAGAACTAAATGAAATAGAAAATAAGAAAGCACTTGAAAAGATAAACAAGACCAAGAGCTGGTTTTTTGAGAAGATCAATAAAATTCACAAACCTTTAGCGAGACTAACAAAGAAAAAAAGAGAGAAGATGCAAATACACAAAATAAGAAATGAGAAGGGAGATATCACCACTGACACCACAGAAATAAAGACTATCATAAGAGGATACTTTGAAAAACTATATTCCAACAAAAATGACAATTCAGAGGAAATGGACAAATTCCTAGAAACACATAAACAGCTTATATTGATGAAAGAAGAAATTGAAGATCTCAACAAACTAATCACGAGTAAAGAGATAGAATCAGTCATTAAAAACCTGCCAACTAAGAAGAGCCCAGGGCCAGATGGCTTCACAGGTGAATTCTACAAAACATTCCAGAAATAAATAACACCAATCCTGCTGAAACTATTCCAAAAAACCGAAATGGAAGGAACATTGCCTAACTCATTCTATGATGCCAACATTACCCTAGTATCAAAGCCAAACAAAGACACCACAGGAAAGGACAATTACAGACCAATTTCTCTAATGAACCTAGATGCAAAAATACTTAACAAAATACTTGCTAATCATATGAAACAACACATTAAACGAATTATACACCACGACCCAGTGGGATTCATTCCAGGTATGCAAGGATGGTTCAACATAAAATCAATCAATGTAATACACCATATAAACAGATTGAAGGAAAAAGAATCACATGATTATATCTATAGATGCAGAAAAAGCATTTGACAAAATACAGCACCATTTCTTGACAAAAACACTCCAAAAGATCAGAATACAAGGAAAGTTTTTGAACATGATAAAGAGTATATATGAAAAATCCAAAGCCAACATCATTTACAATGGAGAAATCCTAAAATCCTTCCCTCTAAAGTCAGGAACAAGACAAGGATGCCCACTGTCTCCTTTCTATTTAACAGTGTCTTAGAAGTACTTGCTCGAGCACTGAGGCAAGAACCAGATATAAAAGGCATTCAAATTGGAAAGGAAGAAGTCAAAATTTCATTATTTGCAGATGACATGATCCTATACATAGAAAACCCTGAGAGGTCTACAACAAAGCTTCTAGAACTCATAAATGAGTTTAGTAAAGTCTCAGATTATAAGATCAATGTGCAAAAATCAGTAGCATTTCTGTACACCAATAATGAGCAAGATAAGGAGGAAATCAAGAAACAAATACCATTCACAATAGTAAATTAAAAAATCAAATATTTAGGAATAAATTTAACTAAAGATGTAAAAAACTTATACACTGAGAACTATACAAGACTGTTCAAGGAAATCAAAGAAGACCTAAATAAATGGAAGAATATTCCCTGTTCATTGATAGGAAGACTAAATATTATTAAGATGTCTATCCTACCAAAACTGATCTATACATTCAATGCAATCCCAGTAAAAATCAACACAGCCTTCTTTAAGGAACTAGAAAAACTAACTATGAAATTTATTTGGAAAGGAAAGAGGCCCTGAATAGCCAAAGACATATTGAAAAAGAAAAACGAAATTGGAGGAATCACACTACCTGATTTCAAAACATACTACAAAGCTACAGTAGTGAAAACAGCATGGTATTGGCATAAGGAGAGACACACAGAGCAATGGAATCGAATTGAAAGTTCTGATATAGAACTTCATATATATAGCCATATAATATTCGATAAAGTCACCAAACCCTCTCAACTGGGAGAGAATTGCCTATTCGACAAATGGTGCCTGGAGAACTGGATATCCATATGTAGAAGAATGAAAGAAGATTACCATCTCACACCTTATACAAAGATCAACTCAAGATGGATCAAGACCTTAATATAAGAGCCAAGACCATAAAGACCTTGGAAAGCAGTGTAGGGAAACATCTACAAGACCTTGTAATAGGAAATGGCTTCATGAACATCACACCAAAAGCACGAGCAGCAAAAGAACAAATAGATAGATGGGACTTCCTCAAAATTAAAGCCTTCTGAACCTCAAAGGAGTTTATCAAGAAAGTAAAAAGGGAACCTACACAATGGGAGAAAATATTTGGCAACCGTGTATCTGATAAGAGACTTATAACTTGCATATATAAAGAACTCCTATATCTTGAAAATAAAAAGATAAACATCCCATTTTAAAAATAGAAAAAAGATTTAAACAGACACTTCTTCAAAGAAGAAATACAAATGGCTAAAAAGCATATGAAAAAATGCTCCAAATCTCTAGCTATCAGGGAAATGCAAATCAAAACTACAATGAGATACCATCTTACTCCCATAAATTGGCAGCTATGAAAAAAACAGAAGAATACAAATGCTGGAGAGGATGTGAAGAAAGGGGAACATTCATCCACTGCTGGTGGGAATACAGAAGGATCCAACCATTCTGGAGGACAGTTTGGTGGTTTCTCAAAAAACTAACCATATATTTGCCATATGACCCAGCAATTCCACTGCTGGGTATATACCCAGCAGAACTGAAAACAAGGACACAAACCGATATATGTACACCAATGTTCATAGCAGCATTGTTCACTATTGCCAAAAGTTGGAATCAACCCAAATGCCCATCAACAGATGAGTGGATCAATAAACTGTGGTATATACACACAATGGAATACTACTCGGCTTTAAGAACAAATACACTACAAACACACCTGATAACATGGATGAATCTTGATATGTTGAGTGAAGCAACCCAGGCATTGAAGGACAAATACTACATGACCTCAATGATATGAAATAAGCAAGCTGCCTCAGAGAGCTAGAGACTGGAAGATAGGCTTACAGGAAATGGGGGAGGGGGCGTGGAGGAAGGATGTGAGTGGACGTCTGCAGGGGTGGAATCTATGAAGAGCTGGCAGTAAGTATGAGCACAAAGAAGAGATAAAATGGGGCAAGGGGTTGCCTTTGGGTGGGGTTTTGCGGGTTTGAGGGCGGTTGGGGATGGGCAGATGGGTAATATTTCCCAAAAAATTGGGGGGAGGGAGGGGCAACATACGAACATAGGAGATTGTCAGGTGTTGGTTGAGAGTAAAATGCTGAGAAAACCGTATCAAAATATAATAAGGAAGGTTACCTGTTTAGGATGCTCGGAGGGGATGGTCTGATGCGGGACGGACACCTGGGGAATGTCTGAATGCTCATTTTGCCAGGGTGGGTTGTACCATTGGGTAGAGACCCAAGTAGTGAGAGTGGGGAGGACCCACATCCTGGGGAGGACTAATTCCATCAAATAGAGGGAACTGTATCTCTCCAGAGAAAGGGTGGCTCCCAGGGCATTAGGGCAGTTGAGCAAGTCAGGCCCTGAACACTGTTGCAAGTATCTCTGGACTTGGCTCCTCAGGAAATGGAGATTGGCTGTCGCTGTGGGCCCCAAGGGGAGGGGAAAATGGATGTTGAATGGATGGAACCAAGGTAAATGTAGGGGCAAGATAGGAGTTTCACGAGAGTACACAAGGATGGATATAAAACATGTAATATTACACCAAAAACATATAGGAGATGACAGACTAATAATGTTAACCATAATGTAAAACATAGGATAACTAAAAAATTTAGAAAACTGTACAGCCTAAAGTATGGACCACAATGTAAGCACAGATGTCACCTTGTTTGAAAGCTATTGTCTCGGAGTCTGTACATCAGTTTCAGTAAATATGATATCAATAAGTTAAAAGATTATCGCTGTGGAAGGGAAAAGGTTTTACGGTGGATGTGTGGGAGTACTGTATAGTGTATATATGAATTACTGTGATCTAAGGCTCTTGTGAAGAGAAGCTCAATAATAAGGAAAAAGGAAAGAAAAAGATAGGATGTAGAATTTTTCCAAATCAATATGTATTCTATATCTAACCTTTAAACTCGTCGCTATCTTCCATTTTACTAATAAGGGAACCTGACATTATATTGGGCTTTACTTTTCAGGAAGTTTTGGATTACAGAGTGGTTCAACAATGGCAGTGGAGGAATGCTGGTATGGGATGTTATTGACAGGCGATATATGGTTGACAGGGAGTTATACAGGGTATGTGTCCAGGGTGCATGGAAATGTTTGGATATACTCATAGTGGAAACAATTAAAAACAACAGCTGGAGGGTACTGGGTTACTAGCTGGGGGGGGGGCGCAGGGCTCTGTCGTGGTCCCTAGGGGAGCAGCGGCGGTCCCCCAGGTGCAACGGTAAGGACCAGGAAGGAATGAGGGTCCAACAGTGAGCCCCTGATACTAATGACTATGCTTGTGAGCCTATACACCTGAAATAAGAATAAGGCCTAGAGCAGCACTGTGCCTAAGTGTTCCCTCCTGACTGCCTCCGTGTTATTCAAACGTGGCCAGTCTCAAAGCCAAACTCAGCACTTAAATGCAATGCTTTCCCCCCAGCGTGGGATATGACACCCGGGGATGAGCCTCCCTGGCACCGAGGGATCACTGCCAAGTACCAGCTGATGACATAACTAGAAAATGACCTTAAATTAAAGGTTCAACGTGGACCAGCAGAATATCCCTGTCTACATATAATAACGGGAGTTAAAAATGCTGTTTGACCTAAAGTAAAGGGGAAATGGAAAGGACAAATGAGTTCATATGGCTATGAGTTTTAAAAAAGAGTCTGGAGGTTGTCAGAAGGATTGCCCTTATGCACACCTGAGCAGAGTCTCAGAGACAGATAAAGTAGATACAGCCCCAGGTATTGGTCCTTTTGAGGACTAAAGGGACCCACAGGTTTTATGGTCATGGCAGATGGGGTTCACTGCCATGCCAGTTGGCCCTTCTTTGGAGCTAGTGTTTCTGCATGATGGAGCTGGACTCACATGGGATCTCTTTTCACAAGACTTTCATGCTACTTTACTGGAATTGTAGTTGGTGCTGGGGCTTAAGATATATCTACGGGATTTGAATCTCTGGACTGACAATATGATAGCCAGGCCCTGAGCCTCAACAGACTTCAGCTCCTACACTCTGATTTATTGGACTTACTCCACTCAGCTAACATGGAGTTGAAGAATGTCAACCACCACACCATGGAGCCTAGAGTGCCTACAACTGAAAGCAGGAGGATTGCATCCAGCATCCATGTGGAATCTAAACCCCCTCTTGACATAGATGTGGAATGGATGCAACCAAGCCAGGGTCCACAGGAAGGAGGAATACAGTAAAGACTTAATCCTATTCTATTCATGAACTATTATGGTTAATAATCGAGAAAATGTGGCATTGATGTGGAAAAAGTGGCCATGGTGGCTGCTGGGTGCGGGGAAGGGGAGGAAGAGAAGAGATGTGGAGGCATTCTCGGGACTTAAAGTTGTCCTGGGTGGTGCCCCAGGGACAATTGCTGGATGTTGTATGTCCTCCCATGGCCCACTGGATGGAACGTGGGTAAGTGTGGGCCATGGTGTGGAACACGGGACATGGGGTGCAGCGATGCCCGGAGATATACTCACCAAACGCAATGGATGTGACATGATGATGGGGGAGAGTGTTACTGTGCGGGGAGTGGTGGGGTGGGGTCGGTGGGGGCGAATGGGAACCTCATATTTTTTTAATGTAATATCTTTTTAAAAAATGAATAACTTGAGTAGAATTTGGGAAAAAAAAATCTGCCTAAAGACAGGGGTTGGCAAAACTATGTATGGTCTGAGGTCAAATCTGGTCTGTCGCCTGTTTTTGTAAATAAAGTTTTATTGAAACAGATAAAAAATCATTCCAATGTATTTTCTTCTTTTAGATGCTATGGTGAATGGATTTTTTTAAATGCCTAGTAAAGAATGTTCTTTCTGGTTTATAAAACACTACTAATACATGTTAATTTCATATGTTTCATTTGGATCAATTCATTTATGAGCTTTAGCGTTTTCCTGAGGAAACTTTGTCTTGTTTTATGTAAATGATATCACATCTCTTAAAACAGATTTTTTTCTTTTTTTCTAATTTGGATAATTTTATTTAGTTTTATGGCCCAATTTCTTAACTTCCAGTATAATACTGAGCAGCAATATTGAAAGCAGTCATCCTTGTCTTGCTCCAGACCTCAAGGGAATGGCTTTCACTCTTTCAGCATATATTTTGTTTATCCTGTTTAGGAAGTGATTTCTATTCTTGTTTTCCTAAATATTTTTATCATGAGAAGGTGTTGGAATTTATCATTCACATTTTCTCCTTCAATTGAAATTTTCATGTGATTTTCCTCTTCATTGGTTTAATGGGTTGTATCATATTGGTTTTCTCAAGTTGACCACCATTGTATCATGAGTTAAATCCCATTTTGTCTTGGTGGATGTCTTTTAATATTCTCTTGGATTTGACATGGTAGTTTTTGTTGAGGGTTATTGTATCTATATTTATGAGAGAAATGGACCTTGGATTGCTTTCTTTGTTATGTCTTTGTGTAGTTTTGGCATCACAATAACTTTAGCCTCCTAGAGTGAGTTTAGAAGCTATATATAACAACTTCAGATTGGAAGTAATCAATTCCTCTTTGAATATTTCATAGATTTCATTATGGAAGCTGTCTCATCCTAGATTTCAAATTGTGGGAGTTTTTTGATAACTAATTGAATCTCTTTACTTGTTATAGTTTTGTTGAGATCATTTATTTCAGACAATTTAGATAAATTATATGTTTCTAGGAATTTGCCCATTTTTTCACATTTTCTAGATTGTTCATAGTTTTCATTCATAACCCCTTTAATATGAGGAATATCTAGCAACATTCCCAACTTCATTTTTTATTTTTCTAATTTGCATCCTCTTTATTGCTTTTCAGTCTAAATAAACTTTGCTATTTTATTAATCTTTTCCAAGGCACAATTTCATTGGTTCATTCAATTGTTTTTTCTATACTCTATTTCATTTCTCTTCACTTAAATCTATATTATTTCTTTCCCTCTCCTAGATTTTGGTCCAGTTTGCCCTTCTTTTTCTATTTCTCACAAATCTGTAGATAAGCTATTGATGTGTTATTTTTTAAAATATGAAGATTCACACCTATAAATTTCCTTGAATCTTTTAAATTCATCACAAATCTGGCCTAACAGAATGAATTAATTTTGCCACAAAATAATAAAATGGACTGTGATATGTAGTCGAGGTCAAATGCCAGCTGCAGTTTTGAGAGACTGTCATCATTGAATAATCTGAAATTCTATATTACTGAAAAAGTTTCTCTCTATATTACTGAAAAATTCTCTTAAGTGGAAACTCTGGTAAAAAATGTCTGTATAAAAGACAGATCCAGGGAATTATAGCTGATTTGTAAAGGTTAACAATGTATAAATACTTTAATCAATTATGGATATCAAGAGATACACTTCTTCTGACCATGGTACTACAGGTAGGAAAGCCCTGTGAATGAGGATCCACTATGCAGTCTGAAATTACAGCACCTGTGTGACTTTAAAGGCTCTAGGTGTACAACTTAACATTAAATTGTTTTAGCTTGCTAGTATCAAAATAATGTCAAATGTTAATTTTCCCTTTTCCACTGAGACCTCCAAGAAATCATATAAATTAAACAGAGCACAATTTTAAAAATCAACATATCAGTGCTTTAATTTATTCCATTACTAGAATCACCATACATCTATAGTAGTATACCAGTAAGTCTACTTTATTCCATGGCTCATTCCCCAATCATGAGGATTCTGGGGTAGTGATATCCACTCCACCTCTAATTGAGAGGGGGCTGTGATCTATTAGGGCTGATGGATGAGACTCCCTTGCTCACAGATGTAGATTCTCTGTTCCTTGGTATGTTACTTGGTATGGTAGTTGTCCATCATCACCTCTTGCCAGCTGTCCTGGGTGAGACCAATGCACTGGAGATTAGGTGTTGCAACTCCATTGAGATTCAGACCCAGCTGAAAAATGGGTGCCCAAAGATTCAAATCTTGAATGTACACCTACAAACTCTGGTATTAATTACAGTTTTGAAAAAAAGGACAGAAATGTCAATTGTAGGTAATGTAGAAGCAATGGTCACTGGAGGTTCTGAGGGCAGGGAGAGGGAGAAACAGGTGTAATACAGAAGCATTTTCAGGAGTTGGGGATTGTCCTGAAAGATATTGCAACAACTGATGCAGGCCATTATATATTGTGCCATTGCCTACAAAATCGAATGGAAGAGAGTGTAAACTATAATGTAAAATATAGTTCACACTTAGTGGCAATGCTCCAAAATATGTTAATCAATTGCAGAGTGTACCTCACTAATGAAAGATGTTGTTAAGTTGGGAAAATGTCGAAGGGATGGGGAGCAAGTCATATGGGAATCCTCTATTTTTTAAGTGATATTTGTGTAATCTAAGTATCTTCTAAAAAATAAAAAAGTCAATATAGACACTAAGAAAGAAAGTTAACATGACTAAGAATCAGGATAAAAATCAGACAGTGGGAAAAATACTTTAAGTGTTTCAGATTTTTAAATTATTCAGAGAATATGAAACTAAAAATTTTTAAAAGAATGTTGCAATTATATAAAATGATATTTTTCAATCATGAAATAAATAGAACCTTAAAGCTGAAATGTACAATGATGAAAATTTAAAATTTCCATGTAGTGGATCTGGGAGAAATTTATCTGCAATGGAAACCAAAGGCCAATGCATCCTGAAACAGAAACTGGAAAATAAACCAAATTTATAGCTGTAGACTTTTGTACATTTGGCACTTTCTCTATGTCCTCCCATTTACCACCAGTAAAACATTCCCTCTCATGATATTTTCTACGCATAGCAAAACAGAACCACAGTTTCATTTTAATGATTTATTGTTCCACTAATGGTCTCCTCCTTGGATAATAAACAAATAAATAATATCTTCATTCAAGAAACTCCAGGAGATGAAACATATATGAACCACACTGAGGAAGATGTATCTCAGAGTTATTAATATGTGGGTTCTTCCAATTCTTCTGAGAAGGGTGATCTGGAAGTAAGGAGAAATGGGAAGAGTGACATTGGGGAAAGATACTAGGAGATGAAATCCAGGACCTTCTCATCCAGTACTGTTACTCTAGAATTTACATCTCCTGTAAACTCGGCTCTTGGCATGAAGGAAGGAATCATTGCTCCTATGGTTGAAAAATACTCACTTAGACACTGGCTACATTATTATGGTGCATTATAAGAGGTAAGGGCTCTGTTACTGTTTTCTACTGTGTCTTAATTTAAATGATGTTCCTTGGAACTGAAAGTGTTTATTCTCACTTCCCCCACTTTGGTTAGTTAATTTTCAATTGACAGTGTTCATTTTTCTAAGTTTCTCATGATAGGGTCCCAAAATAATTATTCTACTCACACAACATAATACAATTGAACTGAACAGACCTAATTCAGAATGAGTCTTGTCCTCCTTCTATGTCACACACATTTCATGGCTTACAGGCAGTAATTAAGTCTCTCATTTCTCCAGGAATAAGATAAATGAACTAGTATTGCCCTCTGTAACCTGGTGTTTATCTCTCACTGAATTTATGGAAGTGTCTAGCTGAAATCTATGTTTTACAGCCTCTCTTCAAGTTCCCCCCCCCAAAAAAAAACCAAAAGCCTTAAGTTGCAATTAAGTTTCACTGATAACAGACAATATTATGTGGGTTTTTTTCTTTTAGCCATATATAGATTCTGGATGAATAAATTTAATTTTCCATGAAAACATATATATACCCTCAATTTAGAGTTGATCATTATTCTTTCCACATATTTTTGGATCCTGGAGAAGAATAAAATTCTACTGACAAAACCAGGAATACTTTTTTTTTTGAGAGAAAAATAAAAGATGCAAGAAAGGGGAAGTAAGAAAAGATCTAGGTAAGAATAATAAGTTCTAGGAGAACATAACAGAATTGAAAAGGCCTCCATCACTCACAGATGACATGTGCTTATAAAAATCTTATCTTACAAATCAGTGTACCACCTAAGTATTTAGAAAGGCAACAGAGAAGATTCTTAGGGGATTTTGAAAGACATATCCTCACAATCTCTCCATAAATACACTCAAAGTATAAGTAAGTTTAACATACACAATTGATATTTGATTGGAGAGCTTTGATTAGTTGTTTGATGTTCTGCTCCTCTTCCTGGTTTTAATTTGTTCATTGGCCTTAGCCATGTCTTCCTGATTATTGGTTTGGTTTATACTTTTTATTGCTGTCTGGTCATCATTTTTTTTATGGTTTTGTTCAATTGATTAGCTTATCCCTCTAGTCTCAGCTTTTCAGGTACTGTTTTTGTGTGTGCATTAATTTTTCTCTTTGACACTTTGTTCTTCTTATTCTATTACCTTGTTGTTGACTAAGTTACCTTGAAAGAAAAAGATTAAGGCCAGGGAAACCAAAGGAGGTAAGGAAAGAAACAAATGTAATAGTAGTATTGGTAGTAAAAGTTAGAAGAAGAACTATATAAGATGTAGGAGAATAGATATTAAACTTGTGTAAGCAATGTATGTTATAGGAATAAGAAAGTGGAGTACTTACAATGAAATGGGAAACTGACTATGGAGAAGAATATAGTATGAATTAAAAGTCTAAGGTGATCAGGAGAGAGGGAAAGAGAAAAGAAAGACAATAAGATAAGAGTTAATGAAAGATAGAAAACAGAATAGAAGTATTAGATGTAAAAAGCAAGAAAAGTTGGGGGTTAACAAAGAGAGGGTATGTAAGATGAACAACAGAAGGTGGAAGATAGATAGGAAGAAAAGAGATTGTTTGGTAAAGATGAGGAAGCACAGGAAACAATAGATAAGCAGGCAGCACCTAATCGAAAAAAGTAATTAAAAAAAGAAAGAAAAAGGGTGGGGTGAGAGACAAGATAACAAGAAAATAAAAAGCCCTCAAGCAAGGAGTCAATCAAACAATTTTTTAAAAAAGACTTCCCTCTTATGCTCTTACTTAGCGAAAATAAGAGACCCAAGGGAAACTAATACAAGGATATGATCTAAGTTTTCCCTATCTCAAAAGAAGTCCCCTTCCAGGGGCAGGATAGACTATTTTGGTGTGAATAAACTGATTATGAATCTGCCCTTCCCCCTTTCTCCCTTTCTCACTTTCCTCTCTCCCAGGGCAGCAGGAAGCCTATGTGAGAGCTCCTCTCCAAAATTCAAATGGGACACTGGTGAATCAAATCACCATGGAAAATAATGACTCTCAGTCTTCTTGAGGGAGGGCACCTGATATCAGCTATGGGTGGGGGGGACTAGTCATCTCTTCATAAATAACCTGAGCTGCATGTGTCCTGAGCTGTGCATGTGGGACAGTGAGAGCTGGAGCCCTGCCCTTGGCAACAACTCCAGTCCTGGAAAAACAATTCAGCAACGCAAACTTAATAGACTTTAAATACTCGGGGAAAATGCAAACCAAATATGTTAAAAGCTTACATGGAATGTGTGAAGTCTGTGCTAAAAGCTTACCTAGGATATGGAAAATATGTGTTAATTTGAACTTATTGCACACTGAAACAAATAACCATTGAACTCTTCTTCTGTATAAAACATCTACTACATCTGGGGGCTCATCCAGGATTTGCAAATGAAGGCCAGAGAATGTAACATTTCACTACCCCTTCTGGCTCCCTGAGGAAGCTGGGTGCCCCAAATCTGGGTGCCCCTCAACTATGTTTAGTCCAGAAAAAATGTGGGTTCTGTCTGAATCCCCCTGATGAAAATCAAGGGCAACAGAAATGCTAAAAAAAAAAAAATTCTGGGAATGAAAAATACTCCAAACATGAAAAAAGGTAAGACTCCCCCAGGAAGCATAGTGTCAGAAAAACCCTAGATTTAATGGTTAAGAAGAGGAGCCCAATCACCTCCCAGGAGACCCCATTACCACCAGAAATTTGGGGAGAAATCATCTCCTCCAGGTCTGAAAGAAAGAGAAAATAAAAGGAGGGGGGGAAGCCTGGTGTTTGGGATTGGCTAACTGCATGTTAGCATCTTGTTCTGGTCTCATCTCGACTGAGGTAGTGAAGGCTAGATTATAATAGGAAATTTTGTTTATAAGTTCAAATTCTAACATCCTGAAAATTAGTCTGGATTTAGAAAATCTTGGTCACAGAAAATTGGATGCACTTTGCAGTGAGGCTTGTTCTGAATGTAAGGTCAAACAGTGAGAAAGGATTAGCTGGAGTCCTTTGTTTTGGTGCCGAATTGCAGATAAATTTGCTTTGTAAACAGCAAGGGTAAGCAGAAAATATTCTCTCATTCTAAAGTTTGTAATGGCTGCAGGGGTATATGTATATGTATATGTATATAAATTGTGGGTCAGGTTGATAAGTTTTGTGCTTCTCTGTGTCTGCTCAATGCTGGTGTTAAAATTGTGTAATTAGGTAAAGTGGTGAACTTGGTTAAGCAGGTACCCTCCCTTGCCAATGGCAAAGGAGTGAAATGATTATAGTTTATAAGGCAAAACCATGGAGTCTGAATGTTTGCGCATGCTCTGCTGTCTCATCCCCGGGTCCTTCGCATTTGCTGGTGCTCAGGGGATTGTCCATGTCTGCACCATGCACCCACATTTATTGAAACTGGCCCCAGTCAGGGTGGCTGGTGAAATCAGTAACTTAAATCACATCCCTGCAAGGGCAGGGATCCCCCAGAAATGTGCCAAATTTGGAAAATTCCTTTCAAAACATTTTAGCATGCTGGAACTCACTACCATCACCTTCTCTACCCTCCTCCTCTGCAAAAGCTGAAAGCCTGGGAAAGGGGATAGTGGCTTGCCCCCTTCCAGTGAGTCCATACCTTCTATTCATAATCTACATTCCTATCTAATAACTATGCACCTGACTGCCTGGAAGGGAGGAGGTAAATGGGGGTGCCAAGCAATACCAGAATAAATGCAATAAAATTCCCTCCCTAAAGCATAAAAAGCCAAAATAAATTTGTGTAATTGACTTCTGCCCAGGTTCTGCTTTTCTGAATATCATTCTTTGTAAGTCTATGTGGAAAAGCTTTGAAATGTTTTAAAGCTGTAAACTGGTAAAATACCTTTGCCTAAAGGAAAGAGGCTATTGCTTGAAAACAATAAACCTCTAATCATTTAATATCTCTTATAATGATCTGGCTGGGAACAGTCATCAATAAGTGTCATAAAATCTGCTGGAAAAAAACACAGATAAATCTTAAAACCCAGAGACCTCATGTAATGTCTCCTTAAAAAAATTGAATAAAAAATAAACCTCAAACTTCTCAGTTTAAACTCAATTGCGCCTATAAAAGGTATAAATAGTAATTGAAATAAGACCTCATCAATTAGGGTGAGAGAATTCCCTAAAATGCTATGAATATGGAATTCTTCTGTTTTAATCTGTGCTTAACTTTCTATTCAACTTTAAAATCTGTGTTTGGATTTTGTCAGTTTGCTTGTGCCTAAGAAATCATAGTAAAAGTTAATTTAAAATGAATCTTTAAATGCCAATACTGTCTTGGTGGTGAATTAAATGCATAACGTGCAGATAAAAATTTGTTCAGTTACTAAAAAAAAAAGGCAGGAAACCTTCACAGGGTTATTACTAATAAGGTTCTTGTAACTTAATTAATAAAGGCATCCAATTCATCTTAAAGTAAAACATATTAAAAACTGTAACTAAGAATTAAATTCATTGTATAAGTGTACAAATTCATTGTATATATATATATATAACTCAAGCTATTACAATGGAATAAGTGTGGCCTGAATTTCAGCTATTGTAATGGTGATATTGAATTAATTTGCCTCTATTTATGGCTACTTCAAGTTTATTTAATGCTTACTGTGATGGTGGTAGTGATTACTTAAACTTGTCCTATAGTTATTTTATAATGAATTTAACCCCTGGTCTTCAACTATTGTGATGGTAATTATAAACTGCATTTGTATTTGCCTTAGCATATGGTTCCACCCTTTAGCAATTCAACTTAATAATTAACTTTAAAAACTTATACATAAATTAGAAGGAAAAGGGTTTATGCATATCACCTTTGTGCCATTTTAAATATTTTTGGTCTTCTCATTTCCTCTTTACCCTTTTAAAGGAAAAACTGTCTTTTACCTTGACCTTTAAAATAATATAAATTAATTCTAATTAGCCATTTCTGCCATGAATCAAAAATAACTGTTGCCAGGTTTTCCAAAAGTAAGCAATACTTTTCCTAGTGTACCAGGCCTTCCTAAGCACCCCCCCCCATTGTTCAGGCTGTCTCAAAGAAAAAAATGAGTAAAAGCTACCCAGTTTCTTTCCAGTCTAAACAAAAGTCCAAATGCTTGCCAGATTCCCTCCAAACAGAGCAATATAACGAAGAAAATCAGTAAGGGAACTATAGTTTAAATTAACCAGCAAAAAATAGAGTTTTTAAATAACTAAATGCTGTTTTTGTGTTAAAATATTAATGTCTGCTTATTAACTCAGATTGTTAAAGTTAAATATGCAGTTTTATATATGTAATATATATTTCTAAAACCCAAATTAAACTAAACAGTATAAAATGTCATGTAGAATCTAAATATACAAAACTATTGACAAAGTTATGAAACCTCGTTAAATTATCATTAAAACAGATTAAATAATTGCTTTATATTCCAGAGTCTAAAAGTTATGCTTCTAAAATTATTCACAGTTTTGGAATTATCAGAAACAAAAGGATTTAAGCTCCTGTAAAAAGGAAAACAACATTCTTTGTCTAATCAATAACAATTTCAACTTGTTTACCTTAACTATTATTTCTTGGGTTTATAAAATACCAGGTTAATAAGTTAACTATATGTGTTAAATCTTTAAGATAATAAAAACTGTAAGCTCATATTTTATGTAATTAAATTAAATATAAAACTGCTCTCTCTTAAATGCATAAAGTAAATTCCATTGGTCACTAATTATAATCTAAGGTAAATTTGCCAGTCTGTGGTTGTGAGCAATTACGTAAAAAGTTTGTAAAAGTACCTTCCAACTAGAAACCTAAATTGATATTAATAGCAAAACATAACTTCATAGTAATGAAACCTGCCTAAAAGTCACCACAAGGTGCATATTTAAGTAAGTGGTAATGAAAAGTTACCTTGATTCCATTGGGAATCTTCCAATTCATTTTAACAATGATAAAGGTATTTTTCTATATTACTAAAGTAAAATACCTACTAATATCATCATGGTAAAATTGTAGAAGCAAGCAAACTCATTTGATATGTAACACATTGCATTGAAATGTTTAAAAGGTATATAAAACAGGTATTCCAAAATTCTAATTAAGTTTGTTTCTTTCGGAATGAACATCTTATTAATCATATGAAAACTTCATCCAGCTTCATGCGGAATGTCAGATCCATTTTCCTCCAGTCAAAATAAATTAACAAAGTTTTTATACCTTGTTAGGTAAGGACTACCACCCATGGCCAACAGGAAGTAGGTACAGTAAAGAGATCATCTTCCTTCAGCACCTCTTTAAGATTAAAAGTGTAAACTCTCTAAGGGTAAAATAAAATTAATAAATGGATCTGGAGCCTGGCAAGAAATCCACCTAAGCACCAATACCCTCAGGATAACTGCTAGGGGGACCCACCCCCAGGGTTCTACTGTCCAGGACAAGAACTTCTTCTAAGAACAGGATAAGCCATAGATATTACCCAGGAACTTTGTCTTTAGGGTCTCACTGAAAAATTAATAAATGGGGTAATCAATCAAAACAACAAAGAGCCACCCACCTCATAACTCCAATGATAGTTATGCTAAAGCTTAGCAAGTTAAGCTGGCATAAAGGGGAGAATGATACAGGCTATGGGTGGAGGGGCTGCTCATCTCTTCATAGATAACCTGAGCTGTCTGTGCCCTGAGCTGTGCATGTGGGGCAGTGAGAGCTGCAGCCCTGCCCTTGGTAACCACGACAGCAACTCCAGTCCTGGAAAAACAATTTAGCAGGGCAAACTCTATAAACTTTAAATAGTCAGGGAAAATGCAAACCAAATATGTTAAACGCTTACATGGAATGTGTGAAGTTCATGCTAAAAGCTTACCTAAAATGTATAAAGTCCATTCTAAAAGCTTACCTAGGATGTTGAAAATGTGTTAATTCAAACTTATTGAGCAGTGAAACAAAAGATAATTTAACTCTTCCTCTGTATAAAAGGAACTCAAAAATCTTATTCAGGGCTCCAGTTTTAAACAGAAAGCTCCCGAGACCAGCTGGCCATAAATTCCTTTTTCCTTCCCAAAATTATTACTGAGTCCTGGCCTTTCCATATACAATTATTGAATCTCTCTCAGTGTCTACTACACAACCACACCTAGCCGGGGACCCTAAATATGCTTTTGGAAACCTACCAAGCCCTTCTTACTGTCTCCCTCCCTTATGTGTGTTGCACAGGATTATTTAATTGCCTGCCTCCACCTTCTCCTAGATGCAAACACAGAGTTTAGGTAAATTGCACTGCTTCAGCAGATTGGCATCTCCCATCTTCTGGGTTTCTCCTCAAGTCAACTGGTATCCTTCTCAAAGCTCAAAAAGGGGGGACCAGACAATTGAACCCACACTCATAGGAACCCTCTCCACCCTTCGTCAGAAGCCTCCCACTCTCGGAGTTTATCTCCTCCAGCTGTGTGACCAGAGAGTTTCAGAGAAAGCTGTGGCTTCTTGCCTGGGGGGAGGGACAGAAACCCGTGGTTTTACCTTGAGCAATCACTCTTGTTGTTGTGCTCTCTCCAAATCAATGTCCAGCAGCCTCCTACTTTGTGGGTTCCCAAAACAGCTCACACAGGCAGGATTTTGTCCCCACTTAGCCATTTTTTGTAGGAGCGATGATATGAGGGCTCTGACACTGACACCATCTTGCCCCGCCTCTAGCATCCACAATTGCATCTTCATAGTGTGGTATGAGGTCAGCAGGGTACAAGGCTCTTAGCAGCTTTTTCTGGCTTGTGTTCCTTTCTTCCAGAATATGGAGAACTAGCAGTTACGATGCCTATTAAACAATACTCACTAATGGCATGAGCCTTCTACTACCTGACTGCAGGAAGGGAGCATATTTGTGGAGTCAACCATTTCGGTGAACTCTTCTTGATTATACAGTGTTCATAATAGTAACAGAAGCATCAAATTTCTTGGCTGGCCTGCTTTGCAGTGTTTTCTAAAATTCCAATTATTGGAAGACATAATCCTAGCTTCTTCAATAAGATGTGTATGCATGCTTACTAGGTTTTTTTCTAAAAATTTTTTTTAAAAATATGTTTTGATTGTTTTTACTTTTAAAGAAGTTTTAGATTACATAAATGTTACATGAAATATATAGGGGATTACCATATGCTCCACGCCTTCATCCTCCCACACTTTACCACATAACAACATGTTTCATTAGTGTGGTACATTTGTTACAATTGATGAACGCATATTGAATCTTTACTACCAACCATGGACTGTAGTTTAGATTATAGTTTACACTCTGTCTCACCCAATTTTATAGGTCGTGACAAAATGTATAATGGCCTGTTTCCACCATTGCCATGTCATGCAGGAGAAAGCCCCTGTCTCCAAAACGTCCCCATATTCCTCCTATTCTCCCCTCTCCCTCCCCTCAGAGCCACTGGTGGCCACTGCCTTTATATCAATGATAAGAGTTCTTCCATTCCTAGAATCATAAGTTTAGTCTATTATAGAATAATAATGTCTACTTATTATAACAAACAATGGACCTAGCAAAAATTCTTAAAAAGCTTTTATTCTGAAGGAGATTTCTGCTTGAACATAAGCCTTTAATGTAAACTAGTTTGTACAAGAACTGATTGCAAGAGAACAGTTTTGCAGGGCAGCAATCTGGGAATTGGTACATTAAATTGTTGGGAGTGAGAACAACAATGACACTATTTCCATGGGATAAACATACACGATTTTGTATGGATAGCTTGGAAAAAATGATTCACAATATATTGTTTGCAGTAGCATCTAAAGACAGTGCCAAGGGAATATTTTGACAAACTGTTTTATGTGATAAGTGATTTTACTGAGAATCCTAATTCAAGTAATGTAGAATAAGGTGGGGCTCTTATTTGCACTAGAGAGAATTCCAGAAAGAAATGACAAGCTGAGGATTTTTAATTTTCAGATTATGCTGCAATCAAAACACAGACATTTTATAAGACTGCATGAATGAGATATCTTTCCCTGAAAAATGCAGTTCTGATGTGTGTATGACTCACATCAGAGTCTGAACCTGGACATTATTAAATTATGATTGAAAATGAATTCACAGCTTTCCCAAAGAAAGTGAAGTGACTAAAAATACATAACCAATTATTAATATTTTCAAAAATGACCATTAGCTCAGAAAAATCACTAATTCCAAACTGGTCTGCAATTTGTAGTGATGGCACAGAAATCAGTTGATGAATGAAGCATTCACTTTAGTGTATCCCAGAAAGAAAACAGTTTCTCTACATAAAAATCTGATATTATGTACTAATATCTGTGTTCACTAGTACAACGAGCTATAGTAGGAAACGGGGAAAACACACACATTGATTTTTATGATCTGTAAATGTGGACTATTATTGTAGGCAGTGCTGAAAGAAATTTCCAGATAATATTATTACCTATGAAATTAATTTTGAAAGGGCAACCTTATGTCACTGGAAGAATGATAGAAATTACCAAGACCATCATTTTTGAAGAATCGGGGATTGCATTGTTGGTTACAGCCTCACTTACCTTAAGATTTGGAATGTGCAGGAGAAAGGCACATATTCGAGATGGAATGTGGATTTTTGTAAACCAGTCAGATGATGTCTCCAGTTCAGGATGTGACCACTTTCAGGAACCAAGGAACAAAAACCTTGGTAGCTGGTACAAAGCTTTTACTATGTGAGCCTATTTTTCACTAAAACTATAAAACACAAGGAGTTTCTATCATCTGGCAGTGACTGCAATACACCTTCATCCCTCCAGCAACTGCTATAATTTTAAATGTACAAAATAACCTGTATGAAATATTTTATTGCTGAAAATCTAAGCAGCAGTTTCTAACCTCAATCCTGATTCCAGTGAATACAATGCGAGATCACATGATGTAAAATAATACAAAGGAACAGGTGTTTTGATATATAAAAATTAAAGAAATAGAATTATTTTATTAGACAAATAACAGATTATCTCTCTATACACTTATAAATTACTTAGATTAAGAACTCCTAGTGTTTGACCTCTGTTAATCATGAACACTTTTGTAAACTTGAGACAAAGTATCCATTTATAGAGAGAGTGTGTCTCAGCTTTTTTAAGGCCTGCTTTATGTCCTTGTTTCTAAGACTATAGATAAAAGGGTTCAGCATGGGAGTGACCACTGTGTACATCACTGAGGCTATTGCACTTGCCCTTGAGATTTTGGTAGCAGCAGAGCTAAGATATACTCCAAGACCTGTACCATAAAACAAGGTCACTACTGAGAGGTGAGACCCACAAGTGGAAAAAGCTTTATACTTGCCCTCAGCTGTTGAAATTCTCAAAATGGAGGATGCAATCTTAGAGTAAGAGAAAATAATCCCAGTGACTGGAATAACACCCATAAGTCCAGCATCAAAATACAGCACTAGGTCATTGAGGAAGGTGTCAGAACAAGCCAGTTGAACTACCTGATTAAGTTCACAGAAAAAGTGGGGAATTTCCAACTCAGTACAAAAAGACAATTGCAAAACCATTAAGCCATGTAAAAGAGAGTCCAAAACACTCAATAACCAGGATGCCAGCAGCAGGAGGGCACAGACCCGGGGGTTCATGATGACCGTGTAGTGCAGGGGGTGGCAGATGGCCACGAAGCGGTCATAGGCCATTGCAGTCAGGAAGAAATTATCTAATTGTGCAAAAAGTATGAAAAAATACATCTGGCTAAGACAGTTTTTGAAAGTTATGATTTTTCTGCCTGTCTGGATGTTCAGCAGCATCTTTGGTACTGTGGTGGAGGTGAAACAGATATCTGTAAAAGAGAGGTTGGAGAGGAAGAAGTACATGGGTGTGTGGAGGTGGGAGTCAGTGATGATGGCCAAGATGATGATCAGATTTCCAATTAAGGTGACCAGGTACATGGACAGAAATAGCCCAAAGAGGAGGGGCTGCACTTTTGTATCTTCTGAGAACCCAAGGAGGATAAATTCTAAAACATAAGTTTGGTTATCTGTTTCCATGTAGATGATGTATTTCCTGGAAGAGATATCAAAGCAGTACAATTTTTGCTGCAAGCAGTGATCAGGAAAATATAGTAAATGGTATGGTTTATATTGTACATACATTAAGTTATTATTTTTATGGACTTTATATATTCTTATCTGAAAATTTTAGGGAAAACATATGTTCCTGCTTCTCCTTGATACTTTTGCTGACTAGAAATCCTAGTCCATAATAGAAAACACTTTGCCAAGGCAATATTTTCCATGATAAATTCTCTCAGAATTTATTTTAAGGAACAAACTTTATGACCAGTCTTTTTGTACCCCATGACAAAATAGTGAAGAAGTAGAACAAAGTTGTAGGAACCATATTACCTGGTTGCGGCACTTACTATAGAAACACCGTAATTAAAAAGAATCCTATTGACAAAGTGGATGAAGGAACCCACACAAAGAGGTTCTTTGCTGTTTCACAGAGGACAAGGGCAATTTGATGTAGAAAGTGTGGTTTTCTCAAGAAGTGGTGCTGGAACCATAGGATGCACTCATGCCGAACAACTAAGGAACTTAGGCACTGATTGTATTCATTTCACAAAAATTAAATCAAAATGAATCATACCACTTTAAAGTAAAATGCATTGTAAAAGTGCTAGACTAAAACTTGAAGAAAATCTAGGGGGCTGTAGTATGGTAAGAAGAATTAGCTATAACAACAAAAGCATGATCCATGAGGGATTAAAATTTATAAGTAGGGAAACGGACTTGGCCCAGTGGTTAGGGCGTCCGTCTACCACATGGGAGGTCCGCGGTTCAAACTCCCGGCTTCCTTGACCCATGTGGAGCTGGTCCATGCGCAGTGCTGATGCATGCAAGGAGTGCCTGCCACGCAGGGGTGTCCCCCGCGTAGGGGAGCCCCACACGCAAGGAGTGCGCCCGTAAGGAGAGCCGCCCAGCACGAAAGTGAGTACAGTGTGCCCAGGAATGGCACCGCCCACACTTTCTGTGCCGCTGACGACAACGGAAGCAGACAAAGAAACAAGACACAGCAAATAGACACAGAGAACAGACAACCGGGGGGAGGGGGAAATTAAATAAATAAATAAATGTTAAAAAAATTTATAAGTAAATTTTTATTCAAATGTAAAATTTCTGCTCTGTGAAAGACATTGATAAGGGGTTGTAAAGAAAATTTACAGATTTGGAAAAAATATTTACAAAACCCCTCTGGTAAATGTACAAATTACTATTAACACCATAAAGTAAGAAAGCAAATGCTGAACTAAAAAACTGACAAGAGATCTGAAAGCATCCTAATTTAAGAAGATTTGCTCTTCCCTAATAAGCATACAAAAAGAAATTCAAACTCATTGGCACCTAGGTGTTATTATCAAGTGCCAACTAGCAATGAGTCTGGAAAAAGACCTTGACCAAAAGGGGGAAATATTAAATAAAGATGAGTTTTTGTGACTAAGAGATTTCAAAGTGTGTTTGGAGGTCATTCCAGAAGTTATGCTTATGCATATCTCAGCAGAATCTCACTGACTGCTGCAGTAAACAGTGCCTCAAACAGTGGGGCTCTTATGGCTCTAGAAACATCTTTACACTCTAAGCAGTGGCAAGAATCTCAGGAATTTGGCACCCTGTCAGTGGGACTTACTTTGGAATTTATGCTCCTGAGCATAAATGACTTAGAGTCATTTGTATATTCCCAACATGTGGCTCTTCTGTACACTTTATTTGCAGAAGAGGCACATGTTCATACTATATTTGTTAAATGTATGTCCCAGAGTCTTAGATCTTTGGTCTGTTCATGTGCCAGTTGAGCACTGAATCTAAGTAGAGTTTCAGCACCTACTCTCCAGTTCATTGGACCTACCCAGGACAACTAAGAAGGAGTTGATAATGGACAACATCCATCCCGAGAAACAAAGAGGTCTGCAATTGCAAGAAATATAGTTCCATTCATCTGGCCAATGGGATCTGAGTTCCCTTTCAATTAGACACAAAGTGGGCATCACCATTACAAAATCCTCAAGATTGGGGAATGAACAATGGATAAAGTAGACTTATTATTTTCCTATTATAGACATATTATTATTCTAACAATGGAAGAACATTTATCTTTGATATAAAGGTGATGGCTACCCGAGATTCTGAGTGGAGGGAGATGGAAGAATAGGTGTAACATGGGGGCATTTTCAGAATGTTGCGAATGTCCTGCATGACATTGCACAGACGTCTACAGGCTGTTATATGTTTTGTCATTACTTAAAATTGTGCAGAACAGACTGTTAATTATAATATAAACTACAGTCCATGGTTAGTAGCAATGCTTCAATATGTTTTCATCAATTGTAGCAAATGTACCACACTAATGAAAGATGTCATGGGAAAGAGTGGGAGGGAGAATAGGTGGCGCATATGGGAACCCCCTATATTTTTATGTTACATTTATGTAAACTAAGCCTACTTTGAAGTTTTAAAATTTTAAATGAATAAATAAATAAACATCTTTAAAACGTTAAACATCATTTGTCACTAGGAATTGTCACCATGATATATCCTCACATGCTTATTAGATAAAATCCTCAACACTGAGAATACCGATTGCTGTTGAGTACGTGGAGCAGTGTATCTCCCATTCGTCGCTAGTGAGAACGCAAAATGTTTCTGCCAGAAGATTGTTGAGCAGTTTCTTGTAAAACTAAACATTGTCTTACCATACAATCCAGCAATTGTGCTTTTAGGTATATATGCAGATGATATGAAAACTGAAGTCCACACAAAAGCCCACACGTGGATGTTTATAGCAGCTGTATTTGTAACCTCCAAATCTGAAAGCAAGCAAGATGTTGGTCAACCACCACACCAGGGAACCAAGAGAGTCTACAACTGCAGGCAAGAGAATCCCATCTATCAGCCATGTGGGATCTAAGACCCCTCGCAGTTTATAGATACAGTGGACATCACCATCCCAGGGTCCACCGGATGGAGGAATAAATATGGATTAGAGTAGACTTACTAATATTCTACTATAGACTTATTGTGACTCTAGCAATGGATGAAACTATCATTGATATGGAGACAGTAGCCATGGGAGTTGCTTAGGGCAGGGAGAGGGAAAAAGTGGTGTGATATGGGTGCATTTTTTTTTTTTTTAATTTTTTTATTTTTTATTGACTTTGTAATAATATTACATTAAAAATATATATGTGAGGTCCCATTCAACCCCACCCCCCCACCCCCCCCTCTCCCCCCCCCCCCAACAACACTCGTTCCCATCATCATGACACATCCATTGGATTTGGTAAGTACATCTTTGGGCACCTCTGCACCTCATATACATTGGTTCACATCATGGCCCATACTCTCCTCTATTCCATCATGTAGGCCCTGTGAGGATTTACAATGTCCGGTGATTACCTCTGAAGCACCATCCAGGGCAGCTCCATGTCCCGAAGACGCCTCCACCTCTCATCTCTTCCTGCCTTTCCCCATACCCTTTGTCCATTATGTCCACTTTTCCCAATCCAATGCCACCTCTTCTATGTGGACACTGGATTGGTTGTGTCCATTGCACCTTTATGTCAAGAGGAGGCTCAGATTCCACCTGGATGCTGGATGCAATCCTCCCATTTTCAGTTGTAATCACTCTAGGCTCCATGGTGTGGTGGTTGTCCTTCTTCACCTCCATCTTAGCTGAGTGTGGTAAGTCCAATAAATCAGATTGTAGGTGCTGGAGTCTGTTGAGGCTCAGGATCTGGCTATTACATTGTCAGTCCAGAGATTCAAATCCCCTAAATATATCTTAAACCCCAACATTAACTGCACCTCCAGCACATTAGCATGGAAGTCTTATGAAGGGAGATCCCATCTGAGTCCAGATTCATTATGGGTGCATTTTTGAGACTTAGAGTTGTCCTGAATGATACCACATGGACAAATGCAGGACCTTATATATCCTGCCATAATCTACCAAATGGACTTGGAGAGAGTGTAAACTACAATGTAAACTATAATGCATGCTGCATAGCAATGCTCCAAAATGTATTCATCAAATGCAATGAATGTGCCACACTGATGAAAGAGGTTGTTCCTGTGGGAGGAGTGGGGAGTGTTTGAAGTGGGTTTGTATGGGAACCTCTTATATTTTTTTAATGTAACATTTTTTTTTGTTATCTATGTATCTTTAAATAAAAAAGAAAGTAATTTTAAAAAATCATAAATAACTGTGAGGTGGCCAAATGCACATTGCCCAGGCATTTTATCAACTCTTAAATTAATTTACAACTCTGACAAATGTCTGATAACATTTCCACAATAAAAATATTGCCTGGGGAAAAAAATAAAACAATATTCAATAGTTTGATTGGTAAACTCACTGTGCTATATCTATACAATGAACATTACTGAGACAAAAGGAAATGTCACATCCAGTCAAAAAAGATATGGATGAATCTTAAATAATTATTTCTAATTTACAGAAACTGTTTTTAAAATGCTGCATATGTTGATATCAAATATATCACCTTCTGGATTTGGCAAAACAATAAGATAATGGAATATTCATTAGTTGCTAGAGGACCGAGGTGAAGGAGATTTTAATAAGTGAAGCACAAGAATCAAGATTTCCATAGATAGATGGCAGATGAGGGAATATTTTTCTCACTGTGAAGTGGAAACTTACAGACAAGCAAGGGGAGGAGGCTAGAATTTTCTGTGTCATAGGCATTTAGCACTAGACACAACAACATCAATATAGATAATGATGGTTGTATATAGACTTTTTTAGACATTAATAGGTACAAGTTTAGTATACACACGTATATTTCTTTACACTCTCTGCATAGAGGGCCTAGAGGCCGCAGTATCAAGGAGCACAGATAGTGCCCAGACCTTGGAATTTAACACTTTTCTCCAATAAATGTCTTCTTAGAGAAGAACAAAATAACCACTTGGCACATCTTGTCATATCAAAGAGTAAACAGTCATTAAAATAAACCCTTCAATGATGGGGTTATAGTAAAGAGAAACATCGTGTAGCTGATAGAACTCCCATGGCCAAAAGTGGAATTAATTGATCAACAGCAATAAAGTATTGAATCACACCCCAAATTATGAAATAAATGTCATGAATCCATCTTAAAATAAATAGATTATTGATTAGGTAAATAAGAAGAGACAATTCTCTCATGCAGAATAATTCAAAAATTGACTTAGACATTTTTCTCTTAAGCCTCTGGAACATAAATCCCACTCCTGAAGACCTCCTCATGACTCTTTCCAAAGATGATACAAGGAAATCCTGAGAATTGAAGAACTTTATACTGGGAAAGGTCAACACACTGTTGATAAGGTCAACGTGAACAGTGATAAGTCCCATTGATTGGCTGCACTCTGAATTGAACTTATTGAAGATGACACTTTATCCCTGGTGTCTTCCTCCAAAAATGAGTAAACTAAGTCTAATTATCAGAAAGTTCTAATTTGGGCAGACTTTACAATATACCTCACCTCCACTCCTCAAAACTATCCAGGTTATCAAAAACAAGGAGAGTCTGAGAAGTTGTTACAACCACAAAGTGACTAAGAAGTTATGACAAATAAATGTAAGGTGTTACTTTGGATGGCAGATGTTAAGAACAGGGGAAAGGGGGTGAGAGGTTGTTGAAAACTGTCTCTAATATCATTGCAATTTTTCTATAAATCTAACATTGTTACAATATAATAAGTTTATTATTAGTGAAATGCAACATGCTAGGAACATCAACACCAAGTTTCAATCCAGATACAATTACATGTCTTTACAATAATATCACATGGCTGTTAAGTCTCACATTCTTTATTCCTCAAGTCAGAATTGTGAAACCAATGTCATAGAGTAATTGAAAGAATTAAATAATGAATATAAAATACCTGACATTGTTCCTAGTATTAATAGCCAATATTTTATACATTACAATTCAACCATACACAGATTCACTCTCCACAACTCCTTCCCCATGTCCACAGTGTTATTTCCATCTCTTATAATCAGTATGGGGTTTTGACAACAGCTTTACTCATATTGGCCCAGAGTGAGCTTTCCTGAGGGCAAGTCTTTCCATGATTATCACCTTATATAAACCAGCATTGATTCTCCAAACATAAATATCCATCTTGTGGACAAAACACAAGGCTCTCTGTTATCTGGATGCTGCCAGTCTGGCCAGGCTTTTGTTCCCCTTTTCAAGTCCCTGCCCCTCATTGTTCATCAGATATTAAGAATTGTTTTAAAAACCTCACCTCAGCTTATGGTTATATTGATTGTACATTTGTGCCCCTGTCATCTATTCTTGGTGTACTTCTATCACTTTCACCTCCTGCAATTACTCTAAATCCTTCTTCATGTCTCATTACAATTAAAATCTCCCTTGTGACACCTTCACTGACCTGCACAGGATGAGTCTGTATTTTTTGATCCACTTCATCAGGATTCCAGAGCCATATCAGGATATTGGACATACTTATTTCTATGTGTATTAAGATGCAATCTCCTTAATATAAGGAACAGAGTCTTTCTCATTTCATTATTACCAAAATAATATTTATAGCTCATCATGAAGCAATTGATGACTAAACATTTCATGAATGACTAAAAGAAAAAATGAATAAATGTGATTAAACAGACACTTTCAAAAATAATAAAGAATGAGAGAAATAAGGAAAAATGCTGCTGAGAGTGGAAATATCCAAGAGGGAGAGGTCAGAGGAGACAGATTGGAAAAATAATATATTTTAGTGTATCTGCTATCTATTTCCACTCAGGCTTTTTAATAAGGCAGGACTTTGAATTTTAACCTTTCTCTATTTTCATAGCCTGTTGATATCTTAAAAGCTTCTACCAATAAAAGGGATCCATGGAGCCAAAACACATTCCGCCAGTATCTGTGAAGATTCTATAACTCACCCTAAAATTATCAAGGCAGTGTCTAATTTCACCAATGCAGATTCTTCCTTGAATTATGGATGAAGTTGGAAGCTCTGCTCCCAGGTTGAAAAGGGAGATGGAATCAGTCAAGAGGTCGCTAGAAGACAAACTGTATTTTCTCTTCACCAGAGATTGGTAAAGTAGATTTGACATAATGAAGAGGAAGCAGTTAGGGATTGTTTCTGAGCAATTAGGGACTCCATTCCCATGAGCTGCATTAATTAAGTATTCTTTTGTCTGAGAACTCCCTGAGATAATCGCTTCTCTGAAGGTAAGAAAGGAAAGTACAATGCATATGTATTAGTCAGGCAAAGGGGTGCTGATGCAAAATATCAGAAATTGGTTGTTTTATGTTCCTTTTTTTAATTGCATTTTTTGAAGATATATAGATCCAAAAAAATGTAGGGGGGTGGGAGGTACATGGGGACCTCATATTTTTTTAATATAAATTTTAGAAGAAAATAAAGAAGAAAAATAAAAAATAAAAAAATAGAAGAAGTTCCTATATACCCCACAACATACACTCCCACTCCTCCCACATCAGCAACTTCTTTCATCATTGTGGCACATTCAATGCATTTGTTAAATACATTTTGGAGCACTGTTGGACCACATGGATCATACTTTACATTGTAGTTACACTCTCCCCCAGTCCATTCAGTGGGTGATGGCAGGATATATAATATCCAGCATCTGTCCCTGCAATATCATTTAGGACAACTCCAAGACCCAAAAAAAAAAAATGTGCCCACATCCCTCACTTTTTCCCTCTTCCTGCCCTCAGCAATGCCTGTGACCACTTTCTCCCCATCAATGTTACAATTTCTTCCATTACTAGACACGATAGTTCTATAGTAGAATATCTGTAAGACCACTCTAATCCATATTTGACTCCTCTGTACTGCAGACACTGGGATGGTGATGTACACACTGCCTCTGTATCAGGAGGGGTTTAAATCCCACATGGTTGGTGGATGCAATTCTTCTGCTTGGAGTTTTAGGTACTGTTGGTTCCCTGGTGTGGTGGTTGACCATCTCACCTCCATGTTAGCTGACTGGTGAAGCTCAGGACCCAGCTGGCACATGGCAAGTCCAGAGATTCAAGTCTCTTGAGTATACACCAAACCCAGTGACAACAACAAGTTCAGTAAAAGTGACAGAAAATGCATATGTAGAAAGATCACATATGAGTCCAACTTTATCGCATTCAGGAACACAAATTCCAAAGTAGGACCCACTGACAAGGCACTGAACTCCAGAGCCATCTGCCATGACCATAGGATCTGTGGGTATCCATAGCCCTCAGGAGCACCAGTACCTGGTGTTGCATCTACTTTGGCTATCTCTGGGATTCTGCTGAGGCATGCATAAGCGTGATCCCTCTGATTACCTCCCAACTCTTTTTTGAAGGCTCTCAGCATATAAACTCACTTGTCTTTACCATTTCCCCTTATATTCAAGATCTTTTTCTACTTGCATTACCAGTTGGTGATAGGTAGTAATCCCTCGGTGCCAGTGAGGCTCATCCTGGGAGTCATGTCCAATGATAGGGGGAAGGTAATGCATTTACATGCTCAGTTTGGCTTAAAGACTGACCACATTTGAGTCACAGAGAGGCTCTCAAGAGGTTAACTCTTTGGCACCCTCCTGCTCTAGGCCTAGTTTAAATTTCAGGCACACAGGCTCATAAGCAAAGTCATTATTTTCAAGTGTTCATCTTTGGACCATACTTCTTCACTGGTCTTTGCCCTTGCACTTGTGGGATTGTTTCTGTGCCATTGGGAAATGTAACATAGCTCCCCTGGCTATTTAATCAGCATTCCCTCAGTTGTTGTAACTTTAACTACTATGAAAATACCCAGCTAATATCCAAATATTTTTATATACTTAATATACATGTCCTGGAGAACTCCCTCCTAACCATGTGTCCCCATCAATATAATCCCACACCAGTGTTCCTTTCCTGCCATAGTTGAACCCCTCTGTGGTCCAAAACTTCTTCAAAAATGAAACGTAATATAGTGCCAAATTCCATTATTAGCCAAGTGAAATAGTAATGATAGGTTTAAAGATTAGAAATAGAATTCGTACTAATTTAGAAAAACTAAAATAAAGTGAATCATAAATTGGGTATTAAAAATATAAAATATTATATAACTTTTTTGACATTTTGTCTTTCATCACTCTAATAGGTGTCACCCTGTATGTACAGTGGCAAGGATTTCCCCTTCAATCCATTCTCAGTGTTGATATACCTCTTTTTTTACTTTTAATTTTACCTTCAAAACGTTTTAGATCACAGTAAAGTCACACATACAATATAGGGAGATCCCATATATCCAAAACCAAACCATCTTCCCCCTTCCCCAACAATAATCCCTCCACACTATAAGTTATATTTGCTGTAGCTGATGTCAGATATTGAAACAAAGCTACCAAACATGGTTCCATTCTGGTTAATACCACAGTCTACATTCCAGAGTGTACAATTTTCTAAAATTTTAGCAAAACCATGGTTTTCATTATGGTTTACATTTTAGTGTATAGATATTTATCCATTTTTGGTGAAGTTTAAAATGTCCTATATCCATCATTGCATGATCTTTTGGAACACTTCCATTGCCCCACAGTTATGCTGTCTCCATCTATTCTATTTGTCTCTTCACCTCCCCTCAGGGCCCATAGTGACAACCAAGCTTCACTGCTTGAAGTGTCAGGTTTAGAGATACTTGCAACAACACTTCTCCAAAGAAGAAACACAAATGGCTAAAAAGCACATGAAAAGATGTTCAAAATTACTAGCTATTAGGGAAATGCAAGTCAAAACTACAATGGGATACCATCTTACTCCCATAAGACTAGTGGCTATTAAAGAAAGAGAAGACTACAAGTGTTGGAGTGGATGTGGAGGAATGGGAACACTCATCCATGGCTTGTCAGAATGCAGAAGGATACAACCATTCTGGAGGACAGCTTGGCAGTTTCTCAAAAAGTAGCTATAGATTTGCCATATGACCCAACAATTCCACTGCTGGGTAACTACCCAGAAGAACTAAAAAAAAGGACACAAACCAATATATGCACACCAATGTCATATTCACTATTCACTATTGCTAAAAGTTGGAACCAACCCAAATGCCCATCAACAGATGAGTGGATAAACAAAATGCGGTACATACATGCAGTGGAATACTACTCAGCCATAAGAAGGAATACAATATAAACACATGGGATAAAATGGATGAATCTTGAGGAACTTATGTTGAATAAATCAAACCAGGCATTGAAGGACAAGTACTGCATGACCTCTCTGATACAAAACAAGCAAACCAAGCTGTCTCAGAGAACTAGAGACTGGATGATAGTGTTACAGGAAATTGGGCAGGGGAGAGGAAGGTTGCGAGCTGATGCCTACATGGGTAAAATCTATGATTAAGTGGAGGTAAGTAGTAGTACAGGAAAGGGATAAGACAGGGGCATAGGGATACAATTGGTTGGGGCTTTGCAGGCTTGAGCTGGGCTAGAGTTGGAAGAATGGTTCAGATGACCCAAGGAAGTGGGGGAGGGATGGTGGAACAGATGAACATGTTTGGTTTTATAAAGGGTATTTATTTGAGGTAGGACCTTACAGATGCCAGGCCATAAAGCATAAGTTACGTCCCTCATCAAATATATTTTCACGTGTTGGAGCAAGATGGCTGCTGATATCTGTGAGGATTCAGGCTTCCTGGTTTCTTCCCTTCCAGTGTCTATTCTCTCTCTGGCTTCAAAATTCCTTTCTTCCCAGGAATTGCTTCTCTTTCCTCTGTGTGTTTACTCCTGGGGTTCCAGCTTAAGACTTCAGCATCAAACTCCAGCATCAAAATTCCAACATCAAGAATCCTCAACTCTGTCCTTTACCATGTCTTTTATTAGTGAGTCCCCTCACACCAAGGTATGGGGACTCAAAACCCTACTGGCACAAAAAGTTTACTTGATTACTTAATCCAATAAATCTCTGAGTCCAATATAATCTAATATGCTCAGAGGAAAAGATCTGTTTACAAACATAATCTATTACTTTTTGGAATTCAATGATAATAGCAAACTGCTACACTCCACCCTCTAAATTCCAAAAAGATTTTACAATATTCAAAAAACCTTAAATCTTTTACAATGCAAGTACTAAATAATATCACAATCAATTTAAAGAAATACAGTTTGTCTTGGGGAATTGTCCAACTGCTCTAGACCTCTGAAATTACAAAGCAACTTATCTGCTTCCAATACACAAATGTATAGAAAAAGGATGAACATTTTCATTACAATAAGGAGAAATTGGGAGGGAAACAAGAGTCACAGTGTCTCTGCAGTTCAGTAGACCTGCAGGGCATCCTCTATTCAATTTCAAAGTCTGAGAATCATTCTTAAGTTGATGGTTTCTTCTCCTTGGTGCCTTATGGGAACCCACCATTTCCACAAGCTTGCCCAATGGCCATTTTCTTGGTTCCACCATCAAAAAGCATCTGGGTGTTGACCAAGCTACAGACCTCTCCCTCCAAGTGTGTTTGGGTGATTGCCACACCTTACCCAATCTTTGGGTTAGAGTCTTAACCATCCTCTTACAGTGACATGAAGACAACATTCCCCCTAACATTTGGCATATAGACTCAGCCCTCTTAAAGCAATGAGTTGACCCCCTTGCCTTCCCCAGCCTTTGGGGAACATGCCCACCCCTCTCAGACCTACAGGGTACTAACTTTATCTGCTTAATCCTTGGGGAATGTACTACACACTCTCTGTACCCTGGGGCAGCAAGCCTCTCTTAGAACATTGGGCAGGAACATCCTCCCCCTTCAACTGCTTGGTCAAACTCACCCTCTCTATACACATGGCTAAGGTTCTTCCCTTGGCCCAAGGTTATGTCCTAATTCCAGATCTCAGCTTCCATGGTTTTACTCTTGAATTTGTTTCCCCTTCAATCTCTCCTTTCCATGTCCCTTTTATTCCAGACTGACAGCGGTTTTATTCATACAGCTCTCTCAAAAACCTTGTTGGTTTAGCTGCAGGAAGCAGGGATCCAAGCAATCAGGCAGTAAGACTTTCCACAAGTCTTTTCAACATAACAGCATCTTCAATTCAGATTTACAAGTTCCAAGTTTAGTTTCATTTTCCAGTGGGGCACTTTCATCAGGGAGCTTGATTTCCATAGGCTTGGAATTTCCAGAATCAGTTTCTATTTTCTTTGTGCCCTACAGTTCAGTCTCTGGCATATCTCTCTACCTAGCATTTTGCTATAACCTGCAAGCAGAACCCAAGCTGCAGTCTCTGGGTTTGTTTTGGAAATTTCTTCAACTAAATGCCCAGGCTCAGCATTTTCAAATTCTGCTTTCCTTAAACCAGGAGTTAATCTTGCTAAGTCTAAGCAACTTTAAAACTTAGATTTTGATCAGCGGGGGGGGGGGGGGGGGGGGGGGGGGGGGGGGGGGGGGGGGGGCGGGGCAAGATGATGGCTGAGTGAGCATACCTGATAATCTCTCCTGCAAAGAAGCAGCTGGGCAGCGTTGGAGGTTCTTCAGAACCAGGCTGTTTTGGGATTTTTGCAGGGCAGGAGGTGTCTGGACATCAATTTGGTGGGAAGGTAACAGAGAAAATTCATTTATAAGATATAATTAAGACTCTATTACAGGGAGCTGGGAGCTGCGCATGGGACACTCCCTCCTGGGGTGGGTGGAGCTGCAGCACCAGCGCTGCTGCGGCACTCTCTGGAGGCTCTGTGGTACTGGGGAATTCATAAGCCCTGAGCGGACTATTGGGGGACTAACAGGAGAGGAGGCCTTTGCAGACCAATTCGGGGAGATAAACGGGAGTTTTATTGCGAAGCAGGGAATTTTTGATTGCAGACACAAATAATAGCACTTCCACCTAGAATCCCGCCCCCCCAAGGCTGGCTGCCGATCTGCAGTGGACTTAAATTGCTAGCAATAAAGAGACGCCACCAGGAGGCTATTACAGGGTCTGGCAGGGTGGGAGACATCTGGAAGCCGATTAGGGGAATATTTTGTGAAGTGTGGGAATTTCGGTTTTGGACTCTGTTATTGACATTTCGGGATGGAGCCCCACTCCCGGGCCTGGCTACTGATCTGCATCATTAAATTGGCTGCAGTGTAGAGGTGCCCCCAGGTGGCCGTTCCGGGGGCTTACAGGGTGGGAGGTGTCCTAAAGTTGAATTGGTGATACATCCACAGAAGAGACCCCAGTGAGTGAGTGAATTGTGGGTTTCAGACACACAAGAGAGAGTTTGCAGATGTGACCTCACCCATAGGGCTGGCACCCAGCTGCAGGGATCCCTGAAGGCTGTGTTGCACTGTGGTGCTCCCAGGCTCCCTGTTAACCAGATTTGAGGTTGCCAGGTCTGAGTCCCCTAAACCCTGGTGGCCCACATCCCAGAGACTCACACCTCTTGAGTCTTCAATATCTCAGACTTTCCATCCCTGAATTGATCATGCCCTGAGGTCCATCTGGTGTCCTTGAATGTCCTAGCCCTCAACATTTGCATTTTTCCTTTTTGTTTTGTTTTGTTTTGTTTTTATTTTTATTTTATTTTATTTTTTATTTTTTTTAATGTCCTGATTGCTAACATTGCATTATCTCCTAGTCTTTTCTCCCAGCATATCCCCCAAGGTCTATTTTTGTTTTTTGGGTTTTTTTTTTTCAGTTATTTAGGGGATTTTTTGTTTGCTTGTTTGTTTGTTGTTGCTGCTGTGGTTGTTCTATTTCCTTTTTCTCTTTTCCCTACTTGTTCCCCTCCCTTTACACACCCCCTTTTTCTTTATTCCTTTCTTCTCTTTTTTTTTCTTTTCTTCTTCTCTTGCCCCTCATTTTCTTCTTATTTTATTTTATCTTAATTATACAATAGGTGCTGCAGGGAACACCTCACATTTGCTGGGTTTCCTCATCCTCTGCTGCCTCATTTCTGTGTAGATTGATTTTGGCTACCTACACTATCCCCTTTCCCCTACATCTTGATATCCCCCATCATCTACTGTCTCTCCTATATCCCACCTCCCTTTCTTTGATCCTGAAGTGTCTAAATCTTAATTTCTAATACCTTTGTTTTGTTCTCTGTCTTTTATCCACTCTTGAAAATATTGCCTTTCTTTTCTCTTTCCCTCTCTCATGAAAACAATTGCTTTTTAATTCATACCATATTCCTCCCATATTCATTCAACTACCTCATTATAGGTACTCTACCTACTGCTATAACTCTACACAACTTACAGGAATCTAATATCCATCCTCCCAGATCTCATATTGTTGCTCTGTTAACATTTATCACCAATACTACTTTACACTTTTTCCTTGCTTACACAATTGCCTTTCCCGAGCCCTAATACTTTCCTTTAAAGTGAATTCAACCAGCAATAAAAAATTAGAAAGAAGAACAAAGTGACAAAGAGAAGATATAACACTTACACAAAAACAACAGCTAATTAATCTGAAAGACTAGACAAAGAAGCTAAGGAACTGATTAAACCTGTCAAGATAAAATGATGACCAGACAGCAACAAAAATCTACAAACCAAACCAGTAATCAAGAAAACATGGCTGGGAGCCGGCTGGGCCGCTGTAGCGAGCGGAGCTGGGCGGAGCCAGGCCAGGCCAAGGCGGCGTGAGGAGCCGGGCAGAGCCGGTCCAAGCCTCCGCGGCGGGCGGAGCCGGGCCTGCGGAGGGGTTTCTGTTTTTTTTTTTTTTTGTTTGTTTGTTTGTTTGTTTGTTTTTTTAATTTTACTTAATTTTTTTTTTTTTTTTTTTTTTTTTTGAGCATCTGCAGTACTGGGGAGTTCGTGGGCCCTGGGCGGCCTATTGGGGGTTTGTGGGAAGGGAGGTGCTTGCAGACCCATTTGGGCAGACAGACGGGGGGGTTTTAGGGCAAAGCGGGGGGAAGTTGTTGTTTTAGATAGTGTTGCAATTGTGACACGTGTGTACCTGTATCTCTCTTCTCCCTATCCGTTCCCCACCGTTTGCCCATCCTCTTTTTCTTTCTTCATTTCTTCTTGCCTTTCTTTTTTCTCTATTATAATTAGTTTGTTTTTTTTTTTTTTTTGTTTTTTTTCGGTTTTCTCTTTCCCTCTTGTCCCTCATCTTCCACTTATTTTTACTTTAATTCAAGTATACAATAGGTGCTACAGGGAACACCTCACATTTGCTGGGTTTTCCCATCCTCCACTGCCTCATTTCTGTGTGAACTGATTTAGGCTACCTACACTATCCCCCTTCCCCTGCATCTTGATATCCACTATCATCTACTGTCTCTCCTATATTCCACCCCCCACCTCCTGTTCTTTGATCCACAAAGTGTCTAACTCTTAATTTCTAATACCTTTGTTCTGTTTTCTGTCTATTATCCACTCTTGAAACTATTACCTTTCTTTTCTTTTTCCCTCTCTCATGAAAACAATAGCTGTGTAGTTCATACCATATTCCTCCCAAATTCAGTCATCAACTTCATAAAAGGTACTCTACCTACAGCTATAACTCTATACAATCTACATGAATCTAACCTCCATCCTTCCAGATCTCATATTCCTGCTTTATTAACATACATCACCAATACAACTTTACACTTTTCCCTTGCTTACACAATTGCCTTTCCCCAACACTAATACTTTCCTCTAAAGTGAACTTAACCAACAACAAGTAACTAGAATAAGAAGATAAAAGTGACAAAGAGAAGATATAACACCTGTGCAAAAATAACAACTAATTAACCTCCAAGAGCAGACAAAGAAGCTAAGGAACTGATTAAATTCGTCAAAATAAAGAGATGACCAGAAAGCAACAAAAATCTACGAACCAAACCAATAATCAGGAAAACATGGCTGAATCCAATCAACAAACCAATAATCACGAAGGGGAGCAAAACTTGGCACAAGCAATGAAAGATCTCAGAACATTTATCACCGACAAAATTGATGCAGTAATGAAAGAGGTTAACAACATGAAGACATCACTTGGAGGGGAAATTGCAGACATACGCAAAAACATAACAGATATGATGGGAATGAACACCACAGTTCAAGAAATCAAAAATACACTTGCAGCAAATATCAGCAGACTAGAAGAGACAGAGCAGAGAATTAGTGATGTGGAAGATAGTACATCAGAAATCAAACAGATAGTAGAAGGGGTCAATAAGAAGATAGAAAAAATCCAATTAGGATTTAGGGACCTGAATGACAATGCAAAACGCTCAAACATACGTATTATAGGCATTCCAGAAGGTGAAGAGAAGGGAAAGGGGTCAGAAAGAGTGTTGCAGGAAATAATGACTGAAAACTTCCCAAATCTACTGAAAGAGACAGATGTACATATCCAAGAAGCACAGCGCACTCCACAAGTCATAAACCCCAACAGGCCCACCCCAAGACATATACTTGTCAAATTATCCAATGCTCAAGACAAAGAGAAGATCCTAAAAGCAGCAAGAGAAAAGAAAACCATCACATACAAGGGAAGCTCAATTAGATTAAGTGCTGATTTTTCTTCTGAAACCATGGAGGCAAGAAGACAGTGGTATGATATAGTCAAGGTACTAAAGGAAAAAAATTTCCAACCAAGAATACTCTATCCAGCTAAACTAGCATTCAAACATGATGGAGAGTTCAAAATATTCGCAGACAAACAGAAACTGAAAGAGTATACCAACAAGAAACCTCCCCTTCAAGAAATTCTAAAGGGAGTTCTGCAGGAAGAAAGGAAAAAACAGGAAAGGCAAAGTTGGAGGAGAGTATAAGACCAACAACAACAACAAAAAAGACAAAAAAAAATATACAAACAAAATATGACAAACACAAATCCAATCAAAATATGGCTAACACAAATAATTCCTTGATAGTAATAACACTGAATGTCAATGGATTAAACTCACCTATCAAAAGATTCAGACTGGGACACTGGATAAGGAAATATGACCCATCCATATGCTGTCTACAAGAGACACATCTTAGACCCAGAGACGCATGGAGATTGAAAGTGAAAGGCTGGAAAACAATCATACAAGCTAACAATAACCAAAAAAAGGCAGGAGTAGCTATATTAATATCAGACAAAATAGACTTTAAATGTGAAACAATTGTGAGAGACAAAGAAGGATACTACATTTTAGTCAAAGGGAAAATCTGTCAAGAAGATCGAACAATCATAAATATCTATGCCCCTAACAAGGGTGCCTCTAAATACGTCAGGCAAACGCTGGAAAAACTAAGTGAAAGAATAGATACATCTACAATTATAGTGGGGGATTTTAATACACCACTATCAATTCTGGACAGAACATCTCAAAAGAGAATCACCAAAGACACAAAACATCTGAATAGTATATTAGAGGAGCTCGATCTAATAGACATATATAGATCGCTACACCCAAACACAGCAGGATATACATTTTTCTCAAGCGCACATGGATCATTCTCCAAGATAGATCATATGCCAGGCCACAAAGAAAGGCTGAACGAATTCAGAAAGATTGAAATCATACAAAACATTATCTCTGACCACAGTGGAGTCAAGCTGGAGATTTGCAAGGGAAAGAAGCCCAGATTTCACACCACGATTTGGAAATTAAACAACACACTCTTAGAAAAACAGTGGGTCAAAGAGGAAATCTCAAAAGAAATCAATGACTACCTTGAAACAAATGATAATGATAACACAACATACCAAAATTTATGGGATGCAGCAAAAGCAGTACTGAGAGGGAAGTTTATAGCCATAAATTCATATATCAAAAAAGAAGAAAGAGCAAAAATTGAAGAACTAACTGCACATTTGAAGGAATTAGAAAAACAACAACAAAGTAACCCAACAGGAAGAAGAAGGAAGGAAATAACAAAGATAAGAGCAGAACTAAATGAAATAGAAAATAAGAAAGCACTTGAACAGATAAACAAGACCAAGAGCTGGTTTTTTGAGAAGATTAACAAAATTGACAAACCTTTAGCAACACTAACAAAGAAAAAAAGAGAGAAGATGCAAATTCACAAAATAAGAAATGAGAAAGGCGATATCACCACTGACCCCACAGAAATAAAGACTATCATAAGAGGATATTTTGAAAAACTATATTCCAACAAAAATGACAATCTAGAGGAAATGGACAAATTCCTAGAAACACATAAACAGCCCATATTGACAAAAGAAGAAATTGATGATCTTAACAAACCAATCACAAGCAGAGAGATAGAATCAGTTATTAAAAATCTCCCAACTAAGAAGAGCCCAGGGCCAGATGGCTTCACAGGTGAATTCTATAAAACATTCCGGAAAGAACTGACACCAATCCTGCTGAAACTATTCCAAACCATCGAAACAGAAAGAACATTACCCAACTCCTTCTATGATGCCAACATTACCCTAGTACCAAAGCCAAACAAAGACATCACAAGAAAGGAAAATTACAGACCAATTTCTCTAATGAACCTAGACGCAAAAATACTTAACAAAATACTTGCTAATCGTATTCAACAACACATTAAACGAATTATACACCACGACCAAGTGGGATTCATCCCAGGTATGCAAGGATGGTTCAACATAAGAAAATCGATCAACGTAATACACCATATAAACAGATTGAAGGAAAAAAATCACATGATTATATCTATTGATGCAGAAAAAGCATTTGACAAAATACAGCACCCTTTCTTGATAAAAACACTCCAAATGATTGGAATACAAGGAAATTTTTTGAACATGATAAAGAGTATATATGAAAAACCTAAAGCCAATATTGTTTACAATGGAGAAATCCTAGACTCCTTCCCTCTAAACTCAGGAACAAGACAAGGATGCCCACTGTCGCCGCTCCTATTTAACATTGTCTTAGAAGTACTTGCTCGAGCACTGAGGCAAGAACCAGAAATAAAAGGCATTCAAATTGGAAAGGAAGAAGTCAAAATTTCATTATTTGCAGATGACATGATCCTATACATAGAAAACCCTGAGAGATCTACAACGAAGATTCTAGAACTCATAAATGAGTTTAGTAAAGTCGCAGGTTATAAGATCAATGCGCAAAAATCAGTAGCATTTCTGTACACCAATAATGAGCAAGATCAGGAGGAAATCAAGAAACAAATACCATTCACAATAGTAAATAAAAAAATCAAATACTTAGGAATAAATTTAACTAAAGAGGTAAAGAACTTATACACTGAGAACTATACAAGATTGTTCAAGGAAATCAAAGAAGACCTAAATAAATGGAAGACTATTCCTTGTTCATGGATAGGAAGACTGAACATTATTAAGATGTCTATCCTACCAAAATTGATCTACACATTCAATGCAATCCCAATAAAAATCAATGCAGCCTTCTTTAAGGAACTAGAAAAACTAACTATGAAATTTATTTGGAAAGGAAAGAGACCCCGAATAGCCAAAGACATACTGAAAAAGAAAAACGAAATTGGAGGAATCACACTACCTGACTTCAAAACATACTATAAAGCTACGGTGGTGAAAACAGCATGGTATTGGCATAAGGAGAGACATATAGACCAATGGAATCGAATTGAAAGCTCTGATATAGAACCTCACATATACAACCACATAATATTCGATAAAGCCACCAAACCCTCTCAACTGGGAGAGAGTGGCCTATTCAACAAATGGTGTCTGGAGAACTGGATAGCCATATGTAGAAGAATGAAAGAGGATTACCATCTCACACCTTATACAAAGATCAACTCAAGATGGATCAAAGACCTAAATATAAGAGCCAAGACCATAAAAACCTTAGAAAGCAGTGTAGGGAAACATCTACAGGACCTTGTAATAGGTAATGGATTTATGAATATCTCACCAAAAGCACGAGCAGCAAAAGAACTAATAGATAAATGGGACTTCCTCAAAATTAAAGCCTTCTGCACCTCAAAGGAGTTTGTCAAGAAAGTAAAAAGGGAGCCCACACAGTGGGAGAAAATATTTGGCAATCATATATCTGATAAGAAACTTATAACTTGCATATATAAAGAACTCCTACATCTTGAAAATAAAAAGATAAACAATCCATTTAAAAAATGGGAAAAAGACTTAAACAGACACTTCTCCGAAGAAGAAATACAAATGGCAAGAAAGCACATGAAAAAATGCTCCAAATCTCTAGCTATCAGGGAAATGCAAATCAAAACCACAATGAGATACCATCTTACACCCATAAGATTGGCAGCTATGAAAAAAACAGAAGAATACAAGTGCTGGAGAGGATGTGAAGGAAGGGGAACACTCATCCACTGCTGGTGGGAATGCAGAAGGATCCAACCATTCTGGAGAACAGTATGGCGGTTTCTCAAACAACTAGCCATAGATTTGCCATATGACCCAGCAATACCACTGCTGGGAATATACCCAGCAGAACTGAAAACAAGAACACAAACCAATATATGTACACCAATGTTCATAGCAGCATTGTTCACTATTGCCAAAAGTTGGAATCAACCCAAATGCCCATCAACAGACGAGTGGATCAATAAAATGTGGTATATACACACAATGGAATACTACTCGGCTGTAAGAACAAACACACTACAAACACATGTGATAACATGGATGAATCTTGAGAACCTTATGTTGAGTGAAGCAACCCAGACATTGAAGGACAAATACTACATGACCTCAATGATATGAAATAAACAAGCTGCCCTAGATAGCAAGAGACTGAACGATAGGCTTGCAGGAAATCGGAGGGTGGAGGAAGGATATGAGCCGATGTCTGCAGGGGTGGAATTTAAGACGAGATGGTGGTAAGTATGAACACAAAGAAGAGATAAAAGGGGGGCAAGGGGTTGCCTTTGCTTGGGGCTTTGCGGGTTTGAGGGTGGCTGGGGAGGGACGGGTGGGTAACGTTGCCCAAAAGTGGGGGGAGGGAGGGGTAGCATACGAACCAGGAGAGGGTCAGGTGTTGGTGGAGAGTAAAATGCCGAGAAAATCATATCAAAATATAATAAAGAGGGTTACCTGTTTAGAATGCTCGGAGGGGAGGGTCTGATGCAGGACGGGCTCCTGGGGAATGTCTAAATGCTCATTCTGCCAGAGTGGGTGACACCATGGGGTAGAAACCCAAGTAGTGAGAGTGGGGGTGGACCCACATCCTGGGGAGGACTAATGCCATCCAATAGAGGGAACTGTATCCCTTGAGAGAAAGGGTGGATCCCAGGGCATTGGGGCAGTTGAGCAAGTTAGGCCCTGAACACTATTCCATCTATCTCTGGAAGTGGCTCCTCAGGAAACGGAGGTTGGCTATCACTGAGGGCACTAAGGTGGAAGGGAAAATGGACGTTAAATGTGTGGAACCAAAGTAAATGGGGGGTAAGAGAGGAGTTTCTTGAGAGTACACAAGGATGGATATAAAACATGTAATATTACACCATAACATATAGGAGATGACAGACTGATAATGTAAACCATAATGTAAAACATAGGATAACTAAAAATGTAAAGAACTGTGTATCCTAAAGTATGCACCATAATGTAAATACAGATGTCACCTTGTTAGAAAGCTAATGTCTCAGACTCTGTACATCACTTTAAGTAAATATGATATGAATAGGGCGTAAGAGTATCACTGTGGAAGGGAAAAGGTTTTCTGGTGGATGTGTGGGAGTGCTGTATATTATATATATACATTGCTGTGGTCTAGGACTCCTGTGAAGAAAAGCTGAATAATTGGGGGGGGGGGGGGAAATAGGATGTGGAATTTTTTCAAGTCAACATTCTTTATCTAAGTTCTTTATCTAACTTTATCCAAGTTCTTTATCTATCCTTTAAACTCATCGCTATATGCCATTCCCTAGTAAGGGACAATGACATTATATTGGGCTTCAAATTTCGGGGAGTTCTGGATCACAGAGTGTTTCAACAATGGCAATGGAGGGATACTGGTATGGGATACCAATGACAGATGATATATGACTGACAGGGAGCTGTACAGAACATATGTCCAGGGTGCATGGTAATGTTTGGATATACTCATAGTGGCAACAATTAAAAACCACAGTAGGGGGGGTACTGGGTTCCCGGCCAGTGGTGCTCTGTCGTGGTCCCTAGGGGAGCAGCGACAGTCTCCCAGGTACAGTGGTGGGGACCGGGAGGGAGTGAGGGTTCAACAGTGAGCCCCTGATACTAATGACTATGCTTGTGAGCTGATAAACCCAAAATAATAACAAGGCCTAGAGCAACTTTGTGCCTGGGAATTCCCTTCTGTCAGCCTTCATGTTACTCAAATGTGGCCAGTCTCGAAGCCAAACTCAGCATGTAAATGCAATGCCTTCCCCCCAGCGTGGGACATGACACCCGGGGATGAGCCTCCCTGGCAACGAGGGACCACTATCAACTACCAACTGATGATGCAACTGGAAAATGACCTTATATGGAAGGTTCAATGCGGATCAGCAGAATATCCATGTCTACGTAAAATACCATGACTTTAAAATGCTGTTTGACCTAAAGTAAGGGGGAAATGGAAAGGAGAAATGAGTTTATATGGCTACGAGTTTCTAAAAAAGAGTCTGGAGGCTGGCAGAAGGTTTGCCCTCATGCACAACTGAGCAGAGTCAGAGAGACAGATAAAGCAGATACAACCCCCAGATATTGGTTCCTTTGAGGGCTAAAGAGACCCATGGGAGTTATGGTCATGGCCGATGGGGTTAACTACCAGGGCAGATGGCCCCTGTTTGGAAATGGTGTTTATGTGTGATGAATCTGGACTCAGATGGGATCTCCCTTCATAAGACTTTCATGCTAATGTGCTGGAGGTGCAGTTAATGTTGGGGTTTAAGATATATTTAGGGGATTTGAATCTCTGGACTGACAATGTGATAGCCAGATCCTGAGCCTCAACAGACTCCAGCACCTACAATCTGATTTATTGGACTTACCACACTCAGCTAAGATGGAGGTGAAGAAGGACAACCACCACACCATGGAGCCTAGAGTGATTACAACTGAAAATGGGAGGATTGCATCCAGCATCCAGGTGGAATCAGAGCCTCCTCTTGACATAAAGGTGCAATGGACACAACCAATCCAGTGTCCACATAGAAGAGGTGGCATTGGATTGGGAAAAGTGGACATAATGGACAAAGGGTATGGGGAAAGGCAGGAAGAGATGAGAGGTGGAGGCGTCTTAGGGACATGGAGCTGCCCTGGATGGTGCTTCAGAGGTAATCACCGGACATTGTAAATCCTCACAGGGCCTACATGATGGAATAGAGGAGAGTATGGGCCATGATGTGAACCAATGTATATGAGGTGCAGAGGTGCCCAAAGATGTACTTACCAAATCCAATGGATGTGTCATGATGATGGGAACGAGTGTTGTTGGGGGGGGGGGGGAGAGGGGGGGTGGGGGGGTGGGGTTGAATGGGACCTCACATATATATTTTTAATGTAATATTATTACAAATTCAATAAAAAATAAAAAAATTAAAAAAAAAAAAAAAAAAAAAAAAAAGAAAACATGGCTGAATCCAATGAACAAACTAAAAACCAGGAAGGGGAGCAGAACTTCACACAAGTAATTAACGATCTCAGAACATATATCAGAGACAAATTTAATGAAGTAAAGGAAGAGGTTAACAAGATGAAGACAACAGTTGGAGGGGAAATTGCAGGCATATGCAAAAAGATAACAGATATGATGGGAATGAACTCCACAGTTCAAGAAAAAATAAAATACACTCGCAGTAAATAGCAGCAGATTAGAAGAGACAGAGGAGAGAATTAGTGATGTGGAAGACAGTACATTGGAAATCAAACAGATAGTAGAATTGGTCGATAAAAAGATAGAAAAAAATCCAGCTAGGACTTAGGGACGTGAATGACAATGCAAAATGCACAAACATATGCATTATAGGCATCCCAGAAGGAGAAGAGAAGGGAAAGGTGTCAGAAGGAGTGTTGCAGGAAATAATGGCTGAAAACTTCCCAAATCTACTGATAGAGACAGATGTACATATCCAAGAAGCACAGCACACCCCAAATATCATAAACGCCAACAGGCCCATGCCAAGAGATATACTTGTCAAATTATCCAATGCTCAAGACAAAGAGCAAATTCTAAAAGCAGCAAGAGAAAAGAAAACCAACACATAAAGGGAACCTCCATAAGATTAAGTGCTGATTTCTCATCTGAAACCAAGGAATCAAGAAGGCAGTGGTATGATATAGCCAAGGTACTAAAGGAAAAAAATTTCCAACCAAGAATACTCTATCCAGCTAAACTAGCATTCAAAAATGATGGAGAGTTCAAAATATTCACAGATAAACAGAAACTGAAAGAGTATGCCAACAAGAAACCTCCCTTTCAAGAAATTCTAAAGGGAGTTCTGCAGGAAGAAAGGGAAAAACAGGACAGGCAGAGTTGGAGAAGAGTGTAAGAGCAACAAAAAAGACAAAAAGAGAAGGAAAAAAATATATATATATGACAAATACAAGTCCAATCAAAGTATGGCTAACACAAATAATTCCTTGAAAGTAATAACACTGAATGTCAACATTAAACTCATCTTTCAAAAGATTCAGACTGGGAAATTGGATAAAGAATTAGACCCTATATGCTGTCTACAAGAGACACATCGTAGACCCAGAGACTCATGGAGACTAAAAGTGAATGGTTGGAAAATAATCATACAAGCAAACAATAACCAAAAAAAGGCAGGAGTAGCTATATTAATATCAGACAAAATAGACTTTAAATGAGAACCAATTGTGAGAGACAAAGAAGGATACTACATATTAGTGAAAGGGACAATCTGTCAAGAAGATCAAAAAATCGTAAATATTTATGCTCCTAACAAGGGTGCCTCTAAATACATGAGGCAAATGCTGGAAAAACTAAGTGAAAGAATAGATGCATCTATAATTATAGTGGGGAATTTTAATACACCACTATCAACTCTGGACAGAACATCTCAAAAGAGAATCACTAAAGAAATGAAATATTTGAACAGTATATTAGAGGAGCTGGATCTAATAGACCTATACAGACCATTACACCCAAACACAGCAGGATATACATTTTTCTCAAGTGCACATGGATCATTCTCCAAGATAGACCATATGCTAGGCCACAAAGAAAGGCTTAATGAATTCAGAAAGATCGAAATCATACAAAATAATATCTCTGACCACAGTGGAGTGAAGCTGGAAATTTGCAAGGGCCAGAGGCCCAGATTTCACACTATGATTTGGAAATTAAACAGCACATTCTTAGAAAAACATTGGGTCAAAGAGGAAATCTCAAAAGAAATCAATGACTACCTTGAAACAAATGATAATGATAACACAACATACCAAACTTTATGGAAGGCAGCAAAAGCAGTAATGAGAGGGAAATTTATAGCCATAAATTCATACACCAAAAAAGAAGAAAGAGCAAAAATTGAAGAACAAACTGCACATTTGGAGGAATTAGAAAAAAACAACAACAAAGTAATCCCACAGGAAGAAGAAGGAGGGAAATAACAAAGATAAGAGCAGAACTACATGAAATAGAAAATAAGAAAGCACTTGAAAAGATAAAGAAGACCAAGAGCTGTTTTTTTGAGAAGATCAACAAAATTGACAAACCTTTAGCAAGACTAACAAAGAACAAAAGAGAGAAGATGCAAATACACAAAATAAGAAATGAGAAAGGAGATATAACCACTGACCCCACAGAAATAAAGACTATGATAAGAGGATACTTTGAAAAACTATATGCCAAAAAAATGACAATTCAGAGGAAATGGACAAATTCCTAGAAACACATAAGCAGCCCATATTGTCAAAAGAAGAAATTGATGCTCTCAACAAACCAATCACAAGTAAAGAGATAGAATCAGTCATTAAAACCTCCCAACTAAGAAGAGCCTAGGGCCAGATGGCTTCACCGGTGAATTCTACACAACATTCCGGAAAGAACTAACACCAATCCTGTTGAAACTATTCCAAAAAATCGACACAGAAGGAACATTGCCTAACTCTTTCGATGATGCCACCATTACCCTAGTACCAAAGCCAAACAAAGACACCACAAGAAAGGAAAATTACAGGCCAATTTCTCTAATGAACGTAGATGCAAAAATACTTAACGAAATACTTGCTAATCATATTCAACAACACATTAAACGAATTATACACCACGACCCAGTGGGATTCATTCCAGTTATGCAAGGATGGTTCAAAATAAGACAATCAATGTAATACACCATATAAACAGATTGAAGGAAAAAAATCACAGGATTATATCTGTAGATGCAGAAAGAGCATTTGACAAAATACAGCAAACTTTCTTGATAAAAACACTCCAAAAGATCGGAATACAAGGAAATTTTCTGAACATGATAAAGAGTCTATATGAAAAACATACAGCCAACATTGTTTACAATGGAGAAATCCTAAAATCCTTCCCCCTAAAGTCAGGAAAAAGACAAGGATGCCCACTGTTTCCCCTTCTATTTAACATTGTCTTAGAAGTACTTGCTCGAGCACTGAGGCAAGAACCAGATATAAAAGGCATTCAAATTGGAAAGGAAGAAGTCAAAATTTCATTATTTGCAGATGACATGATCCTATACATAGAAAACCCTGAGAGGTCTACAACAAAGCTTCTAGAACTCATAAATGAGTTTAGTAAAGTCTCAGGTTATAAGATCAATGCACAAAAATCAGTAGCATTTCTGTACACCAATAATGAGCAAGATCAGGAGGAAATCAAGAAACAAATACCATTCACAATAGTAAATTAAAAAATCAAGTATTTAGGAATAAATTTAACTAAAGATGTGAAAAACTTATACACTGAGAACTATACAAGACTGTTCAAGGAAATCAATGAAGACCTAATTGAATAGAAGAATATTCCCTGTTCATGGATAGGAAGACTAAATATTATTAAGATGTCTATCCTACCAAAACTGATCTACACATTCAATGCAATAAAAATAAAATAAAATAAAAATTCAGTCCAATAAAAATCAACACAGCCTTCTTTAAGGAACTAGAAAAACTAACTATGAAATTTATTTGGAAAGGAAAGAGGCCCCGAATAGCCAAAGACATATTGAAAAAGAAAAACAAAATTGGAGGAATCACACTACCTGATTTCAAAACATACTACAAAGCTATGGTAGTGAAAACAGCATGGTATTGGCATAAGGAGAGACACACAAACCAATGGAATCGAATTGAAAGTTCTGATATAGAACCTTATATATATAGCCATATAATATTTGATAAAGCCACCAAAACCTTTCAACTGGGAGAGAATGGCCTATTCAACAAATGGTTTCTGGAGAACTGGATATCCATATGTAGAAGAATGAAAGAAGATTACCATCTCACACCTTATACAAAGATCAACTCAAGATGGATCAAGACCTTAATATAAGAGCCAAGACCATAAAGACTTTTGAAAGATGTGTAGGGAAACATCTACAAGACCTTGTAATAGGAAACGGCTTCATGAACATCACACCAAAAGCACGAGCAGCAAAAGAACAAATAGATAGATGGGACTTCCTCAAAATTAAAGCCTTCTGAACCTCAAAGGAGTTTATCAAGAAAGTAAAAAGGGAACCCACACAATGGGAGAAAATGTTTGGCAACCATATATCTGATAAGAGACTTATAACTTGCATATATGAAGAACTCATATATCTTGAAAATAAAAGTATAAATGACCCATTTAAAAAATGGGAAAAAGATTTAAACAGACACTTCTCCAAAGAAGAAATACAAATGGCTAAAAAGCATATGAAAAAATGCTCCAAATCTCTAGCTATCAGGGAAATGCAAATCAAAACTACAATGAGATACCATCTTACTCCCACAAGATTGGCAGCTGTGAAAAAAACAGAAGACTACAAATGCTGGAGAGGATGTGAAGAAAGGGGAACACTCATCCACTGCTGGTGGGAATACAGAAGGATCCAACCATTCTGGAGGACAGTTTGGTGGTTTCTCAAAAAACTAACCATAGATTTGCCATATGACCCAGCAATACCACTGCTGGGTATATACCCAGCAGAACTGAAAACAAGGACACAGACCGATATATGCACACCAATGTTCATAGCAGCATTGTTCACTATCGCCAAAAGTTGGAATCAACCCAAATGCCCATCAACAGATGAGTGGGTCAATAAAATGTGGTATATACGTACAATGGAATACTACTCAGCTTTAAGGACAAATACACTACAAACACAACGTGATAACATGGATGAATCTTGAGAACCTTATGTTCAGTCAAGGAACCCAGGCATTGAAGGACAAATACTACATGACCTCAATGATATGAAATAAGCAAGCTGCCTCAGAGAGCTAGAGACTGGAAGATAGGCTTACAGGAAATTGGGGGGTGGAGGAAGGAGGTGAGCCAAAGTCTTCAGGGGTGGAATCTATGATGAGCTGGCGGTAAGAGCACAAAGAAGAGATAACATGGGGACAAGGGGTTGCGTTTGGGTGGGGCTTTGCGGGTTTGAGGGGGGCTGGGGATGGGCGGATGCGTAATATTGCCCACAAAATTGGGGAGAGAAGGGCCAACATACGAACATAGGAGAGTGTCGAGTGTCTTGTGTTGGTTGAGAGTAAAATGCTGAGAAATCCTTATCAAAATATAATTAGGAGGGTTACCTGTTTAGGATGCTTGGAGGAGATGGTCTGACACGGGATGGACTCCTGGGGAATGTCTGAATGCTCATTTTGCCAGGGTGGGTTGTACCATTGGGTAGAGACCCAAGTAGTGAGAGTGGGGGTGGACCCACATCCTGGGGAGGACTAATGCCAGCAAATAGAGGGAACTGTATCTCTCGAGAGAAAGGGTGGCTCCCAGGGCTTTAGGGCAGTTGAGCAAGTCAGGCCCTGAACACTGTTACAAGTATCTCTGGACGTGGCTCCTCATGAAATGGAGATTGGCTGTCGCTGTGGGCCCCAAGGGGAGGGGAAAATGGATGTTGAATGGATGGAACCAAAGTAAATGTGGGGGCAAGAGAGGAGTTTCGCGAGAGTACACAAGGATGAATATAAAACATGTAATATTACACCAAAAACATATAGGGGATGACAGACTAATAATGTAAACCATAATGTAAAACATAGGCTAATTAAAAACTTAGAAAACTGTATATCCTAAAGTATGGACCACAATGTAAGCACAGATGTCACCTTGTTTGAAAGCTATTGTCTTGGAATCTGTACATCAGTTTCAGTAAATATGATATGAATAAGTTAAAAGATTATCGCTGTGGAAGGGAAAAGGTTTTATGTTGGATGTGTGGGAGTACTGTATATTGGATATATGAATTACTGTGATCTAGGGCTCCTGTGAAGGGAAACTCAATAATTAGGAAAAAAGAAAAGAAAAAGATAGGATGTAGAATTTTTCCAAATCAATATGGATTCTATCTAACCTTTAAACTCATCGCTATTTTCCATTTTACTAGTAAGGGATCCTGACATTATATTGAGCTTCACTTTTCAGGAAGTTTTGGATCACAGAGTGGTTAAAAAATGGCAGTGGAGGAATACTGGTATGGGATGTTATGGACAGGTAATATATGGTTGACAGGGAGTTATACAGGGCATATGTCCAGGGGGCATGGAAATGTTTGGATATACTCATAGTAGAAACAATTAAAAACAACAGCTGGGGGATACTGAGTTACTGGCCAGAGGGCCTCTCTCATGGTCCCTAGGGAAGCAGTGGCAGTCCCCCAGGTGCAATTGTAAGGACCAGCAAGGAATGAGGGTCCAACAGTGAGCCCCTGATACTAATGACTATGCTTGTGAGCCTATACACCTGAAATAAGAACAAGGCCTATAGCAGCACTGTGCCTAGGAGTTCCCTCCTGACAGCCTCCGTGTTACTCAAATGTGGCCTGTCTCGAAGCCAAACTCAGCATTTAAATGCAATGCCTTTCCCCCAGCGTGGGACATGACACTGGGGATGAGCCTTCCTGGCACCGAGGGATCACTACCAAGTACCAGCTGATGATGCAACTAGAAAATGACCTTGAATTAAAGGTTCAACACGGACCAGCAGAATATCCCTGTCTACATATAATAACAGGAGTTAAAAATGCTGTTTGACCTAAATCAAGGGGGAAATGGAAAGGACAAATGAGTTTATATGGCTATGAGCCTCTAAAAAAGAGTCTGGAGGTTGTCAGAAGGATTGCCCTTATGCACACCTGAGCAGAGTCTCAGAGACAGATAAAGTAGATACAACCCCAGGTATTGGTCCTTTTGGGGGCTAAAGAGACCCACGGGTTCTATGGTCATGGCAGATGGGGTTCACTGCCATGTCAGTTGGCCCATCTTTGGAGCTGGTGTTTCTGCGTGATGGAGCTAGACTCAGATGGGATCTCTTTTCACAAGCCTTTCATGCTACTTTAATGGAATTGAGGTTTGTGCTGGGGTTTAAGATATATCTAGGGGATTTCAATCTCTGGACTGACAATATGATAGCCAGACCCTGAACCTCAACAGACTACAGCTCCTACACTCTGATTTATTGGACTTACCCCAGTCAGCTAACATGGAGTTGAAGAAAGTCAACCACCACACCATGGAGTCTAGAGTGCCTACAACTGAAAGCAGGACGATTGCATCCAATATCCATGTGGAATCTAAACCCCCTCTTGACATAGATGTGGAATGGACACAACCAAGCCAAGGTCCACAGGAAGGAGGAATACAGTAAGGATCAGAGTGGACTTAATGCTATTCTATTCATGAACTATTGTGGTTAATAATCGAGAAAATGTGGCATTGATGTGGAAAAAGTGGCCATGGTGGCTGCTGGGTGCAGGGAATGGGAGGAAGAGAAGAGATGTGGAGGCATTCTCAGGACTTGGAGTTTTTCTGGCTGGTGCCCCAGGGACAATTGCCGGATGTTGTATGTCCTCCCATGGCCCACTGGATGGAACGTGGGAAAGTGTGGGCTATGGTGTGGAACACGGGACATGGGTGCAGCGATGCCCGGAGATGTACTTACCAGACGCAATGGATATGGCATGATGATGGGGGAGAGTGTTATTGGGGGGGGGTTGGGGGAGATGGGGGCAGTGAGGGCGAATGGGGACCTCATTTTTTTTAATGTAATATCTTTTTAAAAAATGAATAAATTGAGAAGAATTTGGGAAAATAAAATAAAACTTAGAGTTTCTTTTCTCCGCTTTCCAATAATAGTTTCATCATTTACTTCTAAGAGATCATAAAAAGTCACTTTAGCATACATATTGCTATCAACAGTCTCTTCGAAGCACTTTAGATCCTTTCTTCCAAGTAGCTCGCAGTTCTTTCAAAAAATACCTGTTAACCATTTATAAAACCATTCCAGGATTTTGGTAATTATTAAAGCACTTTCCCACTCCTTCGTACCAAATTCTGTATTAGTCCACCAAGGCGTGCTGATGCAAAATACCAGAAATTCTTTGGCTTATATAAATGGTATTAATCGGGGTAGGCATTTACAGATACCAGGCCATAAAGTATACATTATTTCCCTCACCAAAGCCTATTTTCAAGAGTTGGAGCAAGATGTTGCTGATTTATGGGAGGGTTCAGGCTTCCATGGTTCCTCCCTTCCAGGGTCTTTCTTCTTTCTGGGTTCAAGGTTCCTTTCTTAGCGGGATTTTCTTCTCTTTCCTCCGTGTGGTTACTGTCCAGGACTCCAGCTTAAGACTTCAGCATCAAACTCCAACATTAAAACTCCAATATCAAAAACCCTCAACTCTGTCCTTTGCCATGTCTTTTATCTGTGAGTCCCCACCCACCAAGGTGTGGGGATTTAATATTCTATTGGCACAAGATATTTTCTTCATTACTTAATCACGTGAACCTCTGAATCCAATATAATCTAATATTCCCAGAGGAAAAGACCAGTTTACAAACATAATCCAATATTTCTTTTTGGAATTCATCAATAATATCAAACTTCTACAGCATGCTTGCTCCAGTTTTTTACTTTGTGACAGCTTTGGATCTCCATGTTCATCTCATATCCCTGTGGACACCTACCTCCCAGGTGTGCTCTAGTGTTGCTAGGTTTCCCATACTGATTTCCCTGTTGCTGATTCTGTAGAAAGATTCCGGATATACTAAAATATCTTATTTCCCTGATCTTTCTTCTCTGGAGTTGGTGCTCATGAATTGAGCCACCCACTCTCAACAGGATTTCCTCATCTCACTGCTTCTCCTAACTCCCCCATAGTTAGAAATATCTTTTCAACTCACCCAATCATTTGTTTTCTCAGTCATTCAGCAAATATTTATTCAGCAATACTGTATGGTAAATCTTAGACTACTTTCTGGGGATGAAGAGAAGACAAAGGTACTAGGCTTCCTCACAAATATTCACAGTTTAAAAAAGCCAAGAGATGAGCACTCACACACTCCCTAGGAGCCCACCCCATGTGCATCCTGTGCCAGATGCCCTCCATACAATAACCTAAACCAGTAACCCTCCCTTATTATGTTGTCTAAAGAGTTTTCTCAACATTATAGTTTCAACCAAGTACCCGCCAATCCCCCATGTCACCTGCTCCACACCCTACACTCCCCCCAATTCCATGGACCATCTGACCCAGTAGGTTTTATCAGTGGGTGGAGACTCATGCAGTGAACAGGAAGGTGTTGTACACCCATCATGGGGAGACCCCATTAATGTTCTCAAATAGAAGGGAGGGTGTCCTGAGAGAGTGTACGTGACTCCTAATGGGGGAGGACACACCAGTGTGTGAAGCCCTGTCATTGTTGCAAGTATTTATGAAGCTTGTCCTTCAAGCAGTGAAGCTTGGTTGTCACTCTGGACCCTGAGGGGAGAATGAGAGAGAGATAGACTAGATGGAAGAGGGGGTAATTGGGGATCAATGGAATGTTCTGCATGATAATGCAATGATACATACAGGCCAGATTAAATTTCAAAAAAAATTATAAAAGTGTATGCTCTAAAATGTAAATCATAATGTAAACTAATGACCAAGGCTGGTAGCAATGTTTCGATATTTGTACATCAGTTAGCAAAAGTAACACCCAAGTGTAAAAACATCATTGGTGGGAAAGGGGGAAACAAGAAAAGGGGGAGGATGTTGGGCATTCAGGAGTAAACTATATTCTTTTTTTTTTTTTTCAGTTCTGGCTTCACTTTATTATTTTTTTTCTTATTTTCTTTTAAATGTTCCATTCAAAAAATATGAGGTCCCCATATACCTATATTCTTTATGTAACTTTACTGTGACCTAAAACTTTAAGAGATAATGAAAGAAAAGAGGTAAGACACTGAGGAAGAAATGGAAGAGATTGCCTTGCTATTGTATATTCAGGAAACACCTATTAGAGTGATGAAAGGCAAAACATAAAAAACAAGTTTTATGGTATTTCTAATCTTAATACCCCAATGTTTTAACTTTATTTTAGTTTTTCTAAATTATTATGTATTTCATTTCTAAAGTTTAAACATATAATTACTATTTCATTTTCCTATTAATTGAATTTGGCAACACATTAGGATTCTTTTTTGAAGAAGTTTTAGATCAAAGAATGGTTCAACTATGGCAGGGAGGGGGCACTCGTGTGGGGTGCCATTGATGGGGGATGCATAGGAGGGATTTTGCCTGGGCATTCATATAAGGGTATATTGATATTTTTGGATATTCATTGGGTATAGGCACAGTGGGTATAGATTCACACAAAAACAGAAGGGATGCTGCGTTCCCATCCTGGGGAGGACTGCTGCATTCACCAATGGAACAAAAACTATCCCCCAAATGCAAGGGCAATGACCAGTGGAGGATGATCCAATAATAGGCCATTGATACTGATGACTATGCCTATGAGCCTACTGTACATGCAGTTTCAACCTGGCCTTATGTTCCAGGGTACCTACAAGTTACCTCCTGAGAGCCTACGTTTTTTTTTTTTTTTTTTTTAATTTTTTATTGACTTTGTAATAATATTACATTAAAAATATATATGTGAGGTCCCATTCAACCCCACCCCCCCACCCCCCCTCTCCCCCCCCCCCAACAACACTCGTTCCCATCATCATGACACATCCATTGGATTTGGTAAGTACATCTTTGGGCACCTCTGCACCTCATATACATTGGTTCACATCATGGCCCATACTCTCCTCTATTCCATCATGTAGGCCCTGTGAGGATTTGCAATGTCCGGTGATTACCTCTGAAGCACCATCCAGGGCAGCTCCATGTCCCGAAGACGCCTCCACCTCTCATCTCTTCCTGCCTTTCCCCATACCCATTGTCCATTATGTCCACTTTTCCCAATCCAATGCCACCTCTTCTATGTGGACACTGGATTGGTTGTGTCCATTGCACCTTTATGTCAAGAGGAGGCTCAGATTCCACCTGGATGCTGGATGCAATCCTCCCATTTTCAGTTGTAATCACTCTAGGCTCCATGGTGTGGTGGTTGTCCTTCTTCACCTCCATCTTAGCTGAGTGTGGTAAGTCCAATAAATCAGATTGTAGGTGCTGGAGTCTGTTGAGGCTCAGGATCTGGCTATCACATTGTCAGTCCAGAGATTCAAATCCCCTAAATATATCTTAAACCCCAACATTAACTGCACCTCCAGCACATTAGCATGAAAGTCTTATGAAGGGAGATCCCATCTGAGTCCAGATTCATCACACATAAACACCATTTCCAAAGAGAGGCCATCTGCCCTGGTAGTTAACCCCATCGGCCATGACCATAACTCCCATGGGTCTCTTTAGCCCTCAAAGGAACCAATATCTGGGGGTTGTATCTGCTTTATCTGTCTCTCTGACTCTGCTCAGTTGTGCATGAGGGCAAACCTTCTGCCAGCCTCCAGACTCTTTTTTAGAAACTCGTAGCCATATAAACTCATTTCTCCTTTCCATTTCCCCCTTACTTTAGGTCAAACAGCATTTTAAAGTCATGGTATTTTATGTAGACATGGATATTCTGCTGATCCGCATTGAACCTTCCGTATAAGGTCATTTTCCAGTTGCATCATCAGTTGGTAGTTGATAGTGGTCCCTCGTTGCCAGGGAGGCTCATCCCCGGGTGTCATGTCCCACGCTGGGGGGAAGGCATTGCATTTACATGCTGAGTTTCTGAGAGCCTACGTTTTGCTCAAATGTGGCCACCCTCTAAGCCAAACTCAGCATATAAATGCATTCCTTCCCCCAAGCATGGGGCATGACTCCTGGCACTGTGGGATTATTACCAAGGGATAAGCCTTCCTGTCACTGTGGGATTATTATCAAGAATCAGCTGCTGATGCAACTGGAAAAAAAAAACCAGTTCATTGGACTTACCGAGGTTAGCTGACAGGCAGGTAAGGATGGACAACCACCACACAAAGGAACCGAGAGATTCTTCAGCTGTGGCCACAAAAGTACCATCCACCAGCTGTGGGAGACTAAAGCCCCCTGTCATTTGAGAGATGGAGTGAGCATCACCATCCCAGGATCCACAGGATGGAGGAGTAAAATATGGATTAGAGTGGACCAACTGATATTCTACTATAGAATTATTGTGACTCTAGCAATGGAAGAAATAATATCATTGATGTGGAGACAGTGGCCATGGAGGTTAATGAAGTCAGGGAATTGGAAAGGAGATGTGATGTGGGGCATTTTCAGAACTTGTAATTGTCCTGAATGATATTGCAGGGACAGATGCATGACATTGTATATCCTGCCCTAACCCACTGAAAGGACTGGGAGAGAGTGTAAACTACAGTGTAAATTATAATCCATGCTGTGCAGCAATGCTCCAAAATGTACTCATCAAAGGCAATCACACTAATGAAAGAAGATGTCAATGTGGGAGAAATGGGGGTTGTGGAGAGTGGGGTATATGGGGATCTCTTATATTTTTAAATGTGATATTTTGTTAGATCTATGTATCTTTTTAAAAAGATAATAAAAAATAAATAAAAATAAAAATAAAGAAATTTTACCATTGATGTGGAAAAATTGGCCATGGTTGTTGCTGAGGGCAGTGAGAGAGAAGAAGAGATGTGATGTGGGGATATTTTGGGGACTTGGAGTGGTCCTAGTGATATTGCATGGACATATATTGGACATTATATATCCTGCCTTAACTCAATGAATGTAATGAGGGAGAGTATAAACTACAATGTAAACTATAATCCATGTGGTACAGCAGTGCTCCAAAATGTATTCACCAAATGCAATGAATGTACCACAATGATGTAACAGGTTGTTGATGTGGGAGGAGTGGAGAAGTGGGGGGTGGGGTATGTGGGAAATTCCAATATTTTAAATGAACATTTTTGTGATCTATGCACCTTTGAAAAAAGACAATTTAATAATAATCTTTTTAAAAGATTGATAAATAAATAAATATCACCAAAACTATATAAAGGTGTATAGTCTAAAATGTAAACCATAATGGAATCATGGTTAATAGCTGTGTTTCAATATCTGGACATCAGTTGCAGCAAAGGTAGCACCCACTGTAAAAAGAGCATTGCTGGGGAATGAGGAAAAGGGTTTGAAAAACATCAAACCCTTATATAGGGAATATATGGGAGTTCCCTATATTCTATATATGATTTTACTGTGACCTAAACATTTTTGAAGATATAATTTTTAAAAAATGGATATAGACACTGAGGAAGAAATGGAAGGATTGCCTTGCCACTGTACATACAGGGCAACCCCTATTACAGTGATGATAGGCAAAAGGTCAAAAATATTTTTTATGATATTTTTCAAATTTTATTACTCCAAATTATTTTTTATTTTATTTTAGTTTTTCTAAATTGTTATATATTCATTTTCTAATTCTCAATCCTATCATTACCATTTTATTTTCCTTTTAGTTGAATTTGGCTATATATTAGATTTCATTTTTGAAGACGTCTGGGAACCCAGAGGGGTTCAACTATGGCAGGGGAGGAGCACTGATGTGAGTTCTTTGATGGCAGATGCATGTGTGAAAGAGGTTTTCCAGGGCATGCCTATAGGGTATATAGATACATTTGGATATTCATTGGGTGTTGACATGGGGTTAGAGTTTCACATGACAACTGAGAGAGTGCTAACTTCCCATTTCAGTAATCTCTGCTGCACTCCATAGTGGAGCAGCAACAATCCCACAAATGCAAGGGCAAAGAGGAGTGAAGAAAGAAGGTCCAGTGGTGAGCCCTTGATACTATGCTTATGCACTATGACTACGCTAATGAACCTGTGTGCTTGAAATTGTCAATGTGGGAGGAGTGGGGAGTGTAGGGAGTAGGGTATATTGGAAACTCCTATATTTTTTCTTTTATTTATTTATTTATTTTTAATTCATTTTTTAAAATATTACATTCAAAAAATATGAGGTCCCTATGTATCCCCCACCCCCTCACCCCACTACTCCCCCCATATCAACATTCTCCTCCATCATCATGACACATTCATTGCATTTGGTGAATACATCTCTGAGCATTGCTGCACCTCATGGTCAATGGTCCACATCATAGCCCACACTCCCACCTTCCATCCAGTGGGCCATGGGAGGACTTACAATGTCCGGTAACTGTCCCTGCAACACCACCCAGAACAGCTCCAAGTCCTGAAAACGCCTCCACATCTCATCTCTTCCTCCCATTCCCCACACCCAGCAGCCACCATGGCCACTTTTTCCACACCAATGCCACATTTTCTTCAATTACTAACCACAATAGTTCATGAATAGAATATTAGTAAGTCCACTCTAATCCATTCTCTATTCCTCCATCCTGTAGACCTTGGATTGGTTGTGTCCACTCCACATCTATGTCAAGAGGGGGCTTAAATTCCACATGGATGCTGGATGCAATCCTCCTGCTTTCAGTTGTAGGCACTCTTGGCTCCATGGTGTGGTGGTTGACCTTCTTCAACTCCATGTTAGCTGAGTGTGGTAAGTCCAATAAACCAGAGTGTAGGAGCTGAAGTCTGTTGAGACTCAGGGCCTGGCTATCATATGGTCAATCCAGAGATTCAGATCCCCTGGGTATATCTTAAACCCCAGCACCAACTACAATTCTGGTAAAGTAACAGGGAAGGTTTGTGAAAAGAGATCACATCTGAGCTCAGCTCCATCACACAGAAACACCAACTCCAAAGTAGGATCAACTGACATGGCACTGAACTCCACCTGCCATGACCATAAAACCTGTGGGTCTCTGTAGCCCTCAGAAGAACCAATACCTGGGGTTATATCTACTTTGTCTGTCTCTGGGACTGCTCAGGTGTGCATAAGGGCAACCCCTCTGATAACCTCCCAGCTCTTTTTTAGAGACTCATAACCATATAAACTCATTTGTCCTTTCAATTTCCCCCTTGATTCAGCTCAAAAAGCATTTTTAACTCCTGTTATTATATGTAGACAGAGATATTCTGCTGGTCCGAGCTGAACCTTTTATTCAAGGTCATTTTCTAGTTACGTCATCAGCTGGTAGTTGGTAGTGATCTCTCTGTGCCAGGGAGGTTCATCCCCAGGAGTCATGTCCCATGCCGGGGGAAAGACAATGCATTTACATGCTGAGTTTGGCTTCGAGACTGGCCACACTGGAGCAACACAGAGGCTCTCAGGAGGTAACTCTTAGGCACACTGCTGCTCTAGGCCTTGTTCTTATTTCAGGTGCACAGGCTCACAAGCATAGCCATTAGTATCATGGGCTCATTGTTGGACCTTCATTCTTTTTTGGTCTTTGCCATAGCACTTGGGGGATTGTTGGTGTTCCTTTAGGGACTGTAATAGAGCTCCCCTGGCTAGAATCTCAGTACTCCCTCAGTTGTTGTTTTTAATTGTATCCACTGTGAAAATATCCAAACATTTTTATGTACCCTGGATATATGCCCTGTAGAACTCGATGCCAACCAGATGTCCTCTGTCAATAACATCCCATACTAGTATTCCTCCGCTGCCCTTGTTGAACTCATGATCCAAAACTTCCTGAGAAGTGAAGCCCAACATATTCCCAGGTTCCCTTAATAGTAAAATGGAATGTAGAGATGAGCTTAAAGGTTAGATATAGAATCCATATTAATTTGGAAAATTCTACATCCTATCTTTTTCTTTTCTTTTTTCTAATTATTAAGCTTATCTTCACAAGAGTTTTAGATCACAGTAATTCATATATACAATATATAGTACTCCCATATATCTAACATAAAACCTTTTCCCTTCCACAGCAATAATCTTTTTACATACTCATACCATATTTACTGAAACTGATGTACAGATATTGAGACAATAGCTTTCAAACAAGGTAACATTTGTGTTTACATTGTGGTTTATATTTTAGACTATACAATTTTCTAAATTTTTAGTTATCTTATGTTTTACATTGTGATTTACATTTTAGCCTATCAGCCCCTATATATTTTTGGTGTAATTTTACATGTCTTATATCCATCCTTGCATACCCTTGTGAAACACTTCTATTGCCCACAGAGTTACATTGGTTCCATCTATTCAATACCTATTTCCTCCTCCCCTTAGTGCCCTCTTATATTTTTTATTGTAACATTTTGTGTTATACATGTATCTTTAAAAAGTTTTTAATTAAAAATTTTTCAATTAGGTCTAGAGCTGCAGGGTGCCTAAGAGATAACTCCTGAGAGCCTCCATGTTGCACAAAACTGGCCAATCTGTAAGCCAAACTCAACATGTAAATGCATTCCCTTCCCCCCATCATGGGAAATGACTCCTGGTGATGATCCTCCCTGGTGCTGAGGGATTACCAGCAATCACACACTGGTGATCCACTAGAAAATACCTTGAATGAAAGGGGCAATGGTAAAGACAAATGAGTTTATAGGGCTAGAGACTTCAAAATGAGTCTGGACATCATCAGAGGGGTCACAGCAGGATCCCAGAGACAGCCAAAGTAGATACAACCCCAAGAAGTGGTTCTCCTGAAGGCTTTGGAGACACCCAGGTCCTATAGTCATGTCAGATGGCTCTGGAGTTCAGTACCTTGCCAGTGGGCCTTATTTTGGAATTTTTACTTCTGAGTGTGATGGAGTTGGACTTAGATATGACTTCTCTACACATGTCTCATCTGTCACTTTTACTGAACTTGTGTTTGGCACTGTAGTTTGTGTATATTCAGAAGACTTGAATCTCTGGACTGTCTATATGCCACCTGAGCCCTGAGCCTGAGCAGAGTTGCAACACCTACTCTCCAGTTCATTGGACTTACCCAGGTCAGTTAACAGTGAGGTGAGGGTGATCAACCACCACAACAGGAACCAAAAGTGTCTACATTTGCAAGTAGGAGAATCCCGTCCATCAGCCATGTTGGTTCTAAGCCCCCTATCAATTTAGAGGTGGATAGACTTCACCATCCCAGAGTCCATGGGATGAAGGAATAAAATATGGATTGAGTGGACTTACTGGTATTCTACTATAGAATTATTGTGACTCTAGCAATGGAAAAAAATGTGTCATTAATGTGAAGACAATGGCCACGGGAGTTGCTGAGGGCAGGGAGGGTGAAGAAGAGGTGCAATATGAGGCATTTTGGGAACTTGAAATTGTCTTGAATGATATTGCAGGGATAGATGCAGGACATTTTGTATCCCACCATAACCCACTGAATGGATTGGGAGAGAGTGTAAACTACAATCTAAACTATAATCCATGCTGTGTAGCAGTGTTCCCAAATGTATTCATGAAATGCAATGAATGTGCCACACTAATGAAAGAAGTTGTTGTTGTGGGAAGAGTGGGGGTGGTGGTGGGGTATTTGGGTAATGTAATATTTTGGGTGAGCTATGTATCTTCTTTAACAGAATATAAATATAATAAATTCAATTTCCAATAACCAATTAACACAATTTCCTCTTAATATAATTACCTATAAATTCCTACTCATGTATAATAATAACATATAACTATCATTTTAAATTACTGTATTTAATATATATGCATGCAATAACGAAAATATATTTCAAATAAAATTGTTCTACTTGAAGAAACAACCTTAATTTTAAGATCATATTACCAGATAACACAGAATAAAGGAAATATCTTACTGAATTTTCAACACTAATTAATATGCTATTTTCATAGTTTTCTGAGTTTTGTCTTTTATGATTGTAAGCTGTTTTTAGCTGATAGCACAAATAAGTATCTTATTTATTTTTTAGAAGTATATCATGTAGTGTTTTCACAGTTCATTATCTCTGTGTTATAACATTAATGGCCACAAGACAAACATAAAGCAATACTACATAGTTTTCAAAACTCATCAATATAGTGTTTTCACAGTTCTCTATGAGAGTTTGGTACTTTATCATTGATGGTAAGTCCATTTAACCAGATAACACTGAATAAAGGAACTATCTTATTTAGTTTTTAAATCTTATTGATATAGTGTTTTCAGAGCTCACTAAGTGAATTTATTGTTTTAACAATAAATTGCAACTCTGTATTAGCAGATAACACTGATATAGTGTCTTACTTAGTTTTCAAAACTTATCATTATAGAATTTTCACAGTTCATTAAGAGAGTTCTTTTAATATTTTAATTCCTTTTTAGCAGATTACACTGAATATAGCAAGTATATTACTGAGTTTTTGAAACTAATCAATATAGTGCAGTCACAATTCAGTAAATGTGTTCTGGGTTGTAACACTGTCTATATCAACAGATAAGACTGCATAAAGCAATTAACCTGTGTAGATTCAAAACTAATCAATATAATGTTTTTACAATAAAAAGTTATGGGTCCAGGGTCGAGGGCTGGGCAAGATGATGGCTGAGTGAGCTTACCTGGTGGTCTCTCCTGCAAAGAAGTGGCTGGGCAGCGTTGGAGGTTCTCCAGGACCAGGCTGTTTAGGGATTTTGCAGGGCAGGAAGTGTCTGGACATCGATTTGGTGGGAAGGTAATGGAGAGGATTAGTCTATAAGATATAATTGAAACTCTATTGCACGGAGGTGAGAGCTGCATGTGAGAGGCTCCCTCCTGGGGTGGGTGGAGCCATGGAACTGGCACTGCAGCCCCGCTTTTTGGAGGCTCTGTGGTAATGGGGAATTTGCGAGCCCTGGGTGGGCTGTTAGGGGGTTGACAGGACAGGATGCCTTTGCAGACCGATTTGGGGGGATAAACGAGGGTTTTGTTGTGAAGTGGGGAATTTTTGATTGCAGACACAAGTAATAGTGCTTCCACCTGGAGCCCACCCCCCCAAGCCTGGCTGCCCTTCTGCAGCTGACTTAGATGGCTGGCAATAAAGGGACGTAACCCGGGAGGCTGTTACAGGGAGTGGCAGTGGAGTGGGGGGTCACGTCTGGAAGCAGATTGGGGGAATATTTTGTGAAGCTTGGGAATTTTGGTTTTGGACTCTGTTGTCAGTGTTTCCAGCTGGAGCTCCACCCCCAGGCCTGGCTTCTGATCTGCGTCATTAAATTGGCTGCAGTATAGAGGTGCCCTCAGGTGGCCTTTCCAGGGGCTTACAGGGTGGGAGCTATCCTGAAGCCAAATTGATGATACATCCACAGAATAGACCCCAGTGAGTGAGTGAATTGCGGGGTTCAGACACATAAGATAGTGTTTGCGGATCTGACTTCCCCCATAGGGCTGGCACCCAGTTGCGGGGATCCCTGAAGGCTGTGTTACACAGCAGTGCTCCCAGCCTCCCTGTTGACCAGATTTGAGGTTGCCAGGTCTGAGTCCCCTAAACCCTGGTGGCCCACACCACAGAGACTCACACCTCTTGAGTCTTCAATATCTCAGACTTTCCATCCCTGAATCCATCATGACCTGAGGTCCATCTGAGGTCCTTGAATGTCCTAACCCTCAACATTTGCATTTTTTCTTTTTTGTTTCATTTTGTTTTGTTTTTATTTATCCAAATGCCCATCAACAGATGAGTGGATCAATAAAATGTGGTATATACACACAATGGAATATTACTCAGCTGTAAGAGCAAATACACTACAAACACATGTGATAACATGGATGAATCTTGAGAACCTTATGTTGAGTGAAGCAACCCAGGCATTGAAGGACAAATACTACATGACCTCAATGATATGAAATAAGCAACCTGCCTCAGAGAGCTAGAGACTGGAAAATAGGCTTACAGAAAATCGGGGGGAGGAGGAAGGATGTGAGCCGATGTCTGCAGGGGTGGAATCTTTGATGAGCTGGTGGTAAGTACAAGCACAAAGAAGGGATAAAATGGGGGCAAGGGGTTGCCTTTGGGTGGGGCTTTGCGGGTTTGAGGGGGGCTGGGGATGGGCGGAGGGGTAATATCTTATTTTTTATTTTTTTTTAATGTCCTGATTGCTAACATTGCATTATGCCCTAGTCTTTTCTCCCAGTGTATCCCCCAAACCTTTTTTTTTTTTTCAGTTATTTAGGGTTTTTCTGTTTTTGTTGTTGATGCTGTTGTGGTGGGTGTATATCTTTTTTTTCTTTTCACTATCTATACCCTGCCCTTTACCCACCCCCTTTTTCTTTCTTTCTTTTTTCTCTTTTTTTTCTGTTTTTTCTCTCTCTCTTGTCCCACATTTTCCTCTTATTTTATTTTATCTTAATTACACAATAGGTGCTGCAGGGAACACCTCACATTTGCTGGGTTTCCTCATCCTCCGCTGCCTCATTTCTGTGTCAATTGATTTTGGTTACCTACACTATCCCCTTTCCCCTACATCTTGATATCCTCCATCATCTACTGTCTCTCCTATATTCCACCTCCCTTTCTTTGATCCCCAAAATGTCTACCTCTTAATTTCTAATACCTTTGTTTTTCTGTCTTTTATCCACTCTTGAAACTATTGCCTTTCTTTTCTCTTTCCCTCGCTCATGAAAACAATAGCTTTTGAATTCATACATATTCCTCCCATAATCAGTCAACTACCTCATTATAGGTACTCTACCTACTGCTATAACTCTACACAACTTACATGAATCTAATATCCATCCTCCCAGATCTCCTATTGTTGCTCTGTTAACATTTATCACCAATACTACTTCACACTTTTTTCTTGCTTACACAATTGCCTTTCCCTGGCCCTAATACTTTCCTTTAAAGTGAACTCAACCAGCAATAAGAAATTAGAATAAAAGGAACAAAGTGAAAAAGAGAAGATATAACACTTATGCAAAAACACCAGCTAATTAATCCCCAAGACTAGACAAAGAAGCTAAGGAACTGATTAAACCCATCAAGATAAAATGATGACCAGACAGCAACAAAAATCTACAAACCAAACCAGTAATCAGGAAAATATGGCTGAATCCAATGAACAAACTAAAAATCAGGAAGGGGAGCAGAACTTCGCACAAGTAATGAAAGCTCTCAGAACATTTATCACCAACAAATTTAATGAAGTAAAGGAAGAGGTTAACAACATGAAGACAACACTTGGAGGGGAAATGGCAGACATACACAAAAAGATAACAGATATGATGGGAATGAACACCATCGTTCAAGAAATCAAAAATACACTCACAGCAAATATCAGCAGACGAGAAAGGCAGAGCAGAGAATTAGTGATGTGGAAGACAGTACATTGGAAATCAAACAGATAGTAGAATTGACCTATAAAAAGATAGAAAAAATTCAGCTAGGACTTAGGGACCTGAATGATAGTGCAAAATGCTCAAACATACGTATTATAGGCATTGCAGAAGGTGAAGAGAAGGGAAAGGGGTCAGAAGGAGGGTTGCAGGAAATAATGGCTGAAAATTAACCAAATCTACGGGAAGAGACAGAAGTACATATCCAAGAAGCACAGCGCACCCTAATCATCATAAACCCGAACAGGCACACCCCAAGACATATGCTGGTCAAATTATCCAAAGCTCAAGACAAAGAGAAAATTCTAAAAGCAGCAAGAGAAAAGAAAACCATCACATACAAGTGAAGCTCCATAAGATTAAGTGCTGATTTCTTATCTGAAACCATGAAGGCAAGAAGGCAGTGGTATGATATAGTCAAGGTACTAAAGGAAAAAATTTTCCAACCAAGAATACTCTATCCAGCTAAACTGGCATTCAAAAATGATGGAGAGTTCAAAATATTCACAGAAAAACAGAAACTGAAAGAGTATGCCAACAAGAAACCTCCCCTTCAAATAATTCTAAAGAGAGTTCTGCAGGAAGAAAGGAAAAAACAGGACAGGAAGAGTTGGAGGAGAGTGTAAGAGCAACAAAAAAGACAAAAAGAGAAGGGGAAAAAAAAAGCAAACAAAATATGACAAACACAAGTCCAATCAAAATATGGCAAACACAAATAATTCCTTGAAAGTAATAACACTGAATGTCAACAGATTAAACTCACCTATCAAAAGAATCAGACTGGGACATTGGATAAGGAAATATGAACCATCCATATGCTGTCTACAAGAGACACATCTCAGATCCAGAGACTCGTGGAGGCTGAAAGTGAATGGTTGGAAAACAATCATATAAGCAAACAATAACCAAAAAAAGGCAGAAGTAGCTATATTAATATCAGACAAAATAGACTATAAATGTGAAAGAATTGTGAGAGACAAAGAAGGATACTACATTTTAATGAAAGGGACAATCTGTCAAGAAGATCAAACAATCATAAATATTTATCCTCCTAACAAGGGTGCCTCTAAATATGTGAGGCAAACGTTGGAAAAACTAAGTGAAAGAATAGATGCATCTACAATTATAGTGGGGGATGTTAATACACCACTATCAACCCTGGACAGAACATCTCAAAAGAGAATCACTAAAGAAATAAAACATTTGAACAGTATATTAGAAGAGCTGGATCTAATAGACATATATAGATCATTACACCCAAACACAGCAGGATATACATATTTATCAAGTGCTCATGGATCATTCTCCAAGATAGACCATATGCTAGGCCACAAAGAAAGGCTTAATGAATTCAGAAAGATCAAAATCATACAAAATAATATCTCTGACCACAGTGGAGTGAAGCCGGAAATTTGCAAGGGTCAGAGGCCCAGATTTCACACCATGATTTGGAAATTAAACAGCACACTCTTAGAAAAACAGTGGATCAAAGAGGAAATCTCAAAAGAAATCAAAGACTACCTTGAAACAAATGATAGTAATAACACAACATATCAAAATTTATGGGATGCAGCAAAAGCAGTACTGAGAGGGAAATTTATAGCCATAAATTCATATATCAAAAAAGAAGAAAGAGCAAAAATTGAAGAACTAACCGCACATTTGGAGGAATTAGAAAAAACAACAACAAAGAAATCCAACAGGAAGAAGAAGGAAGGAAATAACAAAGATAAGAGCAGAACTAAATGAAATAGAAAATAAGAAAGCACTTGAAAAGATAAACAAGACCAAGAGCTGGTTTTTTGAGGAGATCAACAAAAGTGACAAACCTTTAGCAAGACTAACAAAGAAAAAAAGAGAGAAGATGCAAATACGCAAAGTAAGAAATGAGAAAGGAGATATCACCACTGACCCACAGAAATAAAGACTATCATAAGAGGATACTTGGAAAAACTATATTCCAACAAAAATGACAATTCATAGGAAATGGACAAATTCCTAGAAACACATAAGCAGCCCATATTGATGAAAGAAGAAATTGATGATCTTAACAAACCAATCACAAGTGAAGAGATAGAATCAGTCATTAAAAACCTCCCAACTAAGAAGAGCCCAGGGCCAGACGGCTTCACAGGTGAATTCTACAAAACATTCTGGAAAGAACTAACACCAATCCTGCTAAAATTCTTCCAAAAAATCAAAACTGAAGGAACATTGCCTAACTTATTCTATGATGCCAACATTACCCTAGTACCAAAGCCAAGCAAAGATAACACAGGAAAGGAAAATTATATACCAATTTCTCTAATGGACCTAGACACAAAAATACACTACAAAATACTTGCTAACCATATTGAACAACACATTAAACGAATTATACACCATGACCAAGTGGAAAAATTCCGGGTATGCAAGGATGGTTCAACATAAGAAAATCAATCAATGTAATACACCATATAAACAGATTGAAGGAAAAAAATCACATGATTTTATCTATAGATGCAGAAAAAGCATTTGACAAAATACAGCACCCTTTCTTGATAAAAACATTCCAAAAGATCGGAATACAAGGAAATTTTTGAACATGAAAAAATGTATATATGAAAAACCCACAGCCAACATCATTTACAATGATGAAATCCTAAAATCCTTCCCTCTAAGATCAGGAACAAGACAAAGATGCCTACTCTTTCCCCTTCTATTTAACATTGTCTTACAAGTACTTGCTTGAGCACTGAGGCAAGAACCAGATATAAAAGGCATTCAAATTGGAAAGAAAGAAGCCAAAATTTCATTATTTGCAGTTGACATGATCCTATACATAGAAAACCCTGAGAGGTCTACAACAAAGCTTCTAGAACTCATAAATGAGTTTAGTAAAGTCGCAGGTTATAAGATCAATACGAAAAAATCAGTAGCATTTCTGTACACCAATAATGAGCAAGATCAGGAGGAAATCAAGAAACAAATACCATTTACAATAGTAAATTAAAAAATCAAATACTTAGGAATAAATTTAACTAAAGAGGTAAAGAATTTATACACAGAGAACTATACAAGACTGTTCAAGGAAATCAAAGAAGACTTAAATAAATGGAAGAATATTCCCTGTTCATGAATAGGAAGACTAAATATTATTAAGATGTCTACCTACCAAAACTGATCTACACATTCAATGCAATCCCAATAAAAATCAACACAGCCTTCTTTAAGGAACTAGAAAAACTAACTATGAAATTTATTTGGAAAGGAAAGAGGCCCCGAATAGCCAAAGACATATTGAAAAAGAAAAATGAAATTGTAGGAATCACACCACCTGACTTCAAAACATAGTACAAAGCTACAGTAGTGAAAACAGCATGGTATTGGCATAAGGAGAGACACACAGACCAATGGAACCGAATTGAAAGTTCTGATATAAATCCTCATATATATAGCCATATAATATTCAATAAAGCCACCAAACCCTCTCAACTGGGAGAGAATGGCCTATTCAACAAATGGTACCTGAGAATTGGATATCCATATGTAAAAGAATGAAAGAGGATTACCATCTCACACCTTATACAAAGATCAACTCAGGATGGATCAAAGACCTAAATATAAGAACCAAGACCCTAAAGTCTTTGGAAAGCAGTGTAGGGAAGCATATACAAGATCTCGTAATAGGAAATGGTTTCATGAACTTCACATCAAAACACGAGCAGCAAAAGAACAAATAGATAAATGGGAGTTCCTCAAAATTAAAACCTTCTGTACCTCAAAGGAGTTTGTCAAGAAAGTGAAAAAGGAGCCTACACAATGGGAGAAAATATTTGGTAAACATATATCCAATAAGAGACTTATAACTTGCATATATAAAGAACTCTTATATCTTGAAAATAAAAAGATAAACAACCCATTTAAAAAATGGGAAAAAGATTTAAACAGACACTTCTCCAAAGAAGAAATACAAATGGCTAAAAATCACATGAAAAAATGTTCCAAATCTCTAGCTATCAGGGAAATGCAAATCAAAACTACAATGAGATACCATCTTACACCCATAAGATTGGCAGCTATGAAAAAAACAGAAGAGTACAAATGCTGGAGAGGATGTGAAGAAAGGGGAACACTAATCCACTGCTGGTGGGAATGCAGAAGGATCCAGCCGTTTTGGAGGGCAGTTTGGCGGTTTCGCAAAAAACCAGCCATAGATTTGCCATATGACCCAGCAATTCCACTGCTGGGTATATACTCAATAGAACTGAAAACAAGGACACAAACCGATATATGCACACCAATTTTCATAGCAGCATTGTTCACTATCGCCAAAAGTTGGAAGCAACCCAAATGCCCATGAACAGATGAATGGATGAATAAAATGTGGTATATACGTACAATGGAATACTACTCGGCTTTAAGAACAAATGCAGTACAAACACGTGATAACATGGATGAATCTTGAGAACCTTATGTTGAGTGAAGCAACCCAGGCATTGAAAGACAAATACTACATGGCCTCAATGATATGAAATAAGTAAACCAAGCTGCCTCAGAGAGCTAGAGACTGGATGATAGGCTTACAGGAAATTGGGGGGTAGAAGAAGGATGTAAGCTGACATCTACATGGGTGAAATCTATGATAAGCTGGAGGTAAGTATGTGTACAAGGAAGGGATAAAATGGGGTCATAGAGATACCTTTGGGTGGGGCTTTGTGGGCTTGAGGGGGCTAGGGATGGGAGGATGGGTAATATTGTCCAAGAAATTGGGGGGAGGGAGGGGCAACATACAAACATAGAAGAGTGTCAGGTGTTCATTGAGAGTATAATGCTGAGAAAAATTTTTCAAAAATATAATAAGGCAAGTTACCTGTTTAAGATACTTAAAGGGGATAACCTGACACAGGAGAGACTCCTAGCGAATATGTGAATGCTCATTTTGCCAGAATGGGTTATATCATTGGGTAGAGACCCATATAATAGGAATGAAGGTATACCCACATCCTGGGGAGGACTGATGCCATCAAATAGAGGGAAATGTATGTCTCAAGAGAAATGGTGGCTCCCAGGGCATTAGGTCAGTTCAGCATATCAAGCCCTCAGCATTGTTGCAAGTATCTCTGAACATGGCTCTTCAAGAAATGAAGATTGACTGTCACTGTGGGCCCTAAGGGGAGGGGGAAATAGGTATTGAATAGATGGAACCAATGTAACTGTTGGGCAATAGAAGTGTTTCACAAGAGTACGCAAGGATGGATATAAGACATGTAAAATTACACCAAAAATATATAGGGCTGATAGGCTAAAATGTAAATCATAATGTAAAACATAAATAACTAAAAATTTAGAAAATTGTATAGTCTAAAATACACAATGTAATTGTACATTGTGTTTACACAATGTAAACACAAATGTTTCCTTTCTTGAAAGCTAATGTCTCAATATCTGTGTATCAGTTTCAGTCAATATGGTATGAATATGTTAAAAGATTATTGCTGTGGAAGGGAAAAGGTTTTATGTTGGATATGTGGGTGTACTGTATATTGTATATATGAATTAGTGTGATCTAAGACTCTTGTGAAGATAAGCTTAATAATTAGAAAAAAAGAAAAGAAAAAGATAGGATGTAGAATTTTTCCAAATTAATATGTATTCTCTATCTAACCTTTAAACACAGCACTATATTCCATTTTACTATTAAGGGAATCTGGCAATACATTGGGCTTCACTTTTCAGGATGTTTTGGACCACAGAGAGGTTCAACAAGGGCAGCAAAGGAATACTAGTGTGGGATGTTATTGACAGAGCACACATGGTTGGCAGGGAGTTCTACAGGGCATATATCCAGGGTACATATAAATGTTTGGATATTTTCATAGTGGAAACAATTAAAATCAACAACTGAGGGAGTGAGGAGTTCCTAGCCAGGGGAACTCTATCACAGTCTCTAAAGGAACAGCAACAATCCCCAAGTGCAATGGCAAAGACCAAAAAAAAGAATGAAGGTCTAACAATGAGCCCCTGATACTAATGACTATGCTTGTGAGCCTGTGCACCTGAAATAAGAACAAGGTCCAGAGCAGCAGTGTGCCAAAGAGTTACCTCCTGAGAGCCTCTGTGTTGCTCAAATGTGGCCAGTCTTGAAGCCAAACTCAGCATGTAAATGCATTGCCTTCCCCGCAGCATGGGACATGACTCCCGGGGATGACCCTCCCTGGCACTGAGGGATCACTACCAAGTACCAGCTGATGATGTAACTAGAAAATGACCTTGAATAAAAGGTTCAGCTCGGACCAGCAGAATATCTCTGTCTACATATAATAAAAGGAGTTAAAAATGCTTTTTGACCTAAATCAAGGGGGAAATGGAAAGGACAAATGAGTTTATATGGTTATGAGCCTCTAAAAAAGAGCTGGGAGTTTATCAGAGGGAGTGCCCTTATGCACACCTGAGCAGAGTCCCAAAGACAGATAAAGTAGATACAACCCCAGGTAATGGTTCTTCTGAGGGCTACAGAGACCCACAGGTTTTATGGTCATGGCAGATGGAGTTCACTGCCATGTCAGTTGGCCCTTCTTTGGAGTTGGTGTTCCTGTGTGATGGAGCTGGCCTCAGATGTGATCTCTTTTCACAAGCCTTTCCTGTTACTTTACCAGAATTGTAGTTAGTACTTGGGTTTAAGATATATCTAGGGGATGTGAATCTCTGGACTGAGCATATGATAGCCAGGCCCTGAGCCTCAACAGACTTCAGCTCCTACACTCTGGTTTATTGGACTTACCCCACTCAGCTAACATGGAGTTGAAGAATGTCAACCACCACACCATGGAGCCAAGTGTGCCTACAACTGGAAGCAGGAGGACTGCATCCAGCATCCATGTGGAATCTAAGCCCCCTCTTGACATAGACGTAGAATAGACACAACCAATCCAAGGTCCAGAAGATAGAGGAATAGAATATGGATTAGAGTGGACTTACTGATATTCTATGCATGAACTATTGTGATTAGTAATTGAAGAAAATGTGGCATCAGTGTGAAGAAAGTAGCCATGGTGGCTGCTGGGTGTGGGGAATGGGAGGAAGAGATGAGATGTGGAGGCATTTTTGGGACTTGGAGTTGTCCTGGGTGGTGCTCAGAGACAATTACCAGACGTTGTATGTCCTCCCATGGCCCACTGGATGGAACTTGGGGGAGTGTGGACTATGATGTGGACCATTGACCATGAGGTGCAACGATGCTCAGAGATGTATTCACCAAATGCAAGGAATGTGTCATGATGATGAAGGAGAATGTTGCTATGAGGGGAGTAGTGGGGTGATGGGGAGGGGGAGTATATGGGGATCTCATATTTTTTGGATGTAATATTTTAAATAATGAATTTTAAAAAATAAAGTTCTAAATGCTTTAAAAAAAAAATAAAAGAGTGACAATTCACGAGAGAAACCAGTCTGTCTCCCTGAGGCTTCAGATAACCTCAGTAAAAGATGAGCTGTAGAGGCATTTTCGGGACTTGGAGTTGTCCTGGGTGATGCTGCAGGGACAATTGCTGGACATTGTATGTCCTCCCATGGCCCACTGGATGGAACGTGGGAGAGTGTGGGCTATGGTGTGGATCATTGGCCATGGGGTGCAGCGATGCCCAGGGATGTACTCACCAAATGCAATGGATGTGTCATGATGATGGGGGAGAGTGTTACGGTGGGGGGAGTGAATAAATAAAATAAAATTTAAAAAAAACAAATAACCTCGGTAAATATACATAGAATTAATCTTGTTTCTTATCCAAAATTCTGCTAAATTCAAGGTAAAATATAAAGTTCTGAAACAAAAGAAAATGGTGCTAAAGCATTAGGAACATTTTGGTTACAATCCATTAGTAAAGAAACAAAATTCTTGTGCAAAACTGCACAGTCATAGTGCAATTTAAGAAAATGTTTTTAAAATGTCTTTGAAATGTTTTGCAGTCACACTTATTTTGTAAAAAACGTTTTAAGTAATTAAAGTTATGTTTTCATGTCAAACTATTCATGCCTGCCTATTTGCTCAAATTTTGAGGTTAAATATGCAGTTATAAAAGAATATATATTTCTGGAACCCAATTTAAGCTAAACAGTATATAAAATAATGCAAATTATAAGTAACATCAATGAGTTGTGTTTCTGTGTCTAACTATTTGTGTCTGCCCATTTGCTCAGTGTATGTCTTCATACATTAGGATAATAATATCAAATTAACAAATGAAAATTCTTAAAAGAGCTCTATTCAAATTGTTAAAAATTAAATATGGAGGCGGCAGACTTGGCCCAGTGGTTAGGGCATCCGTCTACCACATGGGAGGTCCATGGTTCAAACCCTGGGCCTCCTTGATCCATGTGGAGCTGGCCCATGCACAGTGCTGATGCGCACAAGGAGTGCCCTGCCACGCAGGGGTGTCCCCCACGTGCAAGGAGTGCACCTCGTAAGGAGACCTGCCCAGTGTGAAAGAAAGTGCAGCCTGCCCAGGAATGATGCCACACACATGGAGAGGTGACACAACAAGATGATGCAACAAAAAGAAACAGATTCCCGTACTGCTGACAACAGAAGCAGACAAAGCAGACACAGCAAATAGACACAGAGAACAGGCAACTGGAGTGGGGGCGGGGGAAGGGGAGACAAATAAATAAATAAATCTTTTTAAAATTAAATATGCAGTTATGTATGTGAATAAATATCCTTGAAGCCCAAATTAGACTAAGCAGGATGGAAAAGTCATATAAAAATCTAATTATAGAAACTATTGGGGAAGGGCCTCCTCTTTGCAAAAGCTTTGAGGGCAAGACTAGGTGTGGCAAATTAAACCTATCTACTAGGCTGGGGAATTAAGAATCAGTTTGCCCTGTAATTTCCCAGTTTAAACCTTTTGACAGCCATAAAATAACGGTAATTAGTGGCTCTATTGACAAATTTCACTAAGTAAAAAAAAGTCCATAAAAACTATGGAGAAATCTTTCCTGGATTATGATTAAATAAATTAAGTAATTGTGTAATGTGTTTTGAAACCTGGTAATCAATATGCTTTTAAAAATTATTCATTTTCATAATTTAAACAAAGAAAAAGAAGACTAGCTTCTTATAAGAAAAAAAGAGAACATTCCTTGCATAAACTATAATGGTTTCAATTTTATTTATCTTAGGTGTAATCTCCCTCAGTTTATAAAATACCGATTAGATAAATTAACATATGTACAAAATCTTTAAAGTAATAAAATTGTAAGTTCATGTTAATGAAATTAAGCTAAAAATGAAAAATTGTAAATATGCTCTCAAATAAATAAAGTAAATTTCTCTAGTTAGTAATTGTAATTTAATAAGTTTATTTAAACTTAAGGTAACTAGTCAATGTGGTTGTAGTCAATTATAAAGAGTTTGTAAAACATCTTCCAAACTAAAAATGTTTAAATAGTTCTAGTTCTAGAAGTCATTATTAACTAAAAACTTGGCTTGGTATTGGTTGCAAAGAATAACTTCATGGTAATAAAACCTGTCTGAAGGCCACTGCAAGGAGCATACTTAGGTAAATGGTAATAAAAAAGTTATCTTGATACTATTGGGAATCTTCTGTTTTCATTTTAACAATGAAAATAGTTTTTTCCCTCTATTACTAAAGTAAAATACCTACTATTATCTTAATAGTAAAATTGTATAATAGTCATTTGATATATGATGTGTTGCATTAAATTGTTTAAAATAGATATAAAAGCAAGGAATAAACTTTAACATTGTCAAACTCTTTTGTGCATTCAAACCAGGCCTTGAATACATTACAGGTTGCCTCTCCATGTGAGTTATTGGCTAGGCTGATCACTGACCTTCAATTAGAAATATTTGTTATATCAGCCTCTGGTTCTGCTTCTGAAATCAATGGAAAATACATTGCAGTTTCAAGCTCCTGCAGCAGCCAATGATGACTCAGTACAGCCAAGGGTACAATGGATATCACCTCCAGACTGGCACTGTTCCATAGTGCCAGAAAGCACTATGCACCAGGCTGGTAGAATACTGGAAACTCTCTCTAGGCTCAATGATGCTGCAACTTGCTCACTGTGTGAAGAACATGCTAAGTGGAGCCATGATCCCAGGATACTGTAAACACAATTGGCATTATGGCCTGCTCCCATGGAGAGATAACATGTAAAGTATTACAAACCTGAAACTTAAAAGTATTAATTGCAACTCTGAATCCTTATGCATTAAGTAATACTATTAAGGGCTGTACTTTTATCCCATACTAAATAAATGCCTAATAATTATAACGTTATCTTTTCTATTTTGAATCAAGTGCAAAAGTATATAGACATGTTAGATTCCTAGTAAATCATTTTCTAAACAGATAATAAACATGTCTATAGAATAAGGTGGCAGTTTCAACCAGGCTCAGTCAACTTACTAGTCTACTGTACTCTACTGTGTAGCAAAAAGGAGGCTTGCTTGCTAATAATGGGTCACCTATTAAACAGTCAAAATTACCAGAAATTGTACTATTAAAACCAAAATGTAAAAAACTTTATTCTGTAGTTCTGATCCACTCCCACAACTAGAAACTAAAAAACTTTACATCTTAGTGCACTAATCCTGAATGAAACCAATTGTCCAAAAGGTACCAGTTCACCAGGAGCATCTAACAGAACACATGAGTGCCAATTATTAAACAGCCTGAAATTCATCTTCAAAACAAAGCTAAGTATCTATTGCAATTTCTCTCTAAAAATACTTTAGAAAAAATATATATACTGTTCCCACCAGCTTTTAAAAAGGGGTGCCATCTTTATTAGCACCTAACCTTGTCTACCTCTGCAATCCAATGACCTCTTTTAAAAACAGGTATTACAAAATTTTAAATAAGTTTGTTTCTTTCAGAATAAACATCTTATTAAGCATATGAAAACTTCATTCAGCTTCATACAGAATGCCAGATCCAACTTCCTCCAGTTAAAATAAGAGTTTTATACCTTGTTAGGCAATGACTACAGCCCATGGCCAGCAAGAAGCAATTACAGAAAAGAGATCATCTCCCTTCAGCACCCCTTTAAGATTAAAGGTGTAAACTCTTTAAGGGTAAAACAAAATTAATAAATGGATCTGGAACCTGACTGGAAATCTCCATGAGCACCAGTGGCCCCAGGGTGACTGCAGGCCCCACCCCAGGATTCTGCTGTCCAGAATGAAAATTTCTAAACTTCTAAAAACAGGATCCTGGATGCTACACTGAAAATTAATAAGTAAAGTAATCAATCAAAACAACAAACAGCCACCCACCTCATAGCTTCAACAATAATTATGCCAAAGCTTAGCAAGTTAAGCTTAGGCATGGGGGGGGAAATAATATGGGCTATGGGTGGGAGGCTCTCCATCTCTTTGTAGATAACCTAAGCTGTCTGTGACTTGTGGGTGTGAGATAGTGAGAAGCTGCAGTCCTGCCCTTGGTAGCCATGGCAATGACTCCAGGCCCAGGAAACAGTTTAGCAATGCAAACTCTAAAAACTTTAAATATTCAAGGAAAATGCAAAACAAATGTGCTAAAAAGTTTATCTAGAATGAATAAGATCCATGCTAAAAGCTTACCTAGAATGTGGACAATATATGCTTAATTCAAGCCTTTTGAGCACTAAAACAAAGAACAATTTGACCCTTCCTCTCTGTATAAAAGAAACTCAAAATTCTTGTTCAGGGCTCAGGTTTGAAACAGAAAGCTCCTGAGTCCAGTGGGCCATCAATAAACTGTTTTTCCTTCTCAAAATCATTCCTGAGTCCTGGCCTTTCTATGTGCAAATAATTGAACCTCTCTCAAATTCTACAACACTGGTAATTTAGATTCAGTTTGCCCTTCTTTTTCTAGTTCTCCCAGGTCTGTATCTACATTATTGACTGTGATCTTTCTTCCTTAGTATAAGCACCCATAGATATAAATTTCCCTGATTCTTTTAAATTCATACAGTATTTGATCAAATGAAAGGATTTAATTTAGTCACAAAAAGAAAAATGAAATTGTATTAGTCAGTGTTCTCTAGGGAAACAGAATCAATGAGAGGTACCTGTCAATAGTATGCAATTTTTTCTGAGTCTCATACATGACCATGGGGATGCACAAGTCCAGATTCCACAGGCAGGCTGCAACTAGGAGATCCAATGAAAGTCCAATGTAGGTTCTTGATGAGATTTGTGAGACACTGATAGTCCAAATACAGCTTGGAGATTCTCACTATCCCTTTTAAGGTATTCAACTGATTGGATATAACTTCACTCATTGCTGATGGCAATCTCCCTGATTGATGTAACTGTAATCAGCTATCTATGACTTACCACTGCAGTAAATTCAATGGTGACTAAAATCCATATATGCACTTGTATTATAGTTAGCCCAGTGCTTACTTGACCAAACAAGTGAGCAGAATTACTTGGCCAAGTTGACACATTAGCCTAACCATCACAGAAATGAATCTTGTTGGATAGAGCAATTCAAATGTCAGCTGCTGTTTTGGTAGACTGTTAACTCTGAAGGGCTTTAGATTTTATATTAGTGAATAGGTTCCATATGAAGAAGAAGTCCAACACTCCTAAGTGGAAAATCTGCTAAAATATTCTAGGTTAAATGCGGGATCCTTAATGATGTAAAACACACTAATCAAAAATGGGTATCAAAACACACTTGCCCTGAGCTTGGTGCTACCTGGTGAGAAAAGTCATCTGAATGAAGAGCCAGCATACATTCTGAAATCACAGCATTTTTGTGACCTTAAAAGCTCTAGGTGGAAAACAACATTAAATTCCTCTGACATGCTAATGGAAAAATGAAATCAAATGTAAATCCTCTCTCTTCCATCTCCTCAACGAATTCTCACAAAGATAAGCCCAACAAATTAAAAAGAACACAATTTTTAAAAGTCACCATAGACACTAAGAAAAAAAGGTGCCATGGCTAAGAGCCATAAGAAAAGCTGAGAGCAGAGATAAAAGGTTTTAACAAGTGTTAAACAAGTGTTAAACAAGTGTTTAACAAGTGTTAAAATTATTCAGGCAGAGGTCATGAAACAACTCTTTTTAATGAACATTAGAAAATTAAAAGAATGTTGTAAATACCTAAAATGGCATGAACATTTAAATAACTAATCAAATAGAACCTCTATGTTCAAAATACACAATGATGAAAATTAAAAATATCCATGTAGGGGAACTGAGAGAAATTTAAGTATAGTAAAAACCAAAGCCCCTCCCTACCATGAAGCAGAAATTAGAAAATAAAATAATATTTGTGGACTTTCTCTACGTCTATCTCTGTTTCCCTGTAGTTACTGCCTCTTATGTATTCCCTCTCAAGATGTTTCTTTCCCATAGCAAAACAGAACTGCTCTGGTTCATTCCAGTGACTTTTTTGTCCCACGGGCTGTTTCCTCCTAAGTTAATAGATAAATACAAAATATGTTCATTCCGGAAACTCAAGGAATAAACCTGATAGGAGCTACAGTTTAAGTAATGTATCTCAAACATATGTGGGTGCTTCCAATTCCTCTAAGAGTGATATAGAAGTGAGAGGAAAATGGAATGTTATATTAGTAGAAGACACTCAGGGACGAAATCCAAGACCTACTCAGCCAATACTTACACCTAAACATTTGCTTTCCTTTGAAAATCAGCTCCTGCAGGGAGGACGAAGTCATTGCTCCGGGGTTTGAAATATACACACTTTGGCATTGGCTACATTTTTATGTCATGTTACAAAGAGTAAGGGCTCTTTTACTGATTTCCTCTGTGTCTTAGTTTAAATGATGCTCCCTGGACCTGTGTCTTTAGTCTGACTTCCCCACTCTGAAAAATTGTTCATCTTTTCTAAATTTCACATAGTTTCATCCCAAGAAATAATTTTTCTAATTACTCAACATAATACAATTAAACAGAACAGAGCTCACTCAAAATGAGATTTTTGTTCCTTCTATATAACATTTTATGGTTTGAAGACAGCAACCAAGGTCCCCATTTCTCCAGGGAAAATAATAGTATTTCCCTCTGTAACCTGGTGTTTCTCTCTCACTCAATTCATGGAAATGTCTTTAGTGGAAATTAATATTGTAATGACTCTCTTCAAGTTTTCCCTTTTAACAAAACCCAAAACTGCACTTAAGTTTCACCAATAACAGACACTTGAATGACTTTTCTTTAAGCCATTTATAGATTCTTCAAGAATAAAATTTAGTTTTCCATGGGAACAAATTTATACTCTCCATTCAACATGAATCATTATTTTACCACCTATTTTAAGGGTTGTGTAGAGGAATAAAATTTCACTGGAAAAGTGCAGAAACATTTTTGGTGAGATAAAAATAGGAAGAGGAGGAATGTGGAAGTAAATAGAGATCTAGGAGTACATGGCAGAGTTAAAACAGCCTCCAACACTCACTCGTGATATGCTCTACAAAGCATCTTTTCTTAAGAACTAATGTACCTATTAGGTGTGTTAGAAAGGAAATGGGAAAATTCTTTGGGAATTTTGAAAGAGATAAAATATCCTTTTTTTCCAAAAGTACACTCAAAGTAGAAATATAAGTGGCATCTGCTATTGAGTGTACATGTTATGGTGTGAACTGGGTAGCATGAACTGGCCTTTAGCAGCCATATCTTCCCATTCTGGTTTGCATTCCTGTACTCCAGGGGATGGAAAGGCACACTGCCTATATTATCAACATTTATGGCAAGATGTTTCTTACTACCTGGATTGCAGAAAATGCAGCATATTTGTGAGCCAAGTATTTCAGTGGATTCTTGCTCATTATACAATATTCCTCATGATAGCAAAAGTATCAACTTAGTTTGCCTAAGTTTCAGTGTTTTTTACTTCCATTTACTTAAAAGGCATACCTCTAGCTTCTTCAACAATATTGAAAGTATGTAATAGTTTGATATACTTATGAATTCCGAAAATAGATTTTGGATCATGTTTGTAATCTGGACTGTACCAGGGCATGATTGAATTATGACTGGGGCTTTGATTGGGCCATGTCTTTAGGGCATTGAGTCCACACCACTTGGTGGATGGGGACTCACAGATAAAAGGCAAGGCAAAGGAAACAGTTAAGGGATTTTCGTGTTGGAGTTTGATGGTGAAGCTTAAGCTGGAGTACCAGAATGTAAGCTCACAGAGGAAAGAGAAGCTAGCCCCAGGAAGAGAGGAACCTGAGCCCAGGAAGAAGCAAGTCCTGGGAAGAAAGGAACCTTGAACCCAGAGAGAAGCAAGACCCTGAAAAGGAGGAAAGCAGTAAGCCTGAACCCTCACAGCCATCAGCAGCCATAAGCTCCAATACATGAAAATAGCCTTTGGTGAGGGAAGTAACTCATGCTTTATGGCCTGGTATCTGTAAGCTCCTATCCCAGATAAATATCCTTTATAAAAACCAACCAGTTTCTGGTATTTTGCATCAGTACCCCTTTTGCTGACTAACACAGAATTTGGTACCAAGAGTGAGGTAGTGCTTTTGCAATAACCAAAATGCTGGAACGGTTTTATAAATAGGTAAGGGGTATTTTTTGGAGGAATTGTGAAATGCTTGATGGAAAAGGCCTAGATCTGTTTGAAGAGACTGTGGATAGCAATAGGGATGCTAAAGAGTCTTTTTATGATGCCTTAGAAGTCAATGATGAAACTAGTACTGGAAACTAAAACTGGAAACCATGTTTTAAAGTTGCAGAGAATTTAGCAAGTTTAACTCCTGGTGTTTTATGGAAGGCAGAACTTGACAATGGCAAGCCTAGGCATTTAGCTGAAGAACTTTCCAAAGTAAAGCTGGACAATGTGACTTGGCTTCTACTTGCAGCTTAAAGGAAAATGCTAAATAAGAGAGATATGCTGAGGACTGAACTTTCGGGCACAAAGAAAACAGAAACTGATACTGGAAATTCAAACCTTCTGGAAATCAAGCTCCCAGATGAAAGTGCCCCATTGGAGGATTTAACTAAACCTGGAACTTGTAAATCCGGATTGGAGATGCAATTATGTTGGAAAGAGTAGTGGAAAGTTTTACTGTCTAATGGCTTGGACCCCTACTATCTGCATTCTAAACCAACAAGGTTTTTGTAAGAGCTATAAGAATAAAACCACTGTCAGCTTGGACTAAAAGGGACATGGAAAGGAGAGATTGGAGGAGAAACAGCTTCAAGAGGAAAACGATGGAAGCTGAGATCTGGAATTAAACATCACCTTGGGCCAAGAGAAGAACCCCACACATGTGTACACAGAGGGTGAGTTTGCCCCAGCAGTTGAAAAGGATGGATGTTCCCACCCAATGTTCTGGGAGATTTTTCCCCCCAGGGTACTTACAGGGTGGAGCACATTCCCCAAGAGTTATGGCAGTTTAGGGCAGCACCCCACAGGTCTGAGAAAGGTGTACCTGTCCCCATTGATTATGGAAGGCCAGGAGGTCAACTCATAGCTCTGCCAGGGTTGAGCCTGTAGGCCAAAGGTTAGGCAGAATGTTGTCTTCACATTACTATGCTAGGTGAGTTAAGACTCTAAGCCAAAGTTTGGGTAAGGTGTGGCAATCACCCCAACACTCTAGAGGAAGATGTCCCAGATGCTTGATGAAGGTGGAACCAAGAATATGGCCATTGGGCCAGCCTGTGGAAAGGGTGCCTTCCCATAAGGCACCAAGGAGAAGAAACCATCATCTTAAGAATGACTCTCAGACTGCAAATGAATGGAGGATGCCCTGCAGGTTTGTGAACTGTACAGGAACCATGACTCATGTTCCCCTCTAATTTTTCCTTATCGTAAAGAAAATGTTTATGCTTTGTCCATTTGTGCATTGGAAACAGATAAATTGTTTTGTAAGTTTCAGAGGACTACAGCAGAGAGGACTTTGTCCAAGACAAGCTGCATTTCTTTAAATTGAATCTGATACAATTTAATATTTGCATTGTTATTGATTTAAGGTTCTTTTAGAATATTTTTTTTTTTTTTTTTTTTTTTTTTTTAGGGACTTGAAACAATAACCATTTATTTAGCTCATAGTTCTGTGGGTCAACAATTTGGGTTGGGCTTGGCTGATCTTGGCTAGGTTCAACTGTTGTAAGCTGAGCTCACTTGTGTCTGCAGGCATCTGCCCCATCAGCTGGGCACTGGCTGGTCTGGAATGTCCTTAGCTGGGAGGGCTCATCTCTGTTCCACATTACTCTCATCCTTCAGTGGGCCATGTGGTTCATGTAGTGGGAGCAGGATCCACCATCTCGTCTTAAATTCCACCCCTGCAGACATCGGCTCATATCCTTCCTCCACCCTCCGATTTCCTGCAAGCCTATCATTCAGTCTCTTGCTATCTAGGGCAGCTTGTTTATTTCATATCATTGAGGTCATGTAGTATTTGTCCTTCAATGTCTGGGTTGCTTCACTCAACATAAGGTTCTCAAGATTCATCCATGTTATCACATGTGTTTGTAGTGTGTTTGTTCTTACAGCCGAGTGGTATTCCATTGTGTGTATATACCACATTTTATTGATCCACTCATCTGTTGATGGGCATTTGGGTTGATTCCAACTTTTGGCAATAGTGAACAATGCTGCTATGAACATTGGTGTACATATATTGGTTTGTGTTCTTGTTTTCAGTTCTGCTGGGTATATTCCCAGCAGTGGTATTGCTGGGTCATATGGCAAATCTATGGCTAGTTTTTTGAGAAACCGCCATACTGTTCTCCAGAATGGTTGGATCCTTCTGCATTCCCACCAGCAGTGGATGAGTGTTCCCCTTCCTTCACATCCTCTCCAGCACTTGTATTCTTCTGTTTTTTTCATAGCTGCCAATCTTATGGGTGTAAGATGGTATCTCATTGTGGTTTTGATTTGCATTTCCCTGATAGCTAGAGATTTGGAACATTTTTTCATGTGCTTTCTTGCCATTTGTATTTCTTCTTCAGAGAAGTGTCTGTTTAAGTCTTTTTCCCATTTTTTAAATGGATTGTTTATCTTTTTATTTTCAAGATGTAGGAGTTCTTTATATATGCAAGTTATAAGTTTCTTATCAGATATATGATTGCCAAATATTTTCTCCCACTGTGTGGGCTCCCTTTTTACTTTCTTGACAAACTCCTTTGAGGTGCAGAAGGCTTTAATTTTGAGGAAGTCCCATTTATCTATTAGTTCTTTTGCTGCTCGTGCTTTTGGTGAGATATTCATAAATCCATTACCTATTACAAGGTCCTGTAGATGTTTCCCTACACTGCTTTCTAAGGTTTTTATGGTCTTGGCTCTTATATTTAGGTCTTTGATCCATCTTGAGTTGATCTTTGTATAAGGTGTGAGATGGTAATCCTCTTTCATTCTTCTACATATGGCTATCCAGTTCTCCAGACACCATTTGTTGAATAGGCCACTCTCTCCCAGTTGAGAGGGTTTGGTGGCTTTATCGAATATTATGTGGTTGTATATGTGAGGTTCTATATCAGAGCTTTCAATTCGATTCCATTGGTCTATATGTCTCTCCTTATGCCAATACCATGCTGTTTTCACCACCGTAGCTTTATAGTATGTTTTGAAGTCAGGTAGTGTGATTCCTCCAATTTCGTTTTTCTTTTTCAGTATGTCTTTGGCTATTCGGGGTCTCTTTCTTTTCCAAATAAATTTCATAGTTAGTTTTTCTAGTTCCTTAAAGAAGGCTGCATTGATTTTTATTGGGATTGCATTGAATGTGTAGATCAATTTTGGTAGGATAGACATCTTAATAATGTTCAGTCTTCCTATCCATGAACAAGGAATAGTCTTCCATTTATTTAGGTCTTCTTTGATTTCCTTGAACAATCTTGTATAGTTCTCAGTGTATAAGTTCTTTACCTCTTTAGTTAAATTTATTCCTAAGTATTTGATTTTTTAATTTACTATTGTGAATGGTATTTGTTTCTTGATTTCCTCCTGATCTTGCTCATTATTGGTGTACAGAAATGCTACTGATTTTTGCGCATTGATCTTATAACCTGCGACTTTACTAAACTCATTTATGAGTTCTAGAATCTTCGTTGTAGATCTCTCAGGGTTTTCTATGTATAGGATCATGTCATCTGCAAATAATGAAATTTTGACTTCTTCCTTTCCAATTTGAATGCCTTTTATTTCTGGTTCTTGCCTCAGTGCTCGAGCAAGTACTTCTAAGACAATGTTAAATAGGAGCGGCGACAGTGGGCATCCTTGTCTTGTTCCTGAGTTTAGAGGGAAGGAGTCTAGGATTTCTCCATTGTAAACAATATTGGCTTTAGGTTTTTCATATATACTCTTTATCATGTTCAAAAAATTTCCTTGTATTCCAATCATTTGGAGTGTTTTTATCAAGAAAGGGTGCTGTATTTTGTCAAATGCTTTTTCTGCATCAATAGATATAATCATGTGATTTTTTTCCTTCAATCTGTTTATATGGTGTATTACGTTGATTGATTTTCTTATGTTGAACCATCCTTGCATACCTGGGATGAATCCCACTTGGTCGTGGTGTATAATTCGTTTAATGTGTTGTTGAATACGATTAGCAAGTATTTTGTTAAGTATTTTTGCGTCTAGGTTCATTAGAGAAATTGGTCTGTAATTTTCCTTTCTTGTGATGTCTTTGTTTGGCTTTGGTACTAGGGTAATGTTGGCATCATAGAAGGAGTTGGGTAATGTTCTTTCTGTTTCGATGGTTTGGAATAGTTTCAGCAGGATTGGTGTCAGTTCTTTCCGGAATGTTTTATAGAATTCACCTGTGAAGCCATCTGGCCCTGGGCTCTTCTTAGTTGGGAGATTTTTAATAACTGATTCTATCTCTCTGCTTGTGATTGGTTTGTTAAGATCATCAATTTCTTCTTTTGTCAATATGGGCTGTTTATGTGTTTCTAGGAATTTGTCCATTTCCTCTAGATTGTCGTTTTTGTTGGAATATAGTTTTTCAAAATATCCTCTTATGATAGTCTTTATTTCTGTGGGGTCAGTGGTGATATCGCCTTTCTCATTTCTTATTTTGTGTATTTGCATCTTCTCTCTTTTTTTCTTTGTTAGTGTTGCTAAAGGTTTGTCAATTTTGTTAATCTTCTCAAAAAACCAGCTCTTGGTCTTGTTTATCTGTTCAAGTGCTTTCTTATTTTCTATTTCATTTAGTTCTGCTCTTATCTTTGTTATTTCCTTCCTTCTTCTTCCTGTTGGGTTACTTTGTTGTTGTTTTTCTAATTCCTTCAAATGTGCAGTTAGTTCTTCAATTTTTGCTCTTTCTTCTTTTTTGATATATGAATTTATGGCTATAAACTTCCCTCTCAGTACTGCTTTTGCTGCATCCCATAAATTTTGGTATGTTGTGTTATCATTATCATTTGTTTCAAGGTAGTCATTGATTTCTTTTGAGATTTCCTCTTTGACCCACTGTTTTTCTAAGAGTGTGTTGTTTAATTTCCAAATCGTGGTGTGAAATCTGGGCTTCTTTCCCTTGCAAATCTCCAGCTTGACTCCACTGTGGTCAGAGATAATGTTTTGTATGATTTCAATCTTTCTGAATTCGTTCAGCCTTTCTTTGTGGCCTAGCATATGATCTATCTTGGAGAATGATCCATGTGCGCTTGAGAAAAATGTATATCCTGCTGTGTTTGGGTGTAGCGATCTATATATGTCTATTAGATCGAGCTCCTCTAATATACTATTCAGATGTTTTGTTTCTTTGGTGATTCTCTTTTGAGATGTTCTGTCCAGAGTTGATAGTGGTGTATTAAAATCCCCCACTACAATTGTAGATGTATCTATTCTTTCACTTAGTTTTTCCAGCGTTTGCCTGATGTATTTAGAGGCACCCTTGTTAGGGGCATAGATATTTATGATTGTTCGATCTTCTTGACAGATTTTCCCTTTGACTAAAATGTAGTATCCTTCTTTGTCTCTCACAATTGTTTCACATTTAAAGTCTATTTTGTCTGATATTAATATAGCTACTCCTGCCTTTTTTTGGTTATTGTTAGCTTGTATGATTGTTTTCCAGCCTTTCACTTTCAATCTCCATGCGTCTCTGGGTCTAAGATGTGTCTCTTGTAGACAGCATATGGATGGGTCATATTTCCTTATCCAGTGTCCCAGTCTGAATCTTTTGATAGGTGAGTTTAATCCGTTGACATTCAGTGTTATTACTATCAAGGAATTATTTGTGTTAGCCATATTTTGATTGGATTTGTGTTTGTCATATTTTGTTTGTATATTTTTTTTTGTCTTTTTTGTTGTTGTTGTTGGTCTTATACTCTCCTCCAACTTTGCCTTTCCTGTTTTTTCCTTTCTTCCTGCAGAACTCCCTTTAGAATTTCTTGAAGGGGAGGTTTCTTGTTGGTATACTCTTTCAGTTTCTGTTTGTCTGCGAATATTTTGAACTCTCCATCATGTTTGAATGCTAGTTTAGCTGGATAGAGTATTCTTGGTTGGAAATTTTTTTCCTTTAGTACCTTGACTATATCATACCACTGTCTTCTTGCCTCCATGGTTTCAGAAGAGAAATCAGCACTTAATCTAATTGAGCTTCCCTTGTATGTGATGGTTTTCTTTTCTCTTGCTGCTTTTAGGATTTTCTCTTTGTCTTGAGCATTGGATAATTTGACAAGTATATGTCTTGGGGTGGGCCTGTTGGGGTTTATGACTTGTGGAGTGCGCTGTGCTTCTTGGATATGTACATCTGTCTCTTTCAGTAGATTTGGGAAGTTTTCAGCCATTATTTCCTGCATCACTCTTTCTGACCCCTTTCCCTTCTCTTCACCTTCTGGAATGCCTATAATACGTATGTTTGAGCGTTTTGCATTGTCATTCAGGTCCCTAAATCCTAATTGGATTTTTTCTATCTTCTTATTGACCCCTTCTACTATCTGTTTGATTTCTGATGTACTGTCTTCCACATCACTAATTCTCTGCTCTGTCTCTTCTAGTCTGCTGATATTTGCTGCAAGTGTATTTTTGATTTCTTGAACTGTGGTGTTCATTCCCATCATATCTGTTATGTTTTTGCGTATGTCTGCAATTTCCCCTCCAAGTGATGTCTTCATGTTGTTAACCTCTTTCATTACTGCATCAAATTTGTCGGTGATAAATGTTCTGAGATCTTTCATTGCTTGTGCCAAGTTTTGCTCCCCTTCGTGATTATTGGTTTGTTGATTGGATTCAGCCATGTTTTCCTGATTATTGGTTTGGTTCGTAGATTTTTGTTGCTTCCTGGTCATCTCTTTATTTTGACGAATTTAATCAGTTCCTTAGCTTCTTTGTCTGCTCTTGGAGGTTAATTAGTTGTTATTTTTGCACAGGTGTTATATCTTCTCTTTGTCACTTTTTTCTTCTTATTCTAGTTACTTGTTGTTGGTTAAGTTCACTTTAGAGGAAAGTATTAGTGTTGGGGAAAGGCAATTGTGTAAGCAAGGGAAAAGTGTAAAGTTGTATTGGTGATGTATGTTAATAAAGGAGGAATATGAGATCTGGAAGGATGGAGGTTAGATTCATGTAGATTGTATAGAGTTATAGCTGTAGGTAGAGTACCTTTTATGAAGTTGATGACTGAATTTGGGAGGAATATGGTATGAACTACACAGCTATTGTTTTCATGAGAGAGGGAAAAAGAAAAGAAAGGTAATAGTTTCAAGAGTGGATAATAGACAGAAAACAGAACAAAGGTATTAGAAATTAAGAGTTAGACACTTTGTGGATCAAAGAACGGGAGGTGGGGGGTGGAATATAGGAGAGACAGTAGATGATAGTGGATATCAAGATGCAGGGGAAGGGGGATAGTGTAGGTAGCCTAAATCAGTTCACACAGAAATGAGGCAGTGGAGGATGGGAAAACCCAGTAAATGTGAGGTGTTCCCTGAAAAATATGGAACGCTTCACGAATTTGCGTGTCATCCTTGCGCAGGGGCCATGCTAATCTTCTCTGTATCGTTCCAATTTTAGTATATGTGCTGCCGAAGCGAGCACTTAGAATATTTTAATGTCTTTTTGGAATTCAGAGTGTGGAGTGTAGCAGTTTGGTATGGTTGTGAATTCCAAAAATAGATATTGGATTATGTTTGTAATCTGGTCTCTATCTGGGCATGACTGAGTTATGATTGGGGATTGATTGGGCAATGTCATTAGGGTGCTGAGTCCCCAACCCTTGGTGAATGGCTTGAGAGATAAAAGGCATGGCAAAGAGCAGAGTTAAGGGGTTTTGATATTGAAGTTTTGATGTTGGAGTTTGATGCTGAAGCCTTAAGATGGAGTCCGAGAAATTAAACTCACAGTGGAAAAAGAAGCCATCCCCATGAAGAGAGGAACCTGAGCTCAGGAAGAAGCAAGTCCTGGCAAGAAAGGAACTTTGGGCCCAGAAAGAAGCAATACCCTGGAAGGGAGGAATGTGGGAAGCCTGAACCCTCACAGCTATTAGCAGCCCTCTTGTATCAACACTTGAAAATATACTTTGGTGAGGGAAGTAACTCATGTTTTATGGCCTGGTATCTGTAAGCTCCTAAATAAATCCCTATATAAGAACCAACCCCTTTAGCTGACTAATACAGAGTACATGCTTATAAATTACAACATTCATAAATAGATTTTTTTCACAAAGGAGTTTCTGCTTAAAGAAAATAAAACATGCAGGTTAACTACTTGACAGGGAAACTCATTCCAAAAATACAGTCTTGCAGGATAGGAAACTGGGAATTTATATAACATGTTGGGAGTGAGGACAGCAATGACACCATTTCCATTGGATAAAATTACACACCAGTGTATGTATAACACAGGAAAACCTTATTCACAATATTTTCTTTGCAGTTACTGTTAAAGTGTGTGCCTAGGGGTTATTTTGGCAAACTGACTGATTTATGTGATAAACAATTTTGTTGGTAATCACAATTCAACGAATATGATGTGAGATGATTCTTTTACTTGCACTGAAGCGTTTTTTGATAAAAAGGGGCAAGTTGAGGATTTTCACTTCTCAAATTATAGAAATGAGTCAAAACTCATTTCTCTGAAAGTACAGTTCTAATTTGGGTATGGCTCTAAAGCAGAGTCTAATCCTGTGTGCTCATACATTACAAAATATAATAAATTCATGGCTTTCCAAATAAAGTAAAATGAGAAAAAGGATATTTTTGGTCAAACTTGGACACTGGAAGAAATAGAAGACATCAACAAACCAATCACAAGTTAAGAGATGGAAACAATCACAAAAACTTCCCAAAGATGAAAAGCCCAGGACCAGTTGGCTTCACAGGTGAATTCTACCATTCACTAAAATATGAACTAATACTGATTTTTCTCAAGCTCTTCCAAAATACCGAACAAGAAAGAATGTTACCAAATTACTTCTATGAAGCCAACATCACCCTGATATCAAAACCAGATAAAAATACTATTAAAAACATTACAGACTAATATCTCTAATGAATATAGATGCCAAAATTCTCAACAAAATACATGCAAACAATCCAAAAGCACAATAAAAGAATTATACGCCATGATCAAGTGGGTTTTATCCCATATGTGCAAGGGTGAGTAAACACAAGAAAATTAATTAGAGTAATAAACCACATTAATAAATTGAAGAAGAAAAACCACATGATCTTCTCAATTGATGTAGAAAAGGTGCGGCGGCTTGCTCGGTCGGTAGAGGTGGGGTCTGGCTGCGGACGAGGGGTCGGTCCAGCTCTGGACGAGGGGTCGGTCCCACTTGGGACGAAGGGTTGGTCCCACTTGGGACGAGGGGTCGGTCCGGCAGCAGACGAGGGATCGGTCTCACAGGGGTTGCGCGGTTCGGCTGACGGGGTCGCCCGGCGAAGCCGGCGACGAAGGGGTCCCCCGGAGAAGCAGGCGACGAAGCGGTCACCCGGAGAAGCAGGCGACGAACTGGGGACAAGGGAGGCCAGGCCCTTGTCGGGGGCTCTCAGGACTGGAGGGCGCACGGCAGAAGAACTACCGCGGAGACAAGGTAAACACGCAAGTCCAACTTTATTGAGGGAGAGGCAACAGTTTTATAGGGGCTGGGGAAGGCTGATTGGTTGAAGCCACGCCCTGTTCTGATTGGTTGCCGGTGAAAGGTCAGTGGGCAGTACTGGAAGGGGGAGGGGTGGTGGTTAGGGATTGGCTGTCGCTGTTGCTGGGGGAAGGGGCAGGGTTTAGGGATTGGTGGCTGCTGTTGCTGGGGTGGAGGGCAGACTTGAGTTTCCCGCCCACGCCTGGCTGTTGCTGCTGTCGGGGGAAGGGAAAAGGGCAAACTGGATTTTTCTGCCCATGCCTTGCTGTTGCTGCTGTCGGGGGAGGGGAAAAGGGCAGACTGGATTTTTCCGCCCTGCGCCTGCACAGGGAGAAAGAAGAAGAAGGGTGCCGCCCCACAGGCATCGTGTGGCACCATCCAGGGAGGAGGGGCAGCCGCGGAAGCATGGCTGCCGAGAAGGGGAGACCCGAGGGCACTCTGCGCCCATGCCGAGCTTCCTTCAGGAGTGGCGGTGAGTCCGACCAGCCACCCTATTATGGGGGCAGCGGAATTAGGCCTACCGCAGCTGCCCCCCGCCAGGCCAGCAAACCACACTTCAGCCCGAGGGGTGACCGCAAAAAGGCATTTGGCAAAATACCTTTTTGGCATCCTTTCTTGATAAAAAGATTCCAAAAGTTAAGAATGTATGGAAGCTTTCTCAATATGGTGAAATGCATATTGAAAAACCTACAGCTAGCATTTGTACTCAATGGTGAAAGGCTGAAAGTTTTCCCACTGAGATCAGGAACAAGACAAGGATGCCCACTCTTGTCATTATTATTCAATATTGTGCTAGAAGTTCTAGATAGAGCAATTAGGCTAGACAAAGAAATAAAAAGCACCCAAATAGGAAAGGAAGAAGTAAAAAAGTAAAACTTTTCAGTATTCACTGATAACATGATCCTGTATCAAGAAAACCCTGAAAGAAACACAACAAAGCTACTAGAATTAAAAGACAAGTTCAGAAAAGTGGCAAGATACAAAGTTAATATGCAAAAATCAACACCATTTCTATACATTACTAATGTAAAACCTGAGGAGGAAATCAGAAAAAAAAATCCATTTGTAATAGTGTGTAAAACAATCAAATATTTAGGAAAAAATTTAACCAAGGACATCAAAGACCTATATCCATCAAACTACAAAATATTGCTTAAAAATGAAGAAAACTTAAATAAATGGAAGGACATTACATGTTCATGAATTGGAAGACTAAATATTGTTAAAATGTCAATTCTACATAAACTGATTTACAGATTCAATGTAATCTCAAAAATCCCAGTGGTCTTTTTTGCAGAAATAAAAAATCCAATAATGAAATTTATTTGGAAAGATTAGGGGCCCTGTATTAGTCAGCCAAAGGAGTCCTGATGCAAAATCACAGAAATTGGTGGGTTTTTATAAAGGGTATTTCTTTTGGGTAGAAACTTACTGTTCCCTGGCCATAAAGAGTAAGTTACTGCCCTCACCAAAGTCTTTTGCCATGTGTTGGAGCAAGACGGCTGCCAATGTCTCTGTGGGTTCAGGGTTCCTGTGTTCCTCTCTTCTGTGTCTTGCTTCTTTCTGGGTTCAGGTACCCTGCTTTTTCCACAAGGTCAGCTGTAGGCTATGAGGCTTTCTAGGCTATGCCTCTCTCCACAAGTTCACATGTAGACTATCAGGCAAATGGCTCTGTCACTCTCCCTGGAGTTTCTGCAGTGTCTAAGGAGCTGTCTCTATTCCCTTGTGTTCTTCTCCTGGTTCAGATCCTCTCTTCCCAGGACTTTCTTCTCTTTCCTTTGTGTGCTTACATGCTGGGGCTCCAACTTAATACATTTGCATCAAACCCCAACATCAAAACTCCAACATCAAAAACATCCAACTCTGTCCTTTGCCATGTCTTTCATCTGTGAGTCCTATCCCTCCAACAGATGGGGACTCAACACCCTACTGACATGACCAAATCAAAGCCCTAATCATAATTTAATCATGCTCAAATACAGACCAGCTTACAAACATATTCTAATATCTATATTTGAACTCATAGCTACATCAAATTGCTATAGGCCCTGAATAGCAAAAGTGTGTCTTAAAAAAGAAAAAAGAAATTGAGGACTCTCACTTCCTGACTTTAAATTATATTACTTAGCTACAGTGGTAAAAATAAATAAAATAAAAATCATGGTACTGGCATAAGGATAGATAGATTTACCATGGAACTGAATCACAGACTCAAAAATAGGCCTTTGCAACTACAGTCAAGCAACTTTTCCCAAGGCTTTCAAACCCACCTGGCTGGACCAGAAGAGTCTATTCAACAAATGGTGCTGGGAGAACTAGACAGCCAAATTCAAAAGAAAGAAAGAAGACTCCTATCTCACACCTTATACAAAAATTAATGCAAAGTGGATCAAGGACTTAAATATAAAAACAACAACCTTAAAACTGCTAGAAGAAAATATAGGAAAACATCTTCGAGATCTTGTGGCAGGATGTTGTTTCTTAAACTTTAGAAACAAAGCATGACCAACAAAAGAATTTTAGAGAAATTGGATCTCCTCAAACTTCAACACTTTTGCACCTCAAAAGACTTGTTTAAAAGGGTGGAAAGGCAGCCACTTCAATTAGAGAAAAATATATGTCAATCACACATCTGATAAGGGCTTAATGTCCATTATATATAAAGAGATCATACAGCTCAACAATAAGAAGACAAAGTATCTGATTTTAAAATGGGCAAAAGAATTCAAAAGACTATTGTCCAAAGAATAAATACAAAAGGCAAAGAAACGCATGAAAAAATGTTCAACATCACCAGTGATTAGGGAAATTAGAATAAAAAATGCAATGAGATACCATTTCACACTTATTTCACTGGCCGCTATTAAAAAGTCAAAAAACTGTAAATGTTGGAGAGGATGTGGAGAGATAGGAATGCTTATTCACTGTTGGTGGGAATGTGTAATGGTACAACCACTGTGGAAGACTGTTTGGCACTTCCTACGGAAATTGAATATAGACTTGCTATGGAACCCAAAAATGCCACAACTAGGTATATACCCAGATGAACTGAGAGCAGTGACACAAACGGATATCAGCATACTGATGTTCATCACAACATTATTCACGATAGCCAAAAGTTGGAAACAATCCAGGTGTCCATCAACTGATGGATAGATAAACATATTGTGGCGTATACACATGATGGAATATAATGCAACAGGAAGAAGAAATGAAGTCATGAAACATATGACAACATGGATGAACCTGGAGGAAATTATGTTGAGTGAAGCAAGTTGAACACAAAAGGACAAATACTGTATGATTGCCCTATTGTGAACTAAATATATTATGTGAAATATAAATATTTAAGTGAAATTTAAATATTGGTAGAATTGCATATATAAGACCATTTTTCTTTGAAGCTGAACAAATATAAGTTAATAGTACAAAATGTTAATATCAGAGGAAAAACATTATACTAAAGAGATGAGACACAGAGAACTACATATTATATAATTTCATATATAAATTGTATATATATATAATGTATATATAAATCAATTGATAAAGATGAGAGCAGATTAGCAGTTACATATGTCTGAAGAAGTAATGCTAAGGGGTGTGGAGTCTTTCTTTTTGGAGTAATGAAATTGTTCTAAATATTTAAATGTTGAAGGTACAACGTTGTGATTATACTAAAAGTCATTGATCGTACTCTTTGGATAGAATAGCCAGAAACAGCAGCTATGTACAATGGGGGAAGCATAGAGAATTGAGAGGCGATGAATTTTCTTGTTTGTTTGTCTGTTTTTTGTTTATTACGACTATTGAAATAATGAAAATGCTCTAATAATGCTTGATGTGATGAACACACAACTATGTGATTTTAGAAATTACCATCGATTATAGACTTTGGATGGATTGGATGCCTATTAATATGTATCGATAAAATTGATTTGCTGAAAAAAATTAGCATTATCAGAACAATTCTATTTCCACAATGCCACACTTATTTGCCAATCAAAATGAGGATTCTAAGGTCAGGTGATGAAGGTAGCATTCACTTTACTCTACTTCACAAAGAACATTTATGGTCTGCATAGAATCCCTGATATTATTACCTAGTATTTGTGAATAATAGTTCAACAAGACAGTCTGCAACTGGTGAAATTGCCGTGTTGTTTTATATGGTCTATAAATAAGGTGTTATTATAGAAATTGCCAAGGAAAATTTCCTGAAAATGCTCCTGCCTATCACAATAATTTTTAAAGAGCCATATTACGTCCCTGGAAGAACCACAGATTGCTGGGACCTTCAACACTGGAAAAATCAGAGGTTCTAATGTCTGTTACATCCTCACCTATCTTATGTTGGGGAAAGTGCAGGAGAAAATCATATATCAGAGATAGAATAATGTGAATTACTGTAAACTTAAACAGATAGTGGATCCAGTGCAGGATGTGGCCTCTTTCTGGAACCAGTTTACACAAACCCTGGAAATGGGGTCACAGCCCTTGATAACACAAAGGATTTTTCACCAGAAGCATATAACACAAGGGCAGTTGCTTTCATTTGGCAGGGACTGAGTACAACTCCTTGACTCCAGCACCTCCTATAATTTATAAAATGTATACCCAATACCCTATATTAAACATTATGCTGCAAATTTGGGCAGGTCATTCTGTTTTCAACACTGAAACCAGGAAATACAAATAGAGAAGTCAAATGATTAAAAAAAAACAATAGAAGAAATAGGTGTTTTGATGTATAAAAATTAAAAAGATAGAATTCTGGAAAATTGGTAAATGCCAGATAATCAGAAGATAAACTGATAAAAGCATCTAGATTTAGATCTCACATTGTTTGATATCAGTTAATCATAAACAAGTTTCTATATCTGAGAAAAATGATACTTTTATAGGGAGAATGTTTAACTTCTGGAGATTTTTTTAAAGGTGTGCTTATGCCCTTATTTCTAAGACTGTAGATAAAGGGGTTCAGCATGGGAGTGACCACCATGTACATCACTGAGGGTATGGCATTTTCCCTTGAATTTGGGGTAGCAGCTGATCTCAGATTCATAAAGCAAGGACACAACTGAGAGATGAGACCCACAGGTGAAAAATTCTTTATACTTGCCCCCAGCAAATTCTTAAAATGGAAGATAAAATCTTAGAGTAAGAGAAAAGGATCACAGTAAGGGTAAATAATAACCCGTAAGTCCAGTTGCAAAATACAACACCAGATCTTTGAGAAAGGTGTCAGAATAAGCAAGTGGGACCACCTGATTAAGTTCACAGAAAAAAATGATGGATTTTCAAATATGTACAAAAACACAATTGCAAAATCATTAAGGCATGTAAAAGAGAGTCCAGAGCACTCAATAATCATTTTGCCAGTAGCAGGAAGACACAATTTGAGGTTCATGATGACCACGTAGTACAGGCAATGACAGATGGCCTTGAAGCAGTGACAAGCTATACCAAACAGAAGGAATGTGTCTAATCCTCAAAAAAGCATGAAAAATACATCTGACTGACTGTCAAAACCACTACCTGGAGCAGAAATGTCTATCCAACAAATGGTTTTGAGAGAACTAGATATCGACAGCCAAAAGAAAGAAATCGGACCCCTAGCTCATACACTATAAAAAACTCAAAATGGATAAAAGACTTAAATATAGAAGAAAAAACCATAAATCTCCAGGAAAAAAAATTGTAGGACAACATCAAGTCCTGTTCATAGGTGGTGCTTTCTTAAACCTTACACCAAAAGCATGAGCAATGAAAGTAAACATGGATAAATGGGATCTCCTCAAACTTAACACTTTTGTGATTCAAAGGACTTCATCAAGAAGGTAAAAAGGCAGCCTACTCAATGGGAGAAGATATTTGGAAACCACATATCTGATGATAATTTTATTTCTATTCTTTTTTTTTCAAATTCTACTCAATTTATTCATTTTTTTAAAGATATTACATTTAAAAAAATGAGGTCCGCATTCGCCACTCCCACTGGCACCATCTTGCCAACTGCAGCCACTCCTTATTTCCATTCTATGCAAAGAGATCATACAACTAAACACAAAAAGAGCAAGCAATCCATTTTAAAAATTGGCAATTTTTAAAATTTCTCCAAAGAAGAAATACAAATGGCCAAGAAGTATATGAAAATATATTTCATATCACTAGATAATAGGGAAATGCAAATCAAAATGACAATGATATATCATCTCACACCACATTGAATGGCCATTACTAAAAAAAAAAAAAAAAAAGGAAAACAAAGACTTCTGAACAGAATGTAGAGAAATACATAAACAACTTCGTAGTTGATGGGATTGTAAAATAGTGCTGCTCCTGTGGAAGACAGTTTGGCAGTTTCTCAGGAAGCTAAATATAGCACTGCTATATGATCCAGCAATTCCTCTACTAGGAATATGTCCAGAACTGAAAACTGACATGAACCCACATCTGTACACTGATGGATGTTCATAGCAGCACTATTCCCAATTGCCAACAGATGGAAACCACCCAAGTGTCCATCAACCAATCAATGGATTTTTAAAAATTTGCATATATATAATGGAATACTATGCTACAATAAGAAAAAATGAATTTGGGCCACATATGATAACATAGATGAATCTTGAAGACAATATGTAAGTGAAATAAAACAGACAAAAAAGGACAAATAATGCAAGGTCTCATTAATATTAACCAAATACGAAGAACGGATGTATGGAGTTAAAACCTAGAGTATAGAGTTTCGGCAAGATGGTGGCTGCGTGAGCGTGCCTGGTAGTGTCTCTGCAGGGGGCGGCTGGGCAGCGTTGAAGGCTCTTTGAGACCGCGCTGTTTCGGGGACTTTTGCTGGTTGGAAGGTGTCTGGACGTCAATTCGGTGGGAAGGTAACAGAGAGGATACATCTATAATATATAAACGGAGGTCCCAGCTGGGCTCGGGAAGTTCCCTCCTTGGGTGGGCGGAGCCGCGGTAGCGGGTGCTCCTGAAGCTCCGGAGCCGTGGCGGCCAGGGTTTTTGTTTTTGTTTTCCTTTTACTAGAGGCTTTGCGGTGCTGAGAAATTCGCGGATACTGGGCTGGCTGGTGAGGGATTGTTGGGACAAGACTCCTTTGCAGATTGATTTGGGGAGACAGACGGTGTTTTCTTGTGAAGCGGGGGACGTTTTTGGTCGCCGGACAGGGGGGGCAGTGCTTCCGCCTGGAGCCCCATCCCCAAAGGTCCGGCTGCCGATCTGCAACGGAATTGGACTTTGGACAATAAGAGGACACAATTGGGAGACTGTTGTAGGGTGCAGTGAGGGAGGAGGACATGTCTGGAAGCTGATTGGAGGATATTTTGCGAAGTTTGGGATTTCGGATCTTAGAGTCTGTTTTCGGCGTTTCCAGCTGAAGCCCACCCCACCCGGCGGGGCTTGGGATCTGGGTCATTGAACTGGCCGTGGTGTAGAGGCGCCCTCAAGTGGCCGTTGCGAGGGAGCACAGGGAGGGAGCTGTCCAAAGGCTGATACCCTGAGGAGTTAGGTGAATTTCAGGGATCAGAAATTCAATATAAAATTCACGGATCTGGCTTCCCCCACAGGGCTGGCACCCAGCTACGGGGATCCCTGAGGGCTGTGTTGCACTGCGGGGCTCCTAAGCTTTCTGTAGACCAGATTTGAGCTTGCCAGGTCTGGGTCCCCTGAACTCTGGCGGTCCACACCCCAGACTCACACCTCTTGAGTCTTCAGTGTCTCAGACTTTCCACCCCTGAATCCATCACGCTCTGGGGTCTACCTGGGGTCCTTGAGTGCCCTGGACCTCAACGTTTGCGTTTTATCTTTAATGGTTCATATTGTTTTGTTTTTATTTTCACTTTATCTTATTTTTTACTCTTTTTGACACCCTGATTGCTAATATTGCATTATCCCCTAGTCTTTTCTCCTAGCGTCTCCCCCAAAGTCCTTTTTTTTTTTTTTTACAGATATTTAGGGGTTTTTTTGGTTGTTGTTTTAGATAGTGTTGCAATTGTGACACGTGTATACCTGTATCTCTCTCCCCCCATCTGTTCCCCACCGCTTGCCTATCCTCTTTTTCTTTCTTCCTTTCTTCTTGTCTTTCTTTTTTCTTTATTATAATTAGTGTTTTTTTTTTTCGGTTCTCTCTTTCCCTCTTGTCCCTCATTTTCCACTTATTTTATTTTAATTCAAGTACACAATACGTGCTACAGGGAACACCTCACATTTGCTGGGTTTTCCCATCCTCCACTGCCTCATTTCTGTGTGAACTGATTTAGGCTACCTACACTATCCCTCTTCCCCTGCATCTTGATAACCACTATCATCTACTGTCTCTCCTATATTCCACCCCCCACCTCCCATTCTCTGATCCACAAAGTGTCTAACTCTTAATTTCTAATACCTTTGTTCTGTTTTCTGTCTGTTATCCACTCTTGAAACTATTACCTTTCTTTTCTTTTTCCTTCTCTCATGAAAACAATAGCTTTGTAGTTCATACCATATTCCGCCTATATTCAGTCATCTACTTCATAAAAGATACTCTACCTACAGCTATAACTCTATACAATCTACATGAATCTAACCTCCATCCTCCCAGATCTCATATTCTTGCTTTGTTAACATACATTACCAATACCACTTTACACTTTACCCTTGCTGACACAATTGCCTTTTCCCAACACTAATACTTTCTTCTAAAGTGAACTTAACCAACAACAAGTAACTTGAGTAAGAAGAAAAAAGTGACAAAGAGAAGATATAACACCTATGCAAAAATAACAACTAATTAACCTCCAAAAGCAGACAAAGAAGCTAAGGAACTGATTAAATTCGTCAAAATAAAGAGATGACCAGAAAGCAACAAAAATCTACAAACCAAACCAATAATCAGGAAAACATGACTGAATCCAATCAACAAACCAATAATCACGAAGGGGAGCAAAACTTGGCACAAGCAATGAAAGAACTCAGATCATTCATCACCGACAAATTTGATGCAGTAATGAAAGAGGTTAACAACATGAAGACATCACTTGGAGGGGAAATTGCAGACATACGCAAAAACATAACAGATATGATGGGAATGAACACCACAGTTCAAGAAATCAAAAATACACTTGCAGCAATTATCAGCAGACTAGAAGAGACAGAGCAGAGAATTAGTGATGTGGAAGACAGTACCTCAGAAATCAAACAGATAGTAGAAGGGGTCAATAAGAAGATAGAAAAAATCCAATTAGGATTTAGGGACCTGAATGACAATGCAAAACGCTCAAACATACGTATTATAGGCATTCCAGAAGGTGAAGAGAAGGGAAAGGGGTCAGAAGGAGTGTTGCAGGAAATAATGGCTGAAAACTTCCCAAATCTACTGAAAGAGACAGATGTACATATCCAAGAAGCACAGCGCACTCCACAAGTCATAAACCCCAACAGGCCCACCCCAAGACATATACTTATCAAATTATCCAAGGCTCAAGACAAAGAGAAAATCCTAAAAGCAGCAAGAGAAAAGAAAACCATCACATACAAGGGAAGCTCAATTAGATTAAGTGCTGATTTCTCTTCTGAAACCATGGAGGCAAGAAGACAGTGGTATGATATAGTCAAGGTACTAAAGGAAAAAAATTTCCAACCAAGAATACTCTATCCAGCTAAACTAGCATTCAAACATGATGGAGAGTTCAAAATATTCACAGACAAACAGAAACTGAAAGAGTATACCAACAAGAAACCTCCCCTTCAAGAAATTCTAAAGGGAGTTCTGCAGGAAGAAAGGAAAAAACAGGAAAGGCAAAGTTGGAGGAGAGTATAAGACCAACAACAACAACAAAAAAGACCAAAAAAATATTCAAACAAAATATGACAAACACAAATCCAATCAAAATATGGCTAACACAAATAATTCCTTGATAGTAATAACACTGAATGTCAACGGATTAAACTCACCTATCAAAAGATTCAGACTGGGACAGTGGATAAGGAAATATAACCCATCCATATGCTGTCTACAAGAGACACATCTTAGACCCAGAGACGCATGGAGATTGAAAGTGAATGGCTGGAAAACAATCATACAAGCTAACAATAACCAAAAAAAGGCAGGAGTAGCTATATTAATATCAGACAAAATAGACTTTAAATGTGAAACAATTGTGAGAGACAAAGAAGGATACTACATTTTAGTGAAAGGGAAAATCTGTCAAGAAGATCGAACAATCATAAATATCTATGCCCCTAACAAGGGTGCCTCTAAATACGTCAGGCAAACGCTGGAAAAACTAAGTGAAAGAATAGATACATCTACAATTATAGTGGGGGATTTTAATACACCACTATCAACTCTGGACAGAACATCTCAAAAGAGAATCACCAAAGAAACAAAACATCTGAATAGTATATTAGAGGAGCTCGATCTAATAGACATATATAGATCGCTACACCCAAACACAGCAGGATATACATTTTTCTCAAGCGCACATGGATCATTCTCCAAGATAGATCATATGCTAGGCCACAAAGAAAGGCTGAACGAATTCAGAAAGATTGAAATCATACAAAACATTATCTCTGACCACAGTGGAGTCAAGCTGGAGATTTGCAAGGGGCAGAAGCCCAGATTTCACACCAAGATTTGGAAATTAAACAGCACACTCTTAGAAAAACAGTGGGTCAAAGAGGAAATCTCAAAAGAAATCAATGACTACCTTGAAACAAATGATAATGATAACACAACATACCAAAATTTATGGGATGCAGCAAAAGCAGTACTGAGAGGGAAGTTTATAGCCATAAATTCATATATCAAAAAGAAGAAAGAGCAAAAATCGAAGAACTAACTGCACATTTGAAGGAATTAGAAAAACAACAACAAAGTAACCCAACAGGAAGAAGAAGGAAGGAAATAACAAAGATAAGAGCAGAACTAAATGAAATAGAAAATAAGAAAGCACTTGAACAGATAAACAAGACCAAGAGCTGGTTTTTTGAAAAGATTAACAAAATTGACAAACCTTTAGCAACACTAACAAAGAAAAAAAGAGAGAAGATGCAAATACACAAAATAAGAAATGAGAAAGGCGATATCACCACTACCCAACAGAAATAAAGACTATCATAAGAGGATATTTTGAAAAACTATATTCCAACAAAAATGACAATCTAGAGGAAATGGACAAATTCCTAGAAACACATAAGCAGCCCATATTGATGAAAGAAGAAATTGATGATCTTAACAAACCAATCACAAGCAGAGAGATAGAATCAGTGATCAAAAATCTCCCAACTAAGAAGAGCCCAGGGCCAGATGGCTTCACAGGTGAATTCTACAAAACATTCCGGAAAGAACTGACACCAATCCTGCTGAAACTATTCCAAAACATCGAAACGGAAAGAACATTACCCAACTCTTTTATGATGCCAACATTACCCTAGTACCAAAACCAAACAAAGACATCACAAGAAAGGAAAATTACAGACCAATTTCTCTGATGAACCTAGACGCAAAAATACTTAACAAAATACTTGCTAATCGTATTCAACAATACATTAAACGTATTATACACCACGACCAAGTGGGATTCATCCCAGGTATGCAAGGATGGTTCAACATAAGAAAATCAATCAACGTAATACACCATATAAACAGATTGAAGGGAAAAAATCACATGATTATATCTATTGATGCAGAAAAAGCATTTGACAAAATACAGCACCCTTTCTTGATAAAAACACTCCAAAAGATTGGAATACAAGGGAATTTTTTGAACATGATAAAGAGTATATATGAAAAACCTAAAGCCAACATTGTTTACAATGGAGAAATCCTAGACTCCTTCCCTCTAAACTCAGGAACAAGACAAGGATGCCCACTGTCTCCGCTCCTATTTAACATTGTCTTAGAAGTACTTGCACGAGCACTGAGGCAAGAACCAGAAATAAAAGGCATTCAAATTGGAAAGGAAGAAGTCAAAATTTCATTATTTGCAGATGACATGATCCTATACATAGAAAACCCTGAGAGATCTACAACGAAGATTCTAGAACACATAAATGAGTTTAGTAAAGTCGCAGGTTATAAGATCAATGCGCAAAAATCAGTAGCATTTCTGTACACCAATAAGGAGCAAGATCAGGAGGAAATCAAGAAACAAATACCATTCACAATAGTAAATAAAAAAATCAAATACTTAGGAATAAATTTAACTAAAGAGGTAAAGAACTTATACAACGAGAATTATACAAGATTGTTCAAGGAAATCAAAGAAGACTTAAATAATTGGAAGACTATTCCTTGTTCATGGATAGGAAGACTGAACATTATTAAGATGTCTATCCTACCAAAATTGATCTACACATTCAATGCAATCCCAATAAAAATCAACGCAGCCTTCTTTAAGGAACTAGAAAAACTAACTATGAAATTTATTTGGAAAGGAAAGAGACCCCGAATAGCCAAAGACATACTGAAAAAGAAAAACGAAATTGGAGGAATCACACTACCTGACTTCAAAACATACTATAAAGCTACGGTGGTGAAAACAGCATGGTATTGGCATAAGGAAAGACACATAGACCAATGGAATCGAATTGAAAGCTCTGATATAGAACCTCACATATATAGCCACATAATATTTGATAAAGCCACCAAACCCTCTCAATTGGGAGACAGTGGCCTATTCAACAAATGGTGTCTGGAGAACTGGATAGCCATATGTAGAAAAATGAAAGAGGATTACCATCTCACACCTTATACAAAGATCAACTCAAGATGGATCAAAGACCTAAATATAAGAGCCAAGACCATAAAAACCTTAGAAAGCAGTGTAGGGAAACATCTACAGGACCTTGTAATAGGAAATGGATTTATGAATATCTCACCAAAAGCACGAGCAGCAAAAGAACTAATAGATAAATGGGACTTCCTCAAAATTAAAGCCTTCTGCACCTCAAAGGAGTTTGTCAAGAAAGTAAAAAGGGAGCCCACACAGTGGGAGAAAATATTTGGCAATCATATATCTGATAAGAAACTTATAACTTGCATATATAAAGAACTCCTATATCTTGAAAATAAAAAGATAAACAACCCATTTAAAAAATGGGAAAAAGACTTAAACAGACACTTCTCCGAAGAAGAAATACAAATGGCAAGAAAGCACATGAAAAAATGTTCCAAATCTCTAGCTATCAGGGAAATGCAAATCAAAACTACAATGAGATACCATCTTACACCCATAAGATTGGCAGCTATGAAAAAAACAGAAGAATACAAGTGCTGGAGAGGATGTGAAGGAAGGGGAACACTCATCCACTGCTGGTGGGAATGCAGAAGGATCCAACCATTCTGGAGGACAGTATGGCGGTTTCTCAAAAAACTAGCCATAGATTTGCCATATGACCCAGCAATACCACTGCTGGGTATATACCCAGCAGAACTGAAAACAAGGACACAAACCGATATATGTACACCAATGTTCATAGCAGCATTGTTCACTATTGCCAAAAGTTGGAATCAACCCAAATGCCCATCAACAGATGAGTGGATCAATAAAATGTGATATATACACACAATGGAATACTACTCGGCTGTAAGAACAAACACACTACAAACACATGTGATAACATGGATGAATCTTGAGAACCTTATGTTGAGTGAAGCAACCCAGACATTGAAGGACAAATACTACATGACCTCAATGATATGAAATAAACAAGCTGCCCTAGATACCAAGAGACTGAACGATAGGCTTACAGGAAATCGGAGGGTGGAGGAAGGATATGAGCCGATGTCTGCAGGGGTGGAACTTAAGACGAGATGGTGGTAAGTATGAACACAAAGAAGAGATAAAATGGGGGCAAGGGGTTGCCTTTGGTTGGGGTTTTACGGGTTTGAGGGTGGCTGGGGAGGGACGGTTGGGTAATGTTGCCCAAAAGTGGGGGGAGGGAGGGGTAGCATACGAACACAGGAGAGGGTTAGGAGGTGGTGGAGAGTAAAATGCCGAGAAAATAATATCAAAATATAATAAAGAGGGTTACCTGTTTAGAATGCTCGGAGGGGAGGGTCTGATGCAGGACGGGCTCCTGGGGAATGTCTAAATGCTCATTCTGCCAGAGTGGGTGACACCATGGGGTAGAATCCCAAGTAGTGAGAGTGGGGGTGGACCCACATCCTGGGGAGGACTAATGCCACCAAATAGAGGGAACTCTATCCCTCGAGAGAAAGGGTGGCTCCCAGGGCATTGGGGCAGATGAGCAAGTTAGGCCCTAAACACTATTCCATCTATCTCTGGAAGTGGCTCCTCAGGAAACGGAGGTTGACTGTCACTGTGGGCACCAAGGTGGAAGGGAAAATGGACGTTAAATGTGTGGAACCAAAGTAAATGGGGGGCAAGGGAGGAGTTTCTTGAGAGTACACAAGGATGGATATAAAACATGTAATATTACACCATAACATATAGGAGACGACAGACTGATAATGTAAACCATAATGTAAAACATAGGAGAACTAAAAATGTAAAGAACTGTGTATCCTAAAGTATGCACCATAATGAAAGCACAGATATTACCATGTTAGAAAGCTAATATCTCAGACTCTGTACATCACCTTAAGTAAATATGATGTGAATAGGGTGTAAGAGTATCGCTGTGGAAGGAAAAAGGTGTTGTGGTGAATGTATGGGAGTGTTGTATATTATATATATGCATTGCTGTGGTCTAGGACTCCTACGAAGAAACGCTGAATAATTAGGGGGGGGGGGGAAAAGGATAGGATGTGGAATTTTTTCAAGTCAACATTCTTTATCTAAGTTCTTTATCTAACTTTATCCAAGTTCTTTATCTATCCTTTAAACCCATCGCTATATGCCATTCCCTAGTAAGGGACCATGACATTATATTGGGCTTCAAATTTCGGGGAGTTCTGGATCACAGAGTGTTTCAACAATGGCAATGGAGGGATACTGGTATGGGATACCAATGACAGGTGATATATGGCTGACAGGGAGCTGTACAGAACATATGTCCAGGGTGCATGGTAATGATTGGATATACTCATAGTGGCAACAATTAAAAACCCAGCAGGGGGGGGTACTGGGTTCCTGGCCAGTGGTGCTCTGTCGTGGTCCCTAGGGGAGCAGCGATAGTCTCCCAGGTACAGCGGCGGGGACCGGGAGGGAGTGAGGGTTCAACAGTGAGCCCCTGATGCTAATGACTATGCTTGTGAGCTGATAAACCTAAAATAATAACAAGGCCTAGAGCAACATTGTGCCTGGGAATTTCCTCCTGTCAGCCTTCATGTTACTCAAATGTGGCCAGTCTCGAAGCCAAACTCAGCATGTAAATGCAATGCCTTCCCTCCAGCGTGGGACATGACACCCGGGGATGAGCCTCCCTGGCAACGAGGGACCACTATCAAATACCAACTGATGATGCAACTGGAAAAGGACCTTATATGGAAGGTTCAATGCGGATCAGCAGAATATCCATGTCTACATAAAACAACATGACTTTAAAATGCTGTTTGACCTAAAGTAAGGGGGAAATGGAAAGGAGAAATGAGTCTATATGGCTACGAGTTTCTAAAAAAGAGTCTGGAGGCTGGCAGAAGGATTGCCCTCATGCACAACTGAGCAGAGTCAGAGAGACAGATAAAGCAGATACAACCCCCAGATATTGGTTCCTATGAAGGCTAAAGAGACCCATGAGAGTTATGGTCATGGCCGATGGGGTTTACTACCAGGGCAGATGGCCCCTCTCTGGAAATGGTGTTTATGTGTGATGAATCTGGACTCAGATGGGATCTCCCTTCATAAGACTTTCATACTAATCTGCTGGAGGTGCAGTTAACGTTGGGGTTTAAGATATATTTAGGGGATTTGAATCTCTGGACTGATAATGTGATAGCCAGGTCCTGAGCCTCAACAGACTCCAGCACCTACAATCTGATTTATTGGACTTACCACACTCAGCTAAGATGGAGTTGAAGAAGGACAATCACCACACCATGGAGCCTAGAGTGATTACAACTGAAAATGGGAGGATGGCAGCCAGCATCCATGTGGAATCTGAGCCTCCTCTTGACATAGAGGTGCAATGGACACAACCAATCCAATGTCCACATAGAAGAGGTGGCATTGGATTGGGAAAAGTGGACATGGTGGACGATGGGTATGGGGAAGGGCAGGAAGAGATGAGAGGTGGGGGCGTATTTGGGACGTGGAGCTGCCCTGGATGGCGCCTCGGGGGTGATCACCGGACATCGTGGATCCTCACAGGGCCCACTGGATGGAATAGAGGAGAGTATGGGCCATGATGTGAACCATTGTCTATGAGGTGCAGAGGTGCCCAAAGATGTACTTACCAAATCCAATGGATGTGTCATGATGATGGGAACGAGTGTTGTTTGGGGGGGAGAGGGGGGGTGGGGGGGTGGGGTTGAATGGGACCTCACATATAGATTTTTAATGTAATATTATTACAAAGTCAATAAAAATAAATAAATAAATACTGTTATTCACAAAAAAAAAAAAAAAACAAAAAACCTAGAGTATACATTATTAGGGGGTAAGAGGAGGGTTGAGAAGAACTACTGCTGCTTAGTGTATGTAGTTTTAATTAACCTGACTGTAAAAGTTTGGAAATGGATAGCGTGGATGGTAACATATTATAGTGAGTAGCAGCTGGTTTATAAATGGAATTGTGGATGAAAATGATAGTCTAGGGATGTAAATATCAATTGGAAGAAAGCTAGAGAGTAATCTAGGGACTGCATTACACGTTGAACCCAGAGTTGTATGAGAATTGTGATTGATGGTACAGATGCAAGAGTGTCCTTCTGTGAGCTGGAACAGATGTGCATCACTATGCAGGTGGTGGGAATGTGGAGAAGCATGAGAAAAATACAATTGGTGTGTCATATGGACTGTGGTTAAGAGAAGCACTGTAATATTCTTGCATCAATGCCAAAGCTGTACTGTGTTGAAAATGGGAAGATATGGGAAAAGTGTGCCAAATGTTCGTTATGGACAATGGTTGGTGGTAATAGTCTGATGGTACTATTTCATAATCTGTAATAAATATTCCACCTGGTATGATGTGTTGGAGATTGGGGGTTGAATGGGAATTCTACACATGTGCATGATTGTTTTGCAAGTTCACACCTCTGTAATAAAAATATTATTTAAAAAACAGTAGGGTGGATTGGGAGAAAATAACAAATGTAAGATATGGATTATAGTTAGCAGTAATATTTGGAGAGTTTATAAAAATATTTTTCAACACTGCTAGGTGTTGGTGGAAGGGTGATGTATTTATCTGCTGTATGATGTTATGAAAAGTTTACAAAGTTTACTGTATACTTACTCTGTAGAGTAAAAGGATGTTAATGGACAATACCCATCCCCCAAAATAGAGAATATTTAGAACCGCAAGCAAGACAGTGCCATCTATCTGCCTTGTGGGATCTAAGGCCCCTCTCAATCAGAAAGAGAGTGGGAAACACGATCTCCAAATCCTCAAGCCTGGGAATGCAATTATGGACTAAAGTAGAAATTGCTATTCTAGCAATGAAAAGACTTATGTCATTGATATAAAGGCAATGGCCACCAGAAATTCTGAGGGGAGAGAAAGGGAAAAACAGTTATAATACAGGGTGTTTTCTCGGACATACAGGCTGTAGCAGTTTGATATTATTGATGAATTCCAAAAGAAATATTGCATTACATTTGTAAACTGATCTTTTCCTCTGGGCATATAGATTATATTGGATTCATAGGTTTACTTGATTAAATAATTATGTAAACCTCTTGTGCCAGTAGGGCATTGAAAAAAGGCATGGCAAAGGGCAGGTGTTAGAGTTTTAAAGTTGGAGTTTGATGCTGAAGCCTTAAACTGGCTACCCAGGAAGTAAGCTCACAGAGGAAAGAAAAGCCAGCCCCAGGAAGGGAAGAACCCAAGAAGCCTGAGCCCTCACAGACATTGGCAGCCATCTTGCTCCAACACGTGAAAATAGACTTTGGTGAGGGAAATAGCTTATGCTTTATGGTCTGGTATGTAAAACTCCTACCCCAAATAAATATCCTTTATAAAAACCAACCAAATTCTGGTAGTTTGCATCAGGACCCCTTTGGCTAACTAATACACAGGCCATTACATATTTTTTGGCAAAACTTTTAAAATTGTTCATGGAAAGTCTAAACTATAATATAAACTATAGACCATGCTTAGCACCAACGTTTCAATATGTGTTCATCAATTCTAACAACATTAAGGAAAGATGTTGTTAGTGAGGGAAAGTGTGGGAGGAGTGGAGGTGTTTATGGGAATCCCATATATTTTTGATGCAACATATATGTAATCTAAAGGCTCTTTAAAAATAAGATTTTAGAAAATGTATTAAGAAAAAAAAACTAAACATGTCAGCTCTGCAAAAGAAACTATGAAGAAAATTAAAAGACAAGTCACAAAAATGGGAGAAAATGCTTGCAATACCCATATCTAATAAAGGACTTGAATCCTAAATACATAAAGAAACTTAAAAACACAGCAATAAGTAAACAAACAGTGCAGTTTTAAAATGAACAAGAGATATGAACAGAACCTCACCAAGGAAAATAAGCACATGGAAAGATTTTAACACAATTCATCCTTAGGGACCTGCCAATTACAACTTTGTGATATCACTACACACCTTTTAGAATAGCTAAAAAAGTATGTAAAACTGCCAATACCAATTACTAGAGAGAATGCGGAGGAATACAAATTCTCATTTTGCTGTGGGAATAAAATAATACAGCCAGTTTGGAAGGAAGTTTAGCAATTTCATGCAGGGACACCCAAGAGACAAATATGGAACAATTTAAGGAACAAAATAAATAACTATTTGAGATTATAACCTAAAGTATAAAAGAAATGGCATGAGTTCATAATGATATAAATGAATGATTGGATAGAAAAGTAAGTAAATTAATGAATGAAATCACCCATGCTGAAGAATTCTAGTGATTTATGTAGATATCCTGCTCTCTTATATATATATATATAAAATATATCACAGAGCAGAGAATTTTAAAGAGAATCCCACCAAATACAATGGGGTATACTGGGGGGGGGGGGGAGATGTCAATATGTGGGAAATTCTCTGTAATAGCTTCACAATTTCTCTGTAGACTAACAGTATTCAAAAATACAGTTTATTAAAAATTAAAAGTATTATTGAAATGCAAATGCTTAGGAAACAAAGAACTCTGTGCTTGACTCCAGACTCTACTACATGCCGCCTGAGACAAGCAGTATCATTGCTGTAAGTCTCACATTAATTCAACCATAAATTCAGATTACAGATACCAATTTCTAAGTGTTATCAAAGAACTAAATGAGATATCAAATATAAAATATTAAACTTTGTGCCTAATTTTAATTAGTGAATTCTTTGATACATGACACTCTTGGAGACCATGTCTGTCCATCTATCCTACAATCCTCTCACCCTATGTCCTCTTGACAGGAGTGACTTTTTCTGTATTAAATTCCACAGCCAATTTATATGGAGAGAAATCATGATAAAAAAAAACAGTTGTGAATTTATGAGGGGTTTGTGAGCTCATGAGTATTTTCATAAAACATTGGTACTTCAATAAATTATAGGCAACTATGTTCTTTAATTCTTTGAAGAAGGAAATGGGGAAGTGGAGTTGGCCCAGTGGTTAGGGCATCCATCTACCACATGGGAGGTCCATGGTTCAAACCCTGGGCCTCCTTGACCGATGTGGAGCTGGCCCATGTGCAGTGCTGATGCGCACAAAGAGTGCCATGCCACACAGGGGTGTCCCCGTGTAGGGGAGCCCCACGAGCAAGGAGTGTGCCCCCTAAGGAGAGCTGCTCAGCTCAAAAGAAAATGCAGCCTGACCAGGAATGGCGCCACATTCACAGAGACCTGACACAACAAGATGATGCAACAAAAAGAAACAGATTCCCGTGCCACTGACAACAACAGAAGCAGACAAAGAAGAACACAGAGCAAATAGACACAGAGAACAGACAACTGGGGGGGGTGGCGAGGAAGGGGAGAGAAATAAATAAATTAATTAACTCTTAAAAAAGAAGGAAATGTACCCTAGAGATGTGCAGTGCAATTATTATGGGTTATCTGAACTCAGAGGCCAAAATCAGAGGCCTCCTCTTCCTAGGAGGAAGCAGTCCAATGGGATAAAACATGTATTTGGAGCTCCAAAGAATTCTCCCACGAGTCAACTGGCCCATGTTCACATATTATTTTAGTCTCCTACCCCAAGAAAACAGAGGAGGGTTGTTGAATATTAACAATTATAAAGTTGGCTCGATACTCCAAACTGGTAATAGAAGTGACTTGGTAAGTGTATACAGCAAAGAATATGTGCCCAATTATTGAGGTCTGCATTATAAATGATATGTACAGAGACCAGCATTTGCATATTAGAGAGAGATACACTCTAGTTGTCTATATTGGGGGAAGAGAGGTCAAACATTTCTGAGGAGAAAGCTTCTAAGGCATGATCCAAAAGATGAAGAGATGATATCCAGATGAACACAGTATGGAAAGTTGTGCAAATTAAGCAGAATCCTCACTGCTAGATCCATTTCTCATCTATTCACCAAAACAGACAATATTGAAACTCTTCAACACATTTGGTGCTGGATTACAAACTTTCTTTGCAACAAACAGGAAGAAACAAGTTTCATGGAAAAAGAGAAGTGGGAGTGATTGGTCCCCAGGATTCAAAACCATTCATTACTTTTATTTGATTTTCTAAAATAATAAAATAATGAAGAAATATTGTTAAGAGAACTTTTAATGGTGTGAAAATTATCACTGAGTGATAAAGGAGAAAATCAATGTATGATGAGTTTAATATTCATATTATGTTTTTGATAAGCTATAAATTGTCATGAATCAGTGAGTAATTACTCTGTACCTAGCAGAGTGCCTGGCACATTTCAGGTACAATACGTGTTCGTTAATGAACCAGTAGATGAAGCATCCAATTGTTACTCAGTGTCTTAAGAATTCAGTTTTCTAGGGAGCACAGAACAAGATGTAGGGGTTCTTTGTTGGAGAAGACAGACTTTTTGGGAATCTTTACGACTGAATTCCAGAATTCACTTTTCTCCCATATCCAAGTAATATCAGTGGAAGTCACACCTACCTCAAAATTCTGTGAGCTGAGAATCACATAGTTGAAGCCTGCTCCAGAGCGTGGGTTCAGTATTCTTTAAAGTCCCAACCCAGAAGGATACCCAGTACCTGCCTCTTGTGCTATTTGTATTTTTTTGAATTTTACTTGTGCATTTGTTTGTTTGCATCATTTTATACTTGAATAAATATATGGCCCCTGTTCATTGCTGGTAGGAAGGTAGATGGAGCAGAACACAGTTTGGGAGTTCCTCAAAAAGCTAAGCAAAGAATTGCCTATGTCGCAGCATTTCTACTTCTCGGTATAAATATCAAATAATTGAAAACAGGTGTTCAAACAAAAACTTGTATACCAATGTTCATAGCAGCACTATTCACAATAGCCAAATGGTGGAAACAACCAAATTTTCATCAATTGAAGAATGAATAAACAAAATGTAGCATATACATATTATTCAGACAATTAAAGAACTGAAGCCCTGATACATGCGCAACATGGATGGACATTGAAGACATTATGCTAGGTGAAAGAAGCCAGACACAATGGGCAACATATGGTGTGCTTCCATTTACATTAAGTTTCCAGAAGAGGTAAGTCCAGAAACAGAAGTCATATTAGTGCTTTCCAGGGGCTGTGGAAGGGAGAAATGGGGGTGAATTCTTAATGGATACAGGGTTTTTTTCCAGAATGAGGAAAACACTTTGGAAGCAAATAGTGTTGATGGTTGCACAACATCATGAATGCAATAGGTGCCACTGAATTGTATACTTTAAAGTGCTTAATTTTTGTCATGTGAATTTTATCTCAATAAAGAAACAAATTTCTGGCACTTTCCTAATATATATTATTTTTCAAATTGCTCATTTCACGCATAGTTATATATTTTACAGATTCAACTATGTTCCTATACCCATCACTAGATCAGAGCATGGAAATCTAGAGCCCATGCGTCAAATCGGTCCAAGAACTTTTAATAAAAAACTTTATAAAAGAACTTTAATTGAATCATTTGCTTAAGGATCCAATCTAGTTGTTTGAGAATTAGAACAGGACATTGGGTTGAAGTGGTCTGCATTTTGGGTGGAGAAAACCAAGCTAAATACTATCAGAATTATGATTTGTCTTATTTTAGCAGAAAAATTATCTGGAAGAACTTGGAATAGATTGTCCTTTTCTCCTTCTTCTGAGGGCACTGGACAACTAGGATCAAAGTGGTGATAATCCCTGGTTACTATATCTTTATCTTTAGGGATAATCTTAATTTAACTTTATTCCTGGATGTCAGTTACATTGATTTTCATTGCCTCATATAATTTTGAGTTAACTTTTTAAAACAATGCTTTAGATTACATAGTGTTACATCAAAAATATAGGGGAGGTAAAACCTCTAACACATTGCAATCAACCGAGTGAGGCTGAGCATTCCCCAGGAGGAAGAGGGGTCTGGTAGAGGGAAGAGAGTGGTTTCTTTTTTTAAGTTTGGCCAGCCAAGCCCCCTTTGCATGCCAGAGGGTGCTCAAATGACCGGTACAGATGTGGCTGCAGGGAGAGGGGAGAGCAGATGTTATCAGGCAGGCTTTCACACCCAGCCAACCTGGGAGAGAGAAGAACTAAGGTGAAGAGGTTGTAAAGATAGATGCGTAAAAACCATGACTTGGGAAACAACCAGCAAGATGGTGACAGAGTAAGCTCCTGCTACAGGGCAATTAGTAGACACCCAGAGCTATCTGGAGTTAGCTGAAGCACACGACTGGGGCCTCCAGGAGACCAGAAGAGCATCCTGACACATCCTGGAAGGAATGAAAAGAAACTGCCCATCTGCACAGATGATTTATAAGTAGAGCACTCCACACCACAGAGGCTGGTGCCTAGCCTCCACTGGAGGAACAAGTCACCTCAGGAGATGTTACAGCTGGAATTGAAAGCTCTTATTCTCAAATATGGGGGAGGAAGAGATGGTTAGACACCAAATTCAGCTACTAATGAGTAAATTCAGCAGGCAAAGTGTAATCCTAAGAACAGCTAAAGTTGAGAATGTCCAAGTCAGAAAGAGGCCAGGAGCTACCATCTCAACTCTGCACCTGGAATGAGAAGAAGCAGGGTGGAATGAAAATCAAAGTGCTGGTGGGAATTGGCTTCTTTACATCCAGATCATATTGCAGCTCTGGCCTAAGCCCCAGCCCCACCTCTGGGAGGGAGGAAGCTGAGGGGACCTATGCCAGCCTCTCTGGGAAGTTACCAGCCATGTGATGGAGGCTGGTGATTATTCTACTCTGGCAGCACAATCTGCTCCAGAAGCTATTCTGTGGTGGGAATTGGAAGCCTGATTAACAAAAACAGGGGAGCAGTAGATGGTTGGACACTGATTTTGGTTACTGATTAGTAGACTCAACTAGCTAAGGTATAACCCTAGGAACAGCTAGGATGTGAACCTGTCCAAGTCTAAAGAGGCCAGTGGCCACCATTTTGATGCCACCCCCAGCATAAGGGCAAGCCCATTGCCTGAAAATCACTGTGATGGTAGGAACCAGTTTTCTTCCCCCAGATTGCCCTGCAGTCCAAGGCTAGGCTTCTGCCCCACTTCTGGCAGAGAGGCTGATGGGCCCTGTACCAGCCTATCCAGGTAACTGCAGGTAATATTGACTGGCACAAAATGAATAATCAGAAGTCTATCCAGGCAACTGCAGTAATTTTGGACCTGAACTGCATAGATTGCAGCCCAACCTGCAACTCCATCCCCGCCCCAGGCAGGGGAGTAAGGGACGTGAAGTTTCATCAGTCTCTCTGGGCAACTACAGTCTAGGGCTGCATGACTTGGATTATTCCACACAGCTGTCACTCTGTCCCAACCCCTGGCAAAGGAGAAATTTTGGAGAAGTTTCATCAGTCCCTCTGGCAATGAGGGCAGCTTGAGCCTCCACAGCTTCTAGCACCAACTACATCCTTGGCTCCTACTGCACAATCAGCAAGGGAGAAAGGGCAAGCAGCCCTAAACTAAATTGAAAAACTGCACCCATAATAAATACTCATGTAAGCCAGATGTCCAGACACCAACAAAAAATTACAACCCACACCAAGAAACATAGAGAGATATGGTCCAGTAAAGGAACAAGATAAGCCTCCAGATGACATAAAGGAGTTCAGATATCTAATCATAGATATTCAAGCCAATCTCCTTAATAAATTCAATGAGATGGCTAAATAGATTAAGGATATTAAGAAGATATTGGATGAGCACAAAGAAGAACGTAAACACATACATAGAAAAATAGCATCTTATGGGAATGAAAGGCACAGTAAATGAAATTTTAAAAAAATTGGAAACATATAATAGTAGATTTGAGGCAGCAGAAAAAAACATTGGTGAGCTTGAAGAAATAGCCTCTGAAAGTGAACTTTCTAATGAACAGATGAAGAAAAGAATGGAAAAAATTCAACAAGTTCTCATGGAACTAAATGACAGCAAAAGACACGCAAACATATGTGTCATGGGTGTCCCAGAAAGAGAAGAGAAGGGAAAAGGGACAGAAGGAATATCTGAAAAAATGATGGTAGAAAATTTCCTAACACTGATGAAGAACATAGATATCCATGTCCAAGAAGCACAACATACTGTCATCCAAAAATTCCAAAAAGACTAACTCTGAGAAACATACTAATCAGCATGTCAAATGCCAAACACAAAGAGAGAATTCTAAGAACAGCAATAGAAAAGGATTGGATAACCTATAAGGGATACCCAAAAAGTTTAAGTGCTGATTTCTCACCAGAAACCATGGAGGCAAGAAGACAGTTGTATGACATATTTAAGAAACTACAGGAGTAAAACTACCAGCCAATAATCTTATATCCAACCAGGCTGTCTTTCAAAAATGAGGGAGAGTTTAGAGTATTCACAGATAAACAGAAACAGAGAAATTCAAATCAAGGGACAATATTTCCAGGAAATGCTAAAAGGTTTGCTAGAGTCTGAAAAGAAAAGACAGGAGAGAGGGGCCTGGAAGAGAGTCTAGAAATGAAGATTATATCAATAAAAGTAGCTAAACATGTCAAAAGAGTGGTGAAAATAAAATAGGACAGATAAAACTCAAGTAGTAAGGAATAAACTTAACCAACAATGTAAAGCAATTATATTTAGAAAACTGCAATTCAGTGTTAAAAGAAATTTTAAAAGACCTAAATACCTGGAAGAACATTCCATGCTCATGGATCGGAAGAACAAATATCATTAAGATGTTAACTCTTCTCAAATTGATATACAGATTCAATGCAATCCTGGTAAAAATTCTGCCAGCATTTTTTAAAACTGAAAACACAAGTATCAAATTTGTTTGAAAGGACAAGGGGTCCTGAAGAGCCAGAAACATCTTAAAAAAGAAAAGTGAACCCTAATCTCCAGATTTTAAATCATATTACCTAGCTATAGTGGTTAAAGAAAAACAGCATGATCTGGCTTAAAGAGAGACACATAGACCAATGGAACCAAGTTGATGGTTTAGAGACAGAGCCTGACATCTATGGTCAAGTGATTTTTGACTAGCCTGTCAAAATCACACAGCTCAGGAAGAACAGTCCATTCAACAAATGGTGCTGAAAGAAATTAATATCCATAGACCAAAAAAAAAAAAAAAAAGGAAAGAGTACTCCTATCTCACACCTTTTCCAAAAATTAACTCAAAATCGATCAAAAACCTAAAAATAAAAGCAAGAACAATAAAGATTCTAGAAGAAATTGTAGGAAAATATATTCCGCACTTGGTGGTAGGTTGTGGATTCTTAAAGGAGTTAAGAGGAGGACTGAGAAGGACTACTGATGTTTAATGTTATGTAGAGGTTTTAATTAGCATTCCTGTAAAAGTGTGGAAATGTATAGAGTGATTGTAACAAATAGTAACAACTAGTTTATAAATGGGTGGTGACTGAATATGGTAGTCTAGGGATGTAAATGCCAGTTGGCAGAATGTTAGAGAATTATCTAGGAACTGAATAGCACAGTAAACCAAGAGGTGGATGAGAATTGTGAATTGTTGTTGATGGTACAGATGTAAAATTGTAATTTGCAAGCTAGAGCAAATGTACATCACTACTGCAAGGTGGTGGGAATATGGAGATGCATGGGAAAAATACAACTGGAGTGACCTACGGACTGTGGTTAGCAGTAATAATATAATATTCTTGCATCTAAACCAAAGATGTACTGCATTGATAATGGGGCAGTGTGTAGAATGTGTTCCAAATATACACTATGGATGTCGTAAATATAAGATGATATTATCTTATCTCTAACAAATGTTCCACCACAGTGTGGTGTGTTGATAGATGGGTGTTGTTTGGGAGTTCTTCACATGTGCATGATTGTCTTATAAATTAACACTTCTGTAATAAAAACTTATTTACAAAATAATAATAGTGTGGGTTGGGGAAAAATAAACCAAATGTAAGATGAGGACTAAAATTAGTGGTAAGATTTTGACAATATTCTTTCATAATTTGTAACAAGTATCTCACAGCAATGCAAGGTGTTGGTGGATGGTTGATGTATGGGACCCTTCTATGATGCTATGCCTGTTTGCTTTGTAAGTTCACAACTTTTACTACACACTTATTGTTTATGTATGTTTATGTAAGAGTGATATACTTCAATAAATTTTAAAAATAGGGGGAAAAAAAGATGGCTTGGCAAGTAATTAGAAGCTTAAATTGCCTGAGGGACAGGTGGCAGATAGAGCCAGTAAATCTTGCTGAAGCCTGCTTAAGTGGTGGAGTCTGGGTAGCACAGTGGAGGAATTCCTGCCTTGTTTATACAAGGTCCCTGATACGGTTCCTGCATTACTTTTGAGAAGTGATCCAGAGAGTGATCCATCTGGTTATCAGGAACCTAGCTGGTTCCTTATAGACAAGTATTTTCTTGTTTTAGGTTTTCTTGGATGTTATTTTAATCCTTTATTTTTATCAGTTCCTTCTTTTTCTTCTTCTTCTTTATTTTATTCAGTGAAACCCAGTCCATCACCTGCACAGGGCACATTGGAGGGTGGTTGACTGATGAGAACTGGCAGCCTGAGAAGTTCCTTAAAGACTTAAGAGGGAAGACTGTTTTTCCTGGGGATTTTTGTTTTTATTTTTATTTTTTTGTTTTTATTATTTTTGTTGTTTTTTTGTTTCTTCATTGTTGTCTTTCACCTTTCTTTATTTCCTTTCTTATTCTTCTACTTATTTTTTACTGACCTTTTTTAAACTTATTTTTTAAAGACACATAGATCATACAAAATAATACATTAAAAAAATATAGGAGTTTCCCATATACTCCACTCACCAGCCAGCCCCACTCCTCCCACATCACCAACCTCTTTCATCAGGGTGGCACATTGAATATATTTTGGAGCACTGATACACAGCATGGATTATAGTTTACATTATAGTTTACAATCTCTCCCAATCTGTTCAATGCGTTATGGCAGGATATATAATGTCCTGCATCTGTCCTTGCAATATCAATAAGGACAACTCCAAGTCCTGAAAATGCACCCACACCTTTTCTTGCCTCTCCCTGCCTTCAGCAATGCCTGTGGTCACTGTTTCCACATCAATGATACAGATTCTTCCATTCTTAGAGTCGCAATATTTCTATAGTAGAATACCAGTAAGTCCACTCAAATCCATATTTTATTCCTCCATCCTGATGACTCTGGGATGGTGATTCCCACTTCACTTCCAAATTGAGAGGGTTTTAAATCCCCTGACTGATGGATGGGATTCTCCTGCTTACAGTTGTAGACTCTCTCTTTTTTTTATTTCATTTTTTAAAACATATTACATTAAAAAAATATGAGATCCCATTCACCTCCACCACCCCGACCCACCACTCCCCCCACAGCAACACTCTCCCCCATCATCATGACACATCCATTTCATTTGGTGAGTACATCTCTGGGAATCACTGCACCTCATGGTCAATGGTCCACATTATAGCCCATACTCTCCCACGTTCCATCCAGTGGGCCATGGAAGGATCTACAATGTCCAGTAATTGTCCCTGCAGCACCACCCAGGACAACACCAAGCCCCGAAAATGCTTCCACATCTCATCTCTTCCTCCCATTCCCCTCACCCAGCAGCCACCATGGCCACTTTCTCCACACCAATGCCACATTTTCTCTATTACTACCCACAATAGTTCATGAACAGAATATCAGTAAGTCCACTCTAATCCTTACTGTATTCCTCCTTCCTGTGGACCTTGGATTGGTTCTGTCCATTCTACATCTATGTCAAGAGGGGGCTTAGATTCCACAGGGATACTGTGGAATCTCCTGCTTTCAGTTGTAGGCACTCTAGGCTCCATGTTGTGGTGGTTGACCTTCTTCAGCTCCATGTTAGCTGAGTGGGGTAAGTCCAATAAACCAGCATGTAGGAGCTGAATTCTGTTGAGGCTCAGGGCCTGGCTATCATATTGTGAGTCCAGAGATTCAGATCCACTAGATATATCTTAAACCCCAGCACCAACTACAATTCCAGTAAAGTAACAGGAAAAGCTTATGAAAAGAGATAACATCTGAGACCAGCTCCATCCCGCAGAAACACCAACTCCAAAGAAGGGCCAAATGACATGGCAGTGAACTCCATCTGCCATGACCATAAAACCTGTGGATCTCTTTTGCCCTCAAAAGAACCAATACTTGGGGTTGTATCTACTTTATCTGTCTCTGAGACTCTGTTCAGGTGTGCATAAGGGAAATCCTTCTGACAACCTCCAGACTCCTTTTTAGAGACTCATAGCCATATAAACTCATTTGTCCTTTCCATTTCCCCCTTACTTTAGGTCAAAAAGCATTTTTAACTCCTGTTATTATATGTAGAAAGGGATATTCTGCTGCTCCGTGTTGAACCTTTAATTCAAGGTCATTTTCTAGTTACGTCATCAGCTGGTACTTGGTAGTGATCCCTCGGTGCCAGGGAGGCTCATCCCCAGGTGTCATGTCCCACGCTGGGGGGAAGGCAGTGAATTTACATGCTGAGTTTGGCTTCGAGACTGGCCACATATGAGTAACATGAAGGCTGTCAGGAAGGAACTCTTAGGCACAGTGCTGCTCTAGGCCTTGTTCTTATTTCAGGTGTATAGGCTCACAAGCATAGTAATTAGTATCAGGGGCTCACTGTTGGACCCTCATTCCTTCCTGGCCCTTGTCGTTGCACCCGGGGGACTGCCGCAGCTTCCCTAGGAACCATGACAGAGACCTCTGGCCAGGAACCCAGCACCCCCCCAAGGGGTTGTTTTTAATTGTTTTCACTATGAGTATATCCAAACATTTCTATGCACCCTGGACACATGCCCTGTATAACTCCCTGTCAACCATATGTCCCCTGTCAATAACATCCCATACCAGTATTCCTTCGCTGCCATTGTTGAACCACTCTGTGATCCAAAACTTCCTGAAAAGTGAAGTGCAATATAATGCCAGGTTCCCTTAATAGTAAAATGGATTATAGCATTGAGTTCAAAGGTTAGATAGAGAATACATATTAATTTTTTTTATAGTTAATAGTAATATTTTTTTTGTTTTTTTGTTTTTTGTTTGTTTTTATTTTTATTTTTTTATTGACTTTGTAATAATATTACATTAAAAATATATATGTGAGGTCCCATTCAACCCCACCCCCCCACCCCCCCTCTCCCCCCCCAACAACACTCGTTCCCATCATCATGACACATCCATTGGATTTGGTAAATACATCTTTGGGCACCTCTGCACCTCATAGACAATGGTCCACATCATGGCCCATACTCTCCTCCATTCCATCCAGTGGGCCCTGTGAGGATCCACGATGTCCGGTGATCACCCCCGAGGCGCCATCCAGGGCAGCTCCACGTCCCAAATATGCCCCCACCTCTCATCTCTTCCTGCCCTTCCCCATACCCATCGTCCACCATGTCCACTTTTCCCAATCCAATGCCACCTCTTCTATGTGGACATTGGATTGGTTGTGTCCATTGCACCTCTATGTCAAGAGGAGGCTCAGATTCCACATGGATGCTGGCTGCCATCCTCCCATTTTCAGTTGTAATCACTCTAGGCTCCATGGTGTGGTGATTGTCCTTCTTCAACTCCATCTTAGCTGAGTGTGGTAAGTCCAATAAATCACATATTAATTTGGACAAATTCTACATCCTATCTTTTTCTTTTCTTTTTTCCTAATTATTAAGCTTCTCTTCACAAGAGCTATAGATCACAATAATTCATATATACAATATACAGTACTCCCACATATCCAATAGAAAACCTTTTCCCTTCCACAGCGATACTCTTTTAACATATTCATACCATATTTACTGAAACTGATGTACAGATATTGAGACAATAGCTTTCAAACAAGGTAACATTTGTGTTTATATTGTGGTTTATACTTTAGGCTACATAATTTTCTAAATTTTTAGTTATCCTATGTTTTGCATTATGGTTTACATTATTAGTCTGTCAGCCCCTATATGTTTTTGGTGTAGTATTACATGTTTTATATCCATCCTCGTGTACTCTTGTGAAACACGTCTATTGCCCTCACAGTTACATTGGTTCCATCTATTCAATATCCATTTCCCCCTCCTCTTGTGGCCCACAGTGACAGTCAGTCTTCATTTCTTGAGGAGCCATGTTCAGAGATACTTGCAACAGTGTTGAGGGCTTGACTTTCTCAATTGCCCTAATGCCCTGGGAGCCACCATTTCTCTTGAGAGTTACAGTTCCCTCTATTTGATGGCATTAGTCCTCCGCAGGATGTGGGTATACCTTCACTCTCATTATATGGGTCTGTACCCAATGGTATAATCCACTGGCAAAATGAGCAGTCACATATTCCCTAGGAGTTTGTCCTACATCAGATTTTCCCATTTAAGTATCTTAAATGGGTAACTTTCCTAATTATATGTTGAAAAGGTTTTCTCAGCATTATACTCTCAAGCAACATCTGACAATCTCCTATGTTTGTATGTTGCCCCACCCTTCCCCCAATTTCTTGGGGAATATTACCCATCTGCCCATCCCTAGCGCCCTGCAAGCCTGCAAAGCCCCACCCAAAGGTAACCCTCTGCCCCCATTTTAATGCTTCCTTGTACATATACTTACCTCCAGCTTATCATAGATTTCACCCATGTAGATGTCAGCTTACATCCTTCCTCTACCCCCCCGATTTCCTATAAGCCTATCTTCCAGTCATTTGCTCTCTGAGGCAGCTTGGCTTACTTATTTCATATCATTGAGGTCATGTAGTGTTTGTTCTTCAATGACTGGGTTGCTTCACTCAACATAAGGTTCTCAAGATTCATCCATGTTATCACGTGTGTTTGTAGTGTATTGGTTCTTACAGCCGAGTAGTATTCCATTGTGTGTATATACCACATTTTATTGATCCACTCATCTGTTGATGGGCATTTGGGTTGATTCCAACTTTTGGCGATAGTGAACAATGCTGCTATGAACATTGGTGTGCATATATCGGTTTGTGTCCTTGTTTTCAGTTCTGCTGGGTATATACCCAGCAGTGGAATTGCTGGGTCATATGGCAAATCTATGGTTAGTTTTTTGAGAAACCACCAAACTGTCCTCCAGAAGGGTTGGATCCTTCAGCATTTCCACCCACAGTGGATGAGAGTTCCCATTCCTCCCCATCCTCTCCAGCATTTGTAGTCTTCTGTTTTTTTCATAGCTGCCAATCTTATGGGAGTAAGATGGTATCTCATTGTAGTTTTGATTTGCATTTCCCTGATAGCTAGAGATTTGGAGCATTTTTTCATGTGCTTTTTAGCCATTTGTATTTCTTCTTCGGAGAAGTGTCTGTTTAAATCTTTTTCCCATTTTTTAAATGGGTTGTTTATCTTTTTATTTTCAAGGTATAGGAGTTCTTTATATATGCAAGTTATAAGTCTCTTATCGGATATATGGTTACCAAATATTTTCTCCCATTATGTAGGCTCTCTTTTTACTTTCTTGACAAACTCCTTTGAGGTGCAGAAGGCTTTAATTTTGAGGTAGTCCCATTTATCTATTTGCTCTTTTGCTGCTCGTGTTTTGGTGTGATATTCATGAAGACATTTCCTATTACAAGGTCTTGTAGATGTTTCCCTACACTGCTTTCCAAAGTCTTTATGGTCTTGGCTCTTAAATTTAGGTCTTTGATCCATCTTGAGTTGGTCTTTGCATATGGTGTGAGATGGTAATCCTCTTTCATTCTTCTACATACAGATATCCAGTTCTCCAGGCACCATTTGTCGAATAGGCCATTCTCTCTAAGTTGAGAGGGTTTTGTGGATTTATCAAATATTATATGGCTATATATATGAAGTTCTATAGCAGAACTTTCAATTCAATTCCATTGGACTGTGTGTCTCTCCTTATGACAATACCATGCTGTTTTCACTACTGTAGTTTTGTAGTATGATTTCAAGTCAGGTATTGTGATTCCTTCCATTCCACTTTTCTTTTTCAATATGTCTTTGGCTATTCGGGGCCTCTTTCCTTTCCACACAAATTTCATAGTTAGTTTTTCTAGTTCCTTAAAGAAGGTTGTGTTGATTTCTATTGGGATTGCATTGAATGTGTAGATCAGTTTTGGTAGGATAGACATCTTAGTAATATTTAGTTTTCCTATCCATGAACAGGGAATATTCTTCCATTTATTTAGGTCTTCTTTGATTTCCTTGAACAGTCTTGTCTAGTTCTCAGTGTATAAGTTTTTTACACCTTTAGTTAAATTTATTCCTAAATATTTGATTTTTTAATTTACTATTGTAAATGGTATTTGTTTCTTGATTTCCTCCTGATCTTGCTCATTATTGGTGTGCAGAAATGCTACTGATTTTTGCTTATTGGTCTTATAACTGCGACTTTACTAAACTCATTTATGAGTTCTAGAAGCTTTGTTGTAGACCTCTCAGGGTTTTCTATGTATAGGATCATGTCGTCTGCAAATAATGAAATTTTGACGTCTTCCTTTCCAATTTGAATGCCGTTTATATCTGGTTCTTGCCTCAGTGCTTGAGCAAGTACTTCTAAGACAATGTTAAATAGAAGGGGAGAGAGTGGTCATCCTTGTCTTGTTCCTGACTTTAGAGGGAAGGATTGTAGTATTTCCCCATTGTAAACAATGTTGACTGTGGGTTCTTCATATATACTCTTTATCATGCTCAAAATTTCCTTGTATTCCAATCTTTTGGAGTGTTTTTATCAAGAAAGGGTGCTGTATTTTGTCAAATGCTTTTTATGCATCTATAGATATAATCATGTGATTTTTTTCTTTCAATCTGTTTCTATGGTGCATTACATTGATTGATTTTCTTATGTTGAACCATCCTCGCATACCTCAAATGAATCCCACTTGGTCATGGTATATAATTCTTTCAATGTGTTGTTGAATACAATTAGCAAGTATTTTGTTAAGTATTTTTGCATCTAGGTTCATTAGAGAAATTGGTCTGTAATTTTCCTTTCTTGTGGTGTCTTTGTTTGGCTTTGGTACTAGGGTAATGTTGGCATCATGGAATGAGTTAGGCAATGTTCCTTCTGTTTCCATTTTTTGGAGAGTTTCAGCAGGATTGGTGTTAGTTCTTTACAGAATGTTTTGTAGAATTCACCTGTGAAGCTGTCTGGCCCAGGGCTCTTCTTAGTTGGGAGGTTTTTAATGACTGATTCTATCTCTTGTGATTGGTTTGTTGAGATCATCAATTTTTTCTTTCATCAATATAGGCTGCTTATGTGTTTCAGGAATTTGTCCATTTCCTGTGAATTGTCATTTTTGTTGAAATATAGTTTTTCAAAGTATCCTCTTATGATAATCTTCATTTCTGTGGGGTCAGTGGTGATATCTCCTTTCTCATTTCTTATTTTGTGTATTTGTGTCTCCTCTCTTTTTTTCTTTGTTAGACTTGCTAAGGGTTTGTCAATATTATTGATCTTCTCCAAGAACCAGCTCTTCATCTTTTTTATCTTTTCAAGGGCTTTCTTATTTTCTATTTCATTTAGTTCTGTTCTCGTCTTTGTTAGTCTTTCTTTCTTCTTCCTGTGGGGTTACTTTGTTTTTTTTTTTTTTTTCGCTAATTCCTCCAAATGTGCAGCTAGTTCTTCAATTTTTTCTCTTCTTCTTTTTTGATGTATGAATTTATGGCTATAAATTTCCCTCTCCGTACTGCTTTTGCTGCATCCCATAAGTTTTGGTATGCTGTGTTATCATTATCATTTGTTTCAAGGTAGTTATTGATTTCTTTTGAGATTTCCTCTTTGACCCACTGTTTTCCTAAGTGTGTGCTGTTTAATTCCATATCTTGGTTTGAAATCTGTGCCTCTGGCCCTTGCAGATTTCCAGCTTCACTCCAGTGTGGTCAGAGATATTATTTTGTATTATTTTGATCTTTTTGAATTCATTAAGCCTTTCTTTGTGGCCTACCATATGGTCTATCTTGGAGAATGAGCCATGTGCACTTTAGAAAAATGTATATCCTGCTGTATTTGGGTGTAATGATCTGTGTATGTCTATGAGATCTAGTTCCTCTAATATATGTTCAAATATTTTGTTTCTTTATTAATTCTCTTTTGAGATGTTCTGTCCAGATTTGATAGTGGTGTATTAAATTCTCCCACTATAATTGTAGATGGATCTATTCTTTCACTTAGTTTATCCAGTGTTTGTGTCACATATTTAGAGACGTCCTTGTTAGGAGCATAAATATTTTTGATTGTTCATTCTTCTTGAGAGATTGTCCCATTCCCTAATATGTAGTATCCTGCTTTGTCTCTCACAATTGTTTTGCATTTAAAGTCTATTTTCTCTGATATTAATATAGCTACTCCTGCCTTTTTTTGGTTATTGTTTGCTTGTAAGATTGTTTTCCAACCATTCACTTTCAACCTCCATGAATCTCTGGGTCTAAGATGTGTCTTTTGTAGACAGCATATAGATGGGTCATATTTCCTTATCCAATGTCCCAGTCTGAATATTTTGATAGGTGAGTTTAATCCATTGACATGCAGTGTTATTACTTTCAAGGAATTATTGATGTTAGCCATATTTTGATTGGACTTGTGTTTGTCATATTTTGTTTGTTTTTTTCTTCTCTTTTTTCTTTTTTGTTTCTCTTACACTCTCCTCCAAGTCTGCCTGTCCTGTTTTTTCCTTTCTTCCTGCAGAACTCCCTTTAGTATTTTTTGAAGGGGAGGTTTCTTGTTGGCATACTCTTTCAGTTTCTGTTTATCTGTGAATATTTTGAACTCTCCATCATTTTTGAATGCTAGTTTAGCTGGGTAGAGTTCTTGGTTGGAAATTTTTTTCTTTTAGTACCTTGACTGTATCATACCTCTGCTTTTTTGCCTCCATGGTTTCAGATGAGTAATCATCACTTAATCTTATGGAGCCTCCCTTGTATGTGATGGTTTTCTTTATTCTTGCTGCCTTTAGAATTTTCTCTTTGTCTTGCACATTGGATAATTTGACAAGTATATGTCTTGGGTGTAGACCTGTTGGGGTTTATGATGTTTCTGGTTCATTGTGCTTCTTGGATATGTACATCTTTCTCTCACAGTAGACTTGGGAAAATTTTAACCATTATTTCCTGTGACACCTCTTATGACCCCTTTCCCTTTTCTTCTCCTTCTTGGATGCCTATAATACATATGTTTGTGCGTTTTGCATGTCATTCAGTCCCTAAGACCTAGCTGATTTTTTTCTATCTTTTTATTGATCAATTCTACTATCTGTGAATTCCGGTGTACTGTCTTCCAGATCGCTAATTCTCTCCTCTGCCTCTTCTAATCTGCTGCTATTTGCTGTGAGTGTATTTTTAAAATCTTGAACTGTGGTGTTCATTCCCATCATACCTGTTATCTTTTTGTGTATGTCTGCAATTTCCTCTCCAATTGTTTTCTTCATATTGTTAAACTCTTCCTTTACTTCATTAAGTTTGTCTCTGATATATGTTCTGAGATCTTTAATTACTTGTCTGAAGTTCTGCTCCCCTTTCCTGTTTTTAGTTTGTTCATTGGATTCAGCCATGTTTTCCTGATTACTGGCTTGGTTTGTAGTTTTTTCTTGCTGTCTGGTCATCATTTTATCTTGATGGTTTTAATCAGTTCCTTAACTTCTTTGTCTAGTCTTGGGCATTAATTAGCTGTTGTTTTTGCGTGTTATATCTTCTCTTTGTCACTTTATTCTTCTTATTCTAATTTCTTGTTGCTGGCTGAATTCACTTTGAAGGAAAATATTAGGGACAGGGAAAGGCAATTGTGTAAAAAAGGAAAATGTGTAAAGTAGTATTGGTAATATATGTTAACAGAGCAACAATATGAGATCTGGAAAGGTGGGTATTAGACTCATGTAAGTTGTGTAGAGTTATAGCAGTAAGTAGAGTACCTATAATGAGGTATTCGACTGAATATGGGAGGAATATAGTATGAATTAAAAAGCCAGTGTTTTCATGAGAGAGGGAAATAGAAAAGAAAGACAATAGTATCAAGGGTGGATAAAAGACAGAAAACAAAACAAAGGTATTAGAAAGTAAATGTTAGACAATTTGGGGACCAAAGAAAGGGAGGTGGCATATAGGAGAGACAGTAGATGATGGAGGATATCAAGATGTGGGGGAAAAGGGATAGTGTAGGTGGCCAAAATCAATTCACACAGAAACGAGGCAATGGAGGATGAGGAAACCCAGCCAATGTGAGGTGTTCCCTGCAGCACCTATTGTATAATTAAGATAAAATAAAATAAGAAGAAAAAAAGGGAAAAGATAAAAAATGGGGTGGGCAAAGAAAAGGGAGGGAAAAAAGCAAGAAAAAGAAAAGAAGAAAGAGAAAGGAAAAAAAACCCATAAATAAATGAAAAAAGACCTTGGGGGATACAATGGGAGAAAAGACTAGGAGATAATGCAATATTAGTAACCAGGACAATAACAAAGAAAAGAAAAAAAAAAGAAAAAAGAGAAAAAAGAAAGAGAAAAACAAAACAAAACAAACTGCAAATGTCGAGGGCTAGGACAATCAAGGACCTCAGATGGACCTCAGGGCGTGGTGGATTCAGGGATGAGAAGTCTGTGATATTGCAGACTCAAGAGGTGTGAGTCTCTGGGGTGTGGGCCACCAGGGTTTAGGGGACACAGACCTGGCAACCTCAAATCCAGTTAACAGGGAGGCTGGGAGCACCACAGTGCAACACAGACTTCAGGGATCCCCACAGCTGGGTGCCAGCCTTATGGGGGGGGGGGGTGTCACATCCGCAAACTCTGACCTCTGTGTCAGAAACCCAAAATTCCCTCTCTCACAAGAGTCTCTTCTGTTGCTGTGTCACCAATTCAACTTCAGGACACCTCCCTCCCTGCAAGCCTCTGAGACAGCCTGCTGGGGGCGCCTCTTTATTGCGACTGATTTAAGGACTGCTGCAGATTGGCAGCCAGGCCTAGGGGGTGGGGCTCTAGCCAGAAGTGCTAATCTCCATGTCAGAAACCCAAAATTCCACGCCTCGCAAAAGACTCCTCTGTCTGTTTCACCTAATCAGCTTCCAGACACCTCACAAAAACTCTGTCTCTGTCTTACCAAATCAGTTTCCAAAGACCTCCTGCCCTGCAAGACCCTGATTAGCCCACTCAGGGCTTATGAATTCCTCCACAGAGCCTCCAGGAATCACCACTGCCCTGCTGCCCGCCCCAGGGGGTGTCCTGCATGCAGCCCCTATCTCCATGTGAGAGAGCCTCAATTCTACCTTTTACACGAATCTTCTCTGTCACCATCCCACCAAATTGATGTCCAGGCACCTCCTGCCCTGCAAAATCCTGAAACACCCTCATCCAGAAGAATTTCCAATGCTTCTCAGCCACATCTTTGCAGGAGAGACTATAAGGTGCACTCATTCCTGTAGACTCTCTAGGTTCCTTGGTGTGGTGGTTGACCATCCTCACCTTCTTGTTAGCTGACCTGGGTAAGTCCAATGAACAGTAGTGTAGGTGTTGCAAATCTGCTGAGGCTCAGGGTCCAGCTGGCACATGGACAGTTCAGAGATTCAAGTCTCCTGGGCATACACCAACCACAGAATCAGGAAAAGTGACAGGGAGGCATGTGTAAAAAGGTCACATTTAAGTTAACTCCATCACACTCAGGAGCACAAATTCCAAAGTAAGGCTCACGGGCAAGGCACTGAACTCCAGAGTCATCTGTGATGACTGTAGTGACTGGGTGCCTCTGTAGCCCTCAGGAGCACCACTACCTTGGGTTATATCTTCTTTGGATGTCTCTGAGATCTTGCATATGTGTGACCCCTCTGATGATCTCTCAACTCACTTTGAAGGCTCTTATCCATATAAACTCATTTGTATTTACCATTTCCTCCCTTTATTCAAGGTCTTTTTCTACTTGCATCACCAGCTGGCAATCCCTCAGCAACAGGGAGGCTCATCCCCACGAGTTATGTCCCTTGCTGGGGGGAAGGTAACACACTTATATGCTGAGGTTGGCTTAGAGAGTGACCACATTTGAGCAACACAGAAGCTTTCAGGAGGTAACTCTTAGGCACCCTGCAGCTCTAGGCCTAGTTGAAATTTCAAGCATAGAGGATCCTGAGCATAGTCATCAGTATCAAGGGCATGTCATTGGACCATCCTTCTACAATGGTCTTGGCTGTTGCACTTGGAGGATTGTTGCTGCTCCACTGGGGAGTTTGTCAGAGTTTCCTGGAATGGGAACTCAGTACTACCTCAGTTGTCATTTGAAACTCTACCCAATATTTCAATACCCAACGAACATCTGAACATATCTATATATCCCGTATGAAAGCCCTCCAAAGAGGTGGAGTAGACATAACCATCCCAGGGTCCACAGAATGGAGGAATAAAGTATGGATTAGAGTGGACTTACTGATACTCTATTCTGGAACTAATGTGATTAGTAAGGGAAGTAAATGTACCGTTGAGATGGGAAAAGTGGCCATGGTAGCTCCTGAGGGTGGGGAGTGGGAAGAGGAGATGTGATGTGGGGGCATTTTCAGGACTTGGAGTTGTCCTGGGTGGTACTGCAGGGACAGTTACTGGACATTGTATGTACTCCCATGGCCCACTGGGTGGACTGGGAGACAGTGTAAACTATAATGTGGACCATTGACCATGTGGTGCAACAGTGCTCAGAGATGTATTCTCCAAGTGCAATGAATGTCCCATGATGATGTAGGAGGTTATTGTTATGGGAAGAGTGGGGTGAGGGAGTGGGGAGGTATATGGGGACCTCATTTTTTTTAGTGTAACATTTAAAAAATAAATAAATAATGAAGGAAAAAATACAAAATTTAAAAATAAATAAATAATATCATTAATTTTTTTTTGACATTTTTCTTTCATCATTGTAATGGGTATTGCCCTGTATATGCAGTGGCAAGGCAATGTTTTCCATTTATTCCTCAGTGACTACATCCTTTTTTTTTTTTTTTAAAGATTCATTTATTTATTTAATTTCTCCCCCCTCCCCTGGTTGTCTGTTCTTGGTGTCTATTTGCTGCGTCTTGTTTCTTTGTCCACTTCTGTTGTCGTCAGCGGCACGGGAAGTGTGGGTGGCACCATTTCTGGGCAGGCTGCTCTTTCTTTTCACACTGGGCGGCTTTCCTCATGGGCGTACTCCTTGCACGTGGGGCTCCCCTATGCGGGGGACACCCTTGCGTGGCACGGCACTCCTTGCGCGCATCAGCGCTGCGCATGGCCAGCTCCACATGGGTCAAGGAGGCCCGGGGTTTGAACCGCGGACCTCCCATATGGTAGACGGATGCCCTAACCACTGGGCCAAAGTCCGTTTCCCCCCCTTTTTATTTTATGTCTTCAAAAAGTTCTAGGTCACAGTAAAGTTACATATAGAATATGGGGGACTCCCATATACTCAACATCAAACCCTTTTCCCCCTTACACAGCACTGATCTTTTTACATGTGGATGATAAATTTGCTGAAACCAATGTACACGTATTGAAACATACCTACTTGCAGAGGTGCCCAAAGATGTACTTACCAAATCCAATGGATGTGTCATGATGATGGGAACGAGTGTTGTTGGGGGGGGAGAGGGGGGGTGGGGGGGTGGGGTTGAATGGGACCTCACATATATATTTTTAATGTAATATTATTACAAAGTCAATAAAAAAAAAAAGAGAAAAAAAAAAGAAAAAGAAACATACCTACTAACCATGGTTCCCTTAGGGTTTATATTATGGTTTACATTTTAGATTATATACTTCTATAAAGTTTTGAAGGAGTTTAACATGACCTGCACCCATCATTGCAGGATCATGTAGAACACTTGCATTGCTCCTGATTACCCTCTCTTTCAACTATTCTATTCTTCTCACCCCTGCCCCTCAGGGCGCACAGTGACAACCATGCTTCACTACTTGAAGGACAAGATTTCGAGATACTTGCAACACTGCTGAGAGCTAAAAACACTAGTTTGTCATCCCCCATTGTGAGCAACTCATGCTCTTAAGAGACACCTTCCCCTCTATTTGAGAACCACAGGCCTCCCCAGAATGGGGTTATAAGACATTCCTGCTCATTGTATAGTCACCACTCACTGATACACAATGATATTACATGAGGAGCATTTTCACACTCCCTAGAAGTCTGCCCCATGTACACCCTGTGCGAGATGCCCCCTGTCAAACATCTTAAACCAGTAACCCTTCCTTATTGTATTTTCTAAAGTCTTCTCATCAATATACTTTCAAGCACATATCCAACATTCTCCAATGTTCATCTGCTCCCCTCCAATCCTTGCCCCAACTCCTTGGAACATGTGAGCCATCCTCCCAATCCTAGCCCCCTCAAGCCTGAAAAGCCCAACACAATAGTATCTCTGAGCCCCCAACATATCTCTTCACTGCACAACTTATCTCCACTTTATCATAGATTTTGCCCATTTGGACATCAGCTCACAAACTTTCCCACCCTATTTCCAGTAAGCCTATCGTCCAGTCTCTGGCTCTTTTAGACAGCATGTTGGCTTAATTCATATCAGAGGCATCATGTAGTATTTGTAACTCAATGCCTGGCTTGCTTCACTCAACATAAGGTCCTCAAGTTTCATGCACATTCCCACATGTTTTAGTACTGTATTCCTTCTTGCAGTTGGGCAGAATTCCATTGTATGTATATATCACATTTTGTTTATCCATTCTTCTGTTGATAGGCATTTTGATTGATTCCAACTTTTGGCAGTAGTGAATAATGCTGCTATGAGCATTGGTGTGGATATATTAGTTCATGTCCTTGTATTCAGTTCTGGGTACATACCCATTAGTGGAATTGCTGGGTCATATGGAAAATCTAGTTTTTTGAGGAATGGCCAAACAGTCCTCACAATGGCTGGACCATTCTACATTCCCACCACCAGTAGATGAAGATTCCTATTCCTCCACATCTTCTCCAACACTTGTAGTCCTCTGTTTTTTTTTAATAGCTGCCAGACTAATGAGTGTCAGATAGCATCTTATTGTAGTTTTGATTTCCATTTCCATAATAGCTAGTGATATTAAGCATTTTTTCACATGCTTTTTAGCCATTTCTATTTCTTCTTTGAAGAAGTGTCTGTTCAAATCTCTTGCCCATTTTTAAAATAGGATGTTTGTCTTTTTATTTTCAATATGTAGTATTTCTTCATATATGTTGGATATTAGGCTCCTATCAGATATATGTTTACCAAATATTTTCTCCCATTGAGTATGCAGTCTTTTAACTTTCTTGACAAACTCCTTTGAGGTGAAAAAGGCTTTAATTTAGAGGAGGTCCCATTTATCTAATTTTTTCTTTCTCTGCTCATGCTCTGAGTGTGAAGTTCATGATACTATTTCATATTATAAGGCCTTGTAAATGCTTCCCTACATTGTCTTCTGAGGTCTTTATTGTCTTGGCTCTTATATTTACATGTTTATTTCATCTTGAGTTGATATTTGTATAAGGTGTGAGATGGTTTCCTCTCATTCTTTTGCATATGGATATCCAGTTCTACAAGAACCATTTGTTTAAGAGGTCATTGTCTCCCAGTAGAGTGGGCTTGGTGGCCTTGTCCAATATCAGATGACTGTACATCTGAGCATCTATATGAGAACTCTTGATTCAGTTCCATTGGTCAGTATGACTATCCTTGTGCCAATACCATGCCATTTTATCCACTATAGCTTTTTTTTGTATGTTTTAAAGTCAGGTTGTGTGATCCCTATAATTTTTCTTTTTCTTTGGCTATTTGGAGCTTATGTCCCTTCCAAATAAATTTCATTGTTAGTTTTCCCAGCTCATTAAAAAATACTCTGTTGATTTTTATTGGGAGTGCATTAAATCTGTAGATCAGTTTTGGTAGGATAAATATCTTAATGCTATTTAGTCTTCCTATCCATGAGCAGGAAATATTCTTCCATTTATTTTAGTCTTTGATTTTCTTTAACAGTGTTGTGTAGCTTTCTGTGTATAATTCTTTTACATGTTTAGATAATTTATTCCTAGGTGTCTGCTTTTTAAAATTTACTATTGTAAATGTTTTTTTAAAAATTTCATTTCCTCCTCAGATTACTCATTATTGGTGTACAGAAATGCTACTATTTTCACACAATTATCTTATAACCTGTGCATTACTAAACTCATTTATAAGTTCTAGAAGCTTTGTTGTAGATTTATCAGGGCTTTCTATGTTTAGGATCATGTCATCTGCAAATAGTGTAATTTTCAATTCTTCCTTTCAAATTTGGATGTCTTTTATATTAGTTTCTTGCCGTAGGGCTCAAGCACGTTCTTCTAACACAACATTAAACAGCAGGGGTGATAGTGAGCATCCTTGTATTTTTCTCATCTTAGAGGGAAAGACTTTAGGATTTCACCATTGTAAATTGTTAGCTGTGCGGTTTTCATATGTACTCTTTTTTAATACCTCCCCCCTTTTGTGGCTTTTGTGTACATGTGTGTGTGCTGTCTACTATCTGTATCCATTCGCTGTACATTCTTCTGTCTTCATTTATTTATTCCCCTTCCCCTCATTGCAGCTTGATTGCTGTCTGCTCTCTGTGTCCACTCAGTGAGGGCTTTTCTGTGTTCTCACTTGTCTCCCTTCTTTTTTTGCATCACCTTCCTGAGTCAGCTCTCCATGACGTCTGCAGGCAGGGTGGCGCTGTGCGAAGTGCGGATGAGCCTGCCTTCAAAAAGAAGGCCTAGGGGTCTGAACTGAGAGCCTCTCATATGGTAGATGGGAGCTTATCTGATTGAGCCACAGCTGCTTCCCCATATGTACTCGTGACCTTGCTCAGGAAGATTCCTTCAATTCCTATTTTTGCTGTGTTTTTATCAGGAAAGACTGTATTTTGTCAAATGCTTTTATTGCATCTATTGACATGAGCATAAGAATTTTTTCTTTCAATCTGTTTATGTGGTGATGGATTTTCTTATGTTGAACCATCCCTGCATGCCAGGGATGAAGCTAACTTGGTCATGGTGTGGAATCCATTTGATGTGTTGTTGAATATGATTAGCAGTATTTTCTTGAGGATTTTAGCATCTAGGTTCATTAAAGAGATGGGTGTGTAATTTTCCTTTCTTGTGTTGTCTTTGGCTTTGGTATTTGGGTGATGTTGGCATTATAGAATGAGTAAGGCAATGTTCCTTCTCTTTCAAAAATTTTTAAAAGTTTTAACAAGATTGGTGTTAGTTCTTTCCAGAATATTTGGCAGACTCCATCAGTGACATCATATGGCCTGAGGTTCTCTTAGTTGGTTTTTTTTTTAAATTAAAATTATTTATTTATTTTTAAAAATTACATTAAAAAAATATGAGGTCCCAATCAACCCCACCACCCCGACCCCCCACTCCCCCCACAGCAACACTCTCTCCTATCATCGTGACACATCCATTGCACCCGGTAAGTACATCTCTGAACATCACTGCACCCCGTAGTCAATGGTCCACATCATAGCCCACACTCTCCCATGTTCCATCCAGTGGGCCCTGGGGGGATCTACAATGTTGCATAATTGTCTGTGAAGCACAACCCAGGACAACTCCACGTCCCGAAAACGCCTCCACATCTCATCTCTTCCTCCCATTCAGTTGGGGGTGTTTTAATGACTGATTCTATCCCCTTACTTGTGATTGGTTTGTTGAGATCATCAATTTCTTCTTTCATCAATGTAGGCTGGTTATGTGTTTCTAGGAATTTTTCCATTTCCACTAAATTGTCCTTCTTGTTGGAATATAGTTTTTCAAATTATCCTCTTATCATAGTCTTTATTTCTGTCAGATTAGTGGTGATATCAGCTTTCTCATTTCTTATTTTGTGTATTTGCATTTTATTTCTGTTTTTGCTGTTGTTAATCTACCTAAGGCTTTGCCAATTTTATTGATCTTCTCGAAGAACCAGCTCTTTGTTTTCTTTTTTTTCCCTGGTGCTTTCTTTTTTTATTTTCAATTTCATTTAGTTCTGCTCTGATCTTTGTTATTTCTTTCTTTCTTCTTCCTTTTGGGTTAGTTTATTGTTTTCTTCTTACTAATTACTCCAAGTGTAGAGTAAGGTCTTTAATTTAGCACTTTAACAAAATTTTTAAAAAATGTATGAATTTATGGCTATGAATTTCCCTCTCAGTACAGTTTTTCTGCATCCCATAAGTTTTGATAGGTTGTGGTGTCATTTTCATTGGTTTCAAGGCTGTTACTTGTTTCTTTTGAGTCTTACTCCTTCACCCAATATTTGTCTAAGTTTTTGTTGCTTAACTTCCATATCATTGTCCCTAATCTGCTTCTCTGGCCCTTGAAGACTTCCAGCTTCAATTCACTGTGGTCAGAGAAATTATTTTGTATGACTTCAATCTTTCTGAATTCATTGAGACTTTCTCTGTGGCCTAGCAGGTGGTATGTCTTGGAGCATGATCCATCTGCACTTGAGAAGAATATGTATCCTGCTGAATTTCAGTGTCATGTTGTATATGTCTATTAGGTCCAGATCCTTTAATATGTTATTCAAATTCTTTGTTTCTTTATTGATGCTTTGTTGAGCTATTATGTCTAATGATGATAGTGAGGATTACAATTCCCCACTATAATTGTAGAGGCATCTATTCCTCCCTTAGTTTTTCCAGGGTTTGCCTCACATATTTTGAGATGCCCTGATTAGGTGCATAAACATTTATGATTGTTCTTCTTGAAAGATTACCCAATTTTCTAATATCTAGTGTCCAACTTTGTCTCTCACAATAGTTTTGTGCTTAAAGTCTATTTTGTCTGATATTAGTATCGCTACTCCTGTCCTTTTTTGGTTATTGTTTCCTTGCATGATTGTTTTCCAGTCATTCATTTTCATCCTTCTTGAATCCCTGGGTCTAAGGTGGGTTTCTTGTAGACATCATATACATGGGTCATATTTCCTTATCGATTCTGCCAATCTGTGTCTCTTCACAAGTGAGTTCTATCCATTAAAATTCAGTGTTATTACTCTCAAGGAATTATTTATATTAGTCATATTTTCTTTCCATTTTTGTATGTTATTTGTTGTTTTTATTTCTCTTGTTTTCTTTTTGTTGTTCTTGCACTCTCCTCCAACTCTTTCTTTCCTCCTGCAGAACTCACTTTAGTATTTCTTGAAAGGCAGGTTTCTTATTGGCATGCTCTCTTAGTTTCTGTTTATCTGTGAAAATATTGAACTCTATGTTATGTTTCAATGCCATCTTTGGTGGATTGAATATTCTTGGTTGGATTTTTTTAAATTTTAGTACCTTGACTATGTCATTCCATTGCCTTCTTTCCTCCATGATTTCAGATGAGAAATCAACACTTAATTATAGTGAGCTTCCCTTTTATGTGATGGTTTTCTTTTTTCTTGTTGCATTCAGTATTTTCTCTTTGTCTTGAACTTCAGATAATTTGGAAAATATATGTCTTGGGGTAGACCTGTTGACATTTACACTGTTTGGGATGCACTGTGCTTCCCTGTCATTCAAATCTCAAAGTCCATGCTATATTTTTTCTATCTTTTTATCTACCAATTCTGCAATGTTTGATTTCAGATATACCATCTTCCACATCATTAATTCTTTCTTCTGCTTCTTAAGATCTATTGTTATATGCTGAGAGTGTATTTTTGATTTCTTGAATGTTAACCATTCATCACCATGATATCCGTTATCTTTTTGTGCAGGTTTAAAATTTCTTCAGTATGCTCTCAAAGTGTTTTCTTAATTTCATTAATCTCTTCCTTCACTTCAGTAAGGTGGTCCATGATATTTGTTTGGAGAGCTTTGACTAGTTGTTCTATGTTCTGTTCCTTTTCTTCACTTTTAGTTTGTTCATTGGACTGTGCAAAGTCTTCCTGATTATTTGCTTGGTTTGTAATTTTTTGTTGCCATCTGGTCATTTTGTATTAATGGGTTTGTTCAGTTGATTATCATCTCCTTCTATATCAGGTTTTATTTAGGTGCTGTTTTTGTGGGTGTGTTAAGTTTCCTTTTCAAACTTTGTTCTTCTAATTCTACTTCCTTGTTTTCTAAGTTTCTTTTAAGGAAAAGGATTATGGCTAGGGAAAACAAAAGTTATAAGAAAATAAGAAGTATAATAGTATTGACAGTAAGTGTCAGCAGAAGATATATATAAGACCAAAGAGAATGAATATTAAACTCATCTAAGCAGTGTAGAGTTATAGGAATAAAAAAGTGGAGTACCTACAATGGAATGGGAAACTGAATATGGAGAATAATATAGTATGAATTACAAGTCTAACATGATCATGAGAGAGAGAACGAGAAAAGAAAGGACAATCACATAAAGAGTTAATAAAAGATAGAAAACAGAATAGAAGTGTTAGAAATAAAAAGACAGAAAAATTGGGGGCTAAACAGAGAGAGGTGGAATGTAAGAGCAACAACAGAACATGGAAGGTAGAAAGATGAAGGAAGGAAAAGAGATAACCTTGGTAGCCCAAATCAGTACACAAAGGAAGGAGGAAATTGAGGATGGGGAAGCACAGCAAACAAGAAACAAGCTGGCAGCACCTAATTGTACAAAAGAAAAAAAAACATAAAAATGGGTGGGGAGATAAAGAAGAAGGAAAGACAAGTAAAAAAAAAAAAATACACACAGACAAGCCCTTAAGGAAGGAGTAAACCAAACAATAAGAAATACCAGACTTCCTTCCTAAGCTTTTATTTAGGAAAAATAAGACACTCAAGGGAAGCTAATACAAGGAGAATGTCTAGGATTTCCCTGTCTCAAAGTAGCAGCTAGTATCCCAATGGGTCACTACTCTAAGAGGAACTAGGGACCGAACCAGAAACATTGCAAATTCAAGGCTGAAATTCCTCCACTACCCCAAGCCCTCCTTTTGGGTAAACCTGCTCCTCAAAAAGAGTTCCCTTCCAGGGGCAGGATTGTCTCTTTGAAATTGAATGAACTGATTAGGAATCTGTCCTTCTGCCTTTCTCCCTTCCTCCCTTCCCTCTCTTTTTTGGATAGCAGGAAGACCGTGTGATAGCTCCCCTTTGAAATTCAAATGGGACCCTGGAGAACCAAATCACCACAAAAAATAATGACTCTCAGTCTCTTTTTGAGAGAGCACCCACACCTTGCTGGGAATCCTAAATAAGATCTTGAAAGCCTACCAAGCACTTCCTACTGTCCCCCTCTCTTAAGTGTGTTGCTCAGGATTAGTTAATTGCCTGGCTCCACCTTCTCCCAGATGTAACCCATAGAGGTTAGGTAAATCATGCTGCCTCAACAGATTCACCTCTCCCCTATTCCTGGTTTCTCCTTAAGACAACTGGCATGCTCCTCAAAGCTCAAAAAGGGGGTCTAAGCAATTGAATCCACAGCTGTAGGACCCCTCTCCACCATTCACCAGAACCCTCCCACTCTCGGAGGTTTTTCTTCTCTGGCTGTGTGACCTGCCAGAGGAAAGCTACGGCTTCTTGCCCATGGGGAGGGGCAGAAATCCAAGGTTTTACCTTGAACTATCGTACATTTTTTCATGCTTTCTCTGGAACAGTGTCCAGAAGCTCACTCAGGCAGGATTTTGTCCAAACTTGGACATTTTTTGTAGGAGAGATCATGTGGGTGCATTTACTTCATTGCCATCTTGGCCCACCTCCTCCTCTAACTACTTTATTTCTTTACTTTCCTTAATTTTTCTATCTCTTATTTTTTGCTGTTTTCCTTTCATTTCACCTGTTGGGCTTTATTTCTTTTTCTTTTTCTCCCTTCACATGAATCATTCCAGACTTTTAAATCATTCTATTTTTTATATTTTGTTCCTTGTTTCATTTTTCTATTCCACCTATTTTATTCTTCTTCCTGTGTAATTTTTTAAAAATTTTAACCCATATTACTTATTTATGTTCCTAGCTCTTGTATCTTCCTCTTCTAACTTTTCTATTGTTATTAATACTATTATTCTTTTTCTCTTCATATCTCCTTTCTCTTCTCTGCTTATAATATTTTTTTTCTCAAGGGAGCACAGACAACTATAGGGATGTAGAACAAGTGACAAAGAGGAAACTTACCAAACACATGCTCACACACAGACAAAATAAAACAAGATAAAACCCTATGGTAGAAAGAGGAACTAACAAACCAAATAAGCAAATCAAGATAAACAGAAGTCTAGACACTAACAAGAAATTACAAGCCATAATATGAAACAGGAAGACGTAGTCCAGTCTAATGAATAAACTAAAAAACAGGAGGACATGCAGACTACAGAACAATTAATCAGGGATGTTCAAACAAATATAATGAATCCATGTAATGCAGTGAGTGAAGAGATAAAGGATATTAAGAAGACATGGGGGGAACTTACTGAATAAATTGGAAACATACCTTAAAAAATAATGGATATGATGGTGATGAATGATACAATGCAAAAAATAAAAGAAACACACTGGAAGCACATAACAGCAGATTTGAACAGGCAGAGGAAAGAATCAGTGATGTCAAAGGCAATCCATCTGAAATCAAACAAATAGTAGAAGAGATATATTTTTTAAAATAGAAAAAAACAGACAGGAATTAGAAATTTGAATGACTACACAAAATGCACAAATATATGCCATGTCAGCATTCCAGAGGAGAAGAGGAGGGAAAGGTAGCAGAAGGAGTATTGGAGGAAATAATGGCTGAAAATTTCCCAACTCTTTTGAGGGACATGGATGTATAGTTCCAGGAAGCACAGAGCACCACTAAAAGGCCTACCTTAAGACACATACTTGTCAAATTGCCCAATGTTAAATACAAAGAGAGAATATTGAAGGCAGCAAGAGAAAATACATCAATCACATAAAAGAGAAGCTCAATAAGATTAAGTGCTGATCTCTCAAATGAAACCATGGAGGCAGGAAGGCAGTGCTGTGATAAACTTTACTTGCTAAAAGAAAAAAAAACTTCCAGTCAATAATTCTCTATCCAGCAAAGCTTACATTCAAAAATGATGGAGAGTTCAAATTATTCACAGATAAACATAAAATTAAAAGAGATTTTCACAGATAAAATTAAAAGAGATTTTCAAAAAGAAACCTGCCCTTCAAGAAATACTAAAAAGCATTTGGAAGCTTGAAAAGAAGAAACAGGAGACAGGGGGTTGGAGGAGAGAGTAGGAAAGAGAATTATTGGTAAGAATAAAGAGAAATAAAAAACAGTATATGACTAACATAAACCTAAAGAAAATATGGCTAATGTAAGTAATTCCTGGACAGGAATTACTTGGAATATTAATGAATTAAACTCTCCAAACAAGAGACACAGATTGACAGAATGGATAAGGAAATAAGATCCATCTATATGATGTCTACAAGAAACTCACCTTAGAACCTGGAACACAAGGAGGTTAAAGTGAAAAGTTGGAAAATAATTTTACATGAAAATAATAAGGAAAAAGGCTGGAGTGGCTATACTAATATCAGAAAATATAGACTTTAAATGCAAGGCTATTGTAAGAGATAAAGAAGGACACTATATATCAATAATAGGGGTTGCTTATAAAGAAGAAAGAACAATCATAAACATTTATTCACCTAACAAGGGTGCCCCCCAAATACTCAGGAAATCATTGAAAACACTAAGAGAAATAAATGCCTTTTCAATTATAGTGCAGGACTTTGATACACCATTATCACTATTAAACAGAACATCTCAACAGGGGATTAATAAAGAAACAGAGACCATGAATAATACATTAGAGGATCTGTACCTAAAAGATATATGCAGAACATGACATCCACACACATTGGGATATATATTATTCTTGAGTTTGAATGGATCATTCTCCAGGACAGACCACATGGTAGGCCACAGAACAACTCTCATCAAATTCAGGAAGATTGAAATTATACAAAGTAATTTCTCTGACAACAGTGGGATTAAACTGGAAATCAGAAATGTACAGAGAACCAGATTAGGCACAAAGATGTATAAATTAAATAATGCAATCTTAGACAATCAGTGGGCAAAGGAGGAAATTGCGAATAAATCAGAAACTACCTTGAAACAAATGAAAATGACAATATAATCTATCAAAACTTATGGGATGCAGCAAAAGCAGTGCTAAGAGGGAAATTTATAGCCATAAATATGTATATTAAAAGAGAAGAAAGCAGTAAAATCAAAGACCTAACTGAACACCTGGAGGAATTAGAAAAAGTACAACAAACTGATCCTAAAGCAAGTATAAAAAAAGGAAATAACAAAGATTAGAACAGAACTAAGTGAAATTGAAAATAAGAAAGCAATAGAAAAATTAACTATACCAAAAGCTGGTTCTTTGAGATTATAAATTTGACAATCCCAAGATGCACCTATATAAAATGAGAAGTGAGGAAGGGAATATCACCATTGATCCCACAAAAATAAAGAGTGTCCTGAGAGGATATTTTGAAAAATTGTATGCCAACAAGATGGATAATTTAAAGGAATTGGGCAAATTCCTAGAAGCACACAAGCAGCCCACATTGACAAAAGAAGAATTAAAAAAAAAAAGATTTATTTATTTATTTAACTCCCCCCCCCTTCCCCTGGTTGTCTGTTCTCTGTGTCTATTTGCTGTGTCTTGTTTCTTTGTCCACTTCTGTTGTCATCAGCGGCACGGGAAGTGTGGGCGGCACCATTCCTGGGCAGGCTGTATTTTTCTTTCGCACTGGGCGGCTCTCCTTATGGGTACACTCCTTGCGCGTGCCCCACGCAGGGGACACCACTGCGTGGCAGGGCACTCCTTGCGCGCATCAGCACCGTGCATGGGCCAGCTCCACATGGGTCAAGGAGGTCCAGGGTTTGAACCGTGGACCTCCCATGTGGTAGACGGACGCCCTAACCACTGGGCCAAGTCCGTTTCCCAACAAAAGAAGAAATTGATGCACTCAACGGACCATTCACAAGTAACAAATTGAATTTTCCATCAAAATCTCCCAAATAAAAAGAGCTCAGTAACAGATGACTTCCTGGTGAATGCTGCCGAACATTCCAGAACAAACTATCACATACTGCTTAAACTCTTGCAAAAAATAAAAGTGGAGGGAACATTGCCTAACTCATTCTATGATGCCAACATCACCCTAATGCCAAAGCCACACGAAGATGCCACAAAACTATGAACCAATCTCTAAATGCTAAAATCGTCAATAAAATACTTTCTAATCATATTCAAAAACACATCAAATTAATTAACCACAATGTTTAAGTGGGTTTCATCCCTGGTATGCAAGGATGATTCAACATAAGAAAATCAGTCAGTGCAATACACCACATTAACAGATTGAATAAACAAAACCACAGGATCTCTCTATAGATGGAGGAACAGCATTTGACAAAACACAACACTGTTTCCTAATAAAAAACACTACAAAAGATAGGAATCGAAGGAAACTTCCTGAACATGATAAAGGATATGGGTGAAAAACACACAGGTAACATCATATTCAAAGGAGAAATCCTAGAACCTTTCCCACTAAGACCGGGATAAGGACAAGTATGCCCACTTTCTCCATTCCTATTTAACATTGTGTAAGAAGTATTTGCTCAGTCATTTAGATAAGAAGATATAAAAGGCATTCAAATTGGAAAGGAAGAAGTAAAAATTTCACTATTTGAAGATGACAGGATCCTATACAAGGAAAGCCCTCAGAAACCTATAAGAAAGCTTCTACAGCTTATAAATGAGTTCAGTAAATTGCCAGGTATAAAAGCAATGTGCAAAAATAAGTAGCATTTTGCTACACCAATAATGAGTATTTAGAGGAGGAAATCAAGAAAAAAATTCAGCTTACAATAGCAACTGAAAGATTAAAATACCTAGGAATAAACTTAACTAAAGATGTAAAGAACTTGTATACAGAAAACTACACAACATTGTCAAAGGAAGACCTGAAAAATTGGAAGAATAGTCACTGCTCATAAATAGAGAGATTAAACCCCATTAAGATGTCTATCTTACTCAAACTTATCTAAGGTGATCCCAAGAAAAATTACCACAGCATTTTTTTACTAAAATGGAAAAGCTCACCATGAAGTTTACTTGGAAAGGAAAACGACCCTGAATAGCCTAAGATATATCGAAAAAGGAAAATGAAATTGGAGAAGTCACACTACCTGACTTTAAATCATACTACAAAGCTAGAGTCATCAAACAGCATGGTATTGGTATAAGCATAGACATACTGACCAACGGAACAGAACAGACAATTCAGACATAGATGCTCACATATATATGGGCAACTGATATTCAACAAGACCACAAAGTCCACTGGGCTGGTAGAGAATGACTTCTTCAACAAATGGTGCTTGGAGACCTGGATATCCATATCCAAAAGAATGAGAGAGGTACACAATCTCACAGCTCATACAAAAATTAACTCAAAATGGATCAATGATCTAAATATAAAAGCCAAGATCATAAATCTCTTGGAAGATAATAGAGGGAAGCATCTACAAGATCTTGTGGTAGGAAACAGTTTCATAAACTTTACATCCAAAGCACAATCAACAAAATAAATAACAGATAAATGGGACCCCCCTCAAAATTAAAAACTTCTGTACACCTAAAGAATTAGTCAAGAAAGTGAAAAAGCAGTTTACTCAATGGGAGCAATTGTTTGGTAACCATCTACCTGCTAAGGGCCTAGTATTGAGCATGTATAAAAAAAGATACATCTCAAAAATAAAAAGACAAAGTCCCTTTAAAAAACGAACAAGTGACTTGAATAGACACTTCTCCAAAGAAGGACCTCAAATGGCTAAAAATCTAATTTAAAAATTCTCAACATCACTAGCTATTAGGGAAATGCAAATCAAAACTACAATGAGATATTATCTTACACCCATTAGACAGGTGGCTATTAAATAAAAAGGAATACAAGTGTTTAAGAGGATGGGAAGGAAAGAAAACCCTTATCCAGTGCTGGTGGGAATATAGAATGGTGCAGCCTTTGTGGAGGATAGTTTGGTGGTACCTCAAGTAGCTAACTATAGAACTGCCATATTATCCAGCAATCCCATTGCTGAGTATATACCCAGAAGAATTGAAAGCAGGTTCGTGAACAGATATATTCACATGAGTGTTCATAATGACATTACTTGCCATTGCCAGAAGTTGGAAGCAACCCAAATGTACATCAAAAGATGAATGGATAAGCAAATTATGCTATATACATAAAATGGAATATTACCTAGCTGTAAGAAGGAATTCAGTATTACATACAGGATAGCATGGATGAATCTTGAAGACCTTATGTTGAGTGAAGTAAGCCAGACACTGAAGGACAAATACTACATGATCTGACTGATGTGAATTAAGCAAATTGAGCAGTCTTACAGACATGGAAGATACATTTACAGGAGACAGAAAGGAAGGAGATGGTTGTGAGCCAATGCCCATATGGACAAAATCTAGGATAAGGCAATGCCCATATGGGCAAAATTTATGATAAGGTAGACGGATATAGTTGTGCAGTGGATTGGCATGACAGTGGTATAATGATGCTATTGGGTTTAGCAGTGAGTTGGGTAGGGTGGGGGAATGGGTTGGATTATCCATGGAACTGGGGAGAGGGTCAGAGGTAGGAGCTGTTGAAATCTGGGGATTTGCAGGTCTGTGGTTAAAACTTCAATGTTGGAATGTTCTTTTGGCAAATATGGCAGGGGAGGCTTACTTCCGTAGGGTGTTGGATGTGGCGGTATACACGCAGGACAAGGTGAACCTGGGGCAGTTTTCCATGTAATAGTATTTTATATCAATGAGTGGAGACCCACACAACAAACAAGGAAATATTAAGCTCACATGCTGAGGAGTCATCCTATGTTCTAAAATTTAGGGACAAATGTCTCCTTAGACCATAGACAGTGCCTAATAAAAGAAAACTTACCAATTTGTCAAGTCCCCAATATTATTGCAAGAAACTATGAATCTTATTCTTCACAATTTAAGCAAAGTTGTTACCATAGGTCCTGAGGGGAGGGGGTGAAGAATAGAATAGATAGAACAGAGGGTATTTTTAGGGCATTAGAGTTGTTCTGAGTGATCTCCAAATAATGGATAGAAGCCTTTATAAATTTCATCGAAATTTATAAAATGTATGGTCCAAAATGTAAATCATAATATAAACAATTGACCATGGTGAGTAGCAATGCTTCTAAATTGTACATCAATTGTAACAAATGTACCATCCATATGTAAAATGTTATTCATTGGGGAGAAGTAATGGAGCATTGGGTATATGGGAACACCCTACATTCTCTCATAACTTTTTTTTTTTTAACATAAAGCATCTTTGAAGATAAAATAAATAGGAAAAAAGACACTGGGGGAAGGTACGGAAGAAAATCTCACTGTACATACAAGACAACAGATCTGACAGCAATGAAACACCTATTGTTCAAAATAGGTTAAAATTTTTTATTTTTTTTGTATTTTAAGTTATTTTTTAAAACTATCATTTTTATTCAATTTTCTTATTATTTTTATATTGTTATTTTCTTGGCTTCATCTTTGGAGAGGTTTTGGGACACAGAATGGTCACAGTTTTGGCAGGGAGGAAGATAAGTGTGGGATGTCAGTGATGGGGATGCCTGCTTGGGGGTTCACCTGGGGCATGGCTCTAAGACATATGACTATCTTCAAGTGCTCATGGGGCATTGCCATGGTAGGTGGAGATCCACACAATAACCAAAAGAATATCAAATTCCCATCCTGTGGAGCTCTGTTGTATTCTCTATTGGGACACCAAGAATCCGCTGAGTACAAAGGGAGTGACTAGTGACGGAGGATGGACCACTGTACAAGGTCCTGGATACTGATGTCTGTACTTAAGAGCATTTTCTTTTGAAATGAAAGTTATCCTAGTATTATATGTTACCTAAGAGTTATTTCCTGAGGGCCCTGTTGTTGCTCAAATGTAGTCTCCCTCTAAGCCAAATTCAACATATAAATACACTACCTCCCCCTCACCTGGTGTGGGGCATGACTCCAGGGAATAAGCCTTCTTGTCACGGGGAGATTATTACTAAGCTCCAATTAGCAAAGCACCTGGAAATAGACCTTGACCATAAGGGGAAAATGGTAATTATAAATGAGTTCTTATGGGTAAGAGATTTCAAAGTGAGTCAGTGAGTCAGGAGAGGTTATGCTTCCAGAGGTTACGCTTATGCATGTCTCAGCAGGGTCTCATTGACTGCCATGGTAAATATTGTCTCAAATAGTGGGCATCCTGAGGGCTCTGGAGACATCTAGACATTAGAGGCAGGGCAGACAGCTCAGGAGTTTGGCACCCTGCCAGCAGGACCTAATTTGGAATTTGTGCTCCCCAGTGTGACAGGGATGGACTCATCTGTGGTTTCCCTGGACATGACTCTTCAGCCCCTTCTTTTGAAACTATAGTTAGTACTAGACTTGATATGTGTATGTTCAAGAGACTTCAATATTTTGTCTGTCCATGTGCCAGCTGGTCCCTGATCCATGGCAGTCACAATACCTACTCTTCAGTTCACTGGATTCAACCAGGACAACTAACTAGGTGATGATGATGGACAATGCCCATCCCAGGGAAAAGAGAGTCTGCAATGGCAAGCAAGAGATTTCCATCCATCTGCCCCATGAGATTTAAGACCCCTCTCAACTAGAGGCAGAGTGGGCATCACCATCCCAAAACCCTCAAGACTGCAGAATGAACAATGGACTAAAGTAGACTTACTATCATTCTGTTATAGACTTATCGTTATTCCAGCAATTGAAGAATTTTTATAATTGATGTAGAGGCAGTGGCCACTGGAGGTTCTGAGGAGAGAGAGGGGGGAAAATGTGTGTAATGTAGGAGCATTTTCAGGACATTGGAGTTGTTCTGCATGATGTTGAAATGATGGATACAGGCCATTATATATTTTATGATAACTTACAAAATTGCATGTAACAATTATACTGTATGTAATTGCATGTAACAATTATAGACTGTAAATTATAATGTAAGGTACAATCCATGCTTAAGGTACAATCTAACTGAGGAATTTATGTTCATCAATTTTAACAAATATACCAATGGAGAATGTTGTTAATGTGGGAGTCTATGGGATGGGAGGTAGGGGGCATATGGGAATCCCCTGATTTTTATGCAACATTGATGCAATCTAAAGTTTCTCTAAAATAAATATATTTTTAAAATATAGGGAATTCCCATATACCCTACCCACTCCCCCTCCCATACAAAATGCTTTTAACCCTTTTAGCACTCATTCTCCATTCTTCCTCACTTCAGCTCTTTGTAACCTGTAATATGTTTTCTGTCTCTATGGATTTCCTTAATCTACATATTTCATGTAAGTGGAAACATACACTATTTTTCCCTTTGTGTCTGCTTCTTTCACTCAGCCTAATGTTTTCAAGGTTTAGCGATGTTGTAGTATGGATCAGAATTTCATTATTTTTTGTAGAAGAATAGCATTCCATTTATGAATGAACCATATTGTGTTTGTACTTTCATTTGTTGATGGACATGTGTTGTTTCCATCTCTTTTATCTTCCTGGGCTGCTCAAGCAAATACCATGCAATGGGCAGACATAAAGAGTGAGAATTTATTAGCTAATCATTTTGAGGCAAAATCTCAAAATTATTGGCTAGTAAAAATGCCCAAATTAAGGTGTCATTAAGGTGATGCTTTCCTCCCAAACGCTAATACATTCTGGAGCTGGTTGTTGGTGATCCTTGGTCCTGAACCCCTCCGTCACATGGCAATGCACATGGCAGCCTTTCCTGGCTTCTCCTTCTCTTCTAGGCTCTGTTGATCTTCACCACTTGCTTTCCATGGCTTTCTGTCAGTCTGAATTTCATTTTGCTTCTAAGGAACTCTATTAATAGGATTAAGACCCATCCTGATTTGGTTATGCCACACCTTAACTGAAGTAACCACATCAAAATTTCCTACTTACACTTGGTTCACATCCACAGGAATGGATTAAGGTTAAGAACATTATTAGGGGATACATAAAGCTCTAAACTGACCATGCCATCTTTCGGCCATTGTAAAGAATGCTGCTGTGAACATTATTGTACAAGAAGAAAAATGTATTTTTAAGAAATGACTAGTATCAACAGGCTTGTAGGTTTCAAAGTTCAAATATGTGCATTACTTTTTTCACTATTTACTCTTTTGAATTTTTTCTAATTTTTCTAAAATTAAATATACTACTTGTGAACAAAATAGTAACATTTCACATAGGAAAAGTAAGAAAGGAAACTTTTATAATTTCCCTTTGACGGATGGGAACTTGAGGCTTGCAGATACTAATAACCTGTCAACTGTCAGTTCAAAAGTATCAGAGTTAGAGGTTGAACTAAGAGAGTCTTGTTCCAGATACCCAAGTGGAGCACCATGTTGAACCACATAGGGGAAGAGAAAGCATCTCATTGAGGGTGGGAACAAGTAAAAAGGAAGAAATCTTATCTCCAGAAGGATCAGGCCAATGAAATCATTTATGGCCAGATGCTTGAGTATAGCCCACAGTGAGGTGACTCTTAGGTCAGGGAAAGATTGTAGAGAAAAAGAGGAAAGACTACATTTTTTTTCTTTGTGGGACTAGCATTTAGCATATCAGTTCATCCTCACAACAATAGAAAAGCATTCTATTTTCATTATTATTGTGCCCATTTTATAGTTGAGGATACTGAGATTCAAAATGGTTGTGAATAATCCAAAATCGCAAAGCCATTATGTGGCAGCATGCAGTGGTTAATTTTATGCATCACCTTGGTGTGTTATGGAGTCCACTTGTTTGGTAAAGCAATCATTGGCTTGGCTGTTGCTCTGAAGATATTATATTCAAGGATCTATATCAATAGAGAGTTGATTTCATCCTCATCTGATTGCATCTACAATCAACAAAGGGCCTTTCCCTCAATTTTGCCATACCTTATAAAATTGTGCAGAACAAAATGTAAACTATCATGTAAACTGTAGCCCAAGATTAGTAACCATGCTTCAATATGTCAGTCAGGAGGGTCTCACTGACTGCCACGGTAAAAATGCTTCATGCAGGGGTGCTCCAAAGGGCTCTAGAGACATCTGGACACTATAGGCAGGGCAGGCAACCCCAGGAATTCAGCACCCTGTCAGTGGGCCTTACTTTGGAATATGTTCCCTGGTGTAACAGTGTTAAACTCATTTATAATTTCTTTACATGTGGCTCTTCTGCCCTTTTATTTGAGCCTATAATTAGCCTTATAATCATTAATTATATGTCCCAGAGCCTTAAATCTTCAGTCTGTTCATGTGCTGGTTGAGTCCTGAATCTCAGCAGTTACAACACCTACTCTCCGGTATATTGGACTTGCACAGGACAACTAACAAAAGGATGTTGATGAACAATGCTCATCCCAAAAAACAAAGAGTATCTACAACTGCAAACAAGACAGTGCCATCCATCTGCCCCATGGGACTAAACCCCCTCTCAATCAGAAACAGTGCATCACCATCCCCAAACCTTCAATAATGAGGAACAAACAAATCTAAGGGGGGATGTAACTATGGACTAAAGGAGACTTATTTTTATTTAGCAATGTTGTATCACTGATACAAAGGCAGTGGCCACTGGAGTTTTCGAGGAAAGGGAGAGGGAAGAACAGGTGTGACATTGGACATTTTGGGGACATTGGCATGTGATTGCAGTGATTGTTTGCATGACATTGCCATGATGGATGCAGGCCATTACATATTTTGTCATAACTTATAAAATTGTGCAGGACAAAGTGTAAACTATAATGTAAACTGAAGCCCATGATTAGTGGCAATGCTTCAATATGTGTTCATCCATTGTAACAAATGTACCACCCTAATGAAAGAGGTTGCTAATGGGAGAAAGTGTGGGAGGGGCAGAAGGAAGGTAGGGTATATGGAAATCCCCTACATATTTTTTTTTCTTGAAGTACCAGGGGCGGGGGATTGAGTCTGGGACTTCATATGTGGGAAGCTGGTGCTCAACCACTGAGCCACATAGGCTTCCCTGAGTTTTTTTTTTTTTTATTGTTTTGCTTGTTGTTTGCTTTGTTTTTTCAGGAAGCACCAGGAACTGAACCCAGGACCTCCTTTGTGTGAAGTGGGCATTCAGCCACTAGAGCCACATCCATTCCCACCACCCCCATATTTTGTTGTAACATTTATGTAATCTAAAGCTTCCTTTAGTATATATATATATAAATGTATATATATGAGGATGATGTTGGACAATATCCATCTGCATAAAACAAAGAGTATCTACAACTGTAAAGACAGTTGCACTCATCTGCCCCATGAGATCTAAGCACCACTGCCAATCAAAAACAGAGTGGGCACCACCACAGAAAAATCTTCATGATTGAAGAAAGAAAAATATAAGTTTGGACTAAAGTAGACTTATTATTATTCTAGTAATGAAAGAACTTATAACATTGATATGAAGGCTGTGGTCACCAGAGATTCTGAAGGGAGGGAGAGGGAAGAATAGTTTTAACATGGAGCATTTTGGGGGCATTGGGATTGTTCTACATGACATTGCAATGACAGATATGGCCTTATATATTTTGTCAAAACTTGTAAAGTTGTGAAGGGCAAAGCATAAACCATAATGTAAACTATAGACCTTGGTTGGTAGTAATGCTTGAATATGTGTTAATCAATTGTAGCAAATGTACCACACTAACAAAAGATGTTGTTAAAAGGGAAACATGTGGGAAGAGGTGGAGTGAGGTATATGGGAATCACCTATATTTTACAACTAGGTAATCTAAAGCTTATTTTAAAATAATAATAATAAAAAGAAAAAATAAGTGGTTTTAAATAATTAGGTGCATTAATCGATAATAAAGAGATAAGACTGCTTGTAGTCCCAGGACAATGTTGGCACCCAAAGACTTGAAACCAGAACTATGTCATCAGTATCAAGGGCTCATCATTGCAGGTAGAGGGAAGAAGAGATGTGATGTGGGGGCGTTTTCAGGATTTGGAGTTGTCCTAAATGATATTGCAGGGCCAGATGTTGGACATTATATATCCTGCCATAACTCACTGAAGGGACTGGGGGAGAGTGTAAACTACAGTGTAAACTGCAAGCCACGTTGTGCAGCACTGCTCCAAAATGTATTCATTGATCAATGCAAAGAATGTGCCACAATGATGAAAGAGGTTGTTGATGTAGGAGGAGTGGAGGGGTGGGGTGTGGGGTATATGGGAACCTCTTATATATATATTTTAAGGTTTTCTTTCTTTTCCCTTCCCTCCCCGCCCCAGTTGTCTGCTCTCTGTGTCCACTCACTGTGTGTTCTTCTGTGTCCACCTGCATTCTTGACAGTGGCACTGGGAATCTGTGTCTCTTTTTGTTGCATCATCTTGCTGCATCAGCTCCCCTTGTGTGTGGGGCCACTCCTGGGTGGGCTGCACTTTTTTCACATGGGGCAGCTCTCCTTACAGGGCACACTCTTTGCTCATGGGGCTCCCCTATGCGGGGGACACCCCTGCCTGGCATGGCACTCCTGGCGTGCATCAGCACTGTGTGTGGGCCAGCTCACCACATGTGTCAGGAGGCCCTGGGTTTGAACTCTGCACCTCCCATATGGTAGATGGATGCTCTATCAGTTGAGCCCAATCTGCTTCCCATCTTATATACTTAATGCAACATTTTTTGTCATCTGTGTACCTTCAAAAAAAAAAAGACAATTAAAAATTAAAATTAAATAAAAGTAAAGAGATTACAAATCAGAGAGATGAAGTGCTGAACAGGATGATCCTCAAGGTCATTATTGTAAATACAGAAAGACTCATATATGTAGGAAGAGATTGGAGTACATTTTGCAAATGTACATAAATTTTGTAACTTATTAAAATACTTGAGAAAAAAACTAGAGCTATGATTTCTGAGAAGTTGTTTGTGGGGAGCCGCCCGGAGCTACGTGCATTTGCAGTCTCCAGCAACATGGCGGTTTTCATAAGTACGCCTACTCCACCCCTGTGCTTCTGCCTTCTTCTTCCCCTTTCCCCAGTTTCCCGGGCAAAAAGTGTCGTGCCTGCACAACAAGATGTTGAAGCCATGACCAGCATTGAAGACTCGCAACCTATAGCAAGTGGTGTAACAGCATTTTATTGCCTTATATGGAAGAGCCGCTTCATCAGCCTATCACCCCCTGCTAATACCCTCCCCTTAGTATATATTCTGATGCTCTACCCTCAATAAATGGAGACTTGATCAGAATCCTGTCTTGTCTCCGTTTCTCTCGCCTCTTGTCCCCCAATCCCCACTCCCTCTTTCAGGTGCCGGTTCATTTGACCTGCGGGCCAGGTCAATTGGCGCCCGGACACAGGGACCTGAAAACGAGGCATCCAGTGAGGAACGCTGACAGACAGTCCAGCCGGACCAAGTGTAATGCCCAGAAATCAAAAAGAAGAATCAGAGAGTAATAAGAGGACTCCACGAGGGAACCTGCCTCCCAGTTGCAAAGCCTCGGTAAGTGATCGGCGAATATGGGACAAGCAACGAGTGAGCACAAACTTTTTATTAAGAGCCTCGAAGAGGCGTTAAAGGCGAGAGGAATAAAGGTTAAATTTAAGGAGCTAATAGAATTCTTTAGATTTTTGAGAGAAGTCTGTCCTTGGCTTCCTCAGGAAGGGACCATAAATGAAAGGTGGTGGAGTAGAGTTGGGGATGCTCTACAAGACTTTTATAAAACCTTTGGCCCTGAGAGAGTTCCTGTAACCACTTTCTTCTACTGGAATGTTATCAATGACCTCTTTTATCAATGACCTCTTCGCGATCCACCACACCAACGTATTGGCTGCACAAGTAGTTGCTAAAGGCGAGGAACTAGCACAGGACAGGTCTAAATCCCCCGCAGCAAAAAGTCCTGCTAAATACCACCCCCCGGACTCAGACTCGGTGTCTATTAAAATAGATAGTGATGATGAGAGTGCCCCTTCCCCTTGCAAAAATAGTATCTCTAAGAGAAGAGCTGGCCCTAGTCAGAGGAGGAGAGTTATTAGTAATCCAAACCCTAACGCCATGTACAGATTCCGATAACTCCAACCCTGAGGCTAAAGAACGCTCTGTTGGTTTCTGCCCACCCCCATATGCACCCCCCACTTCCGCCCCCCCTAGCCTAGATCCCAATGCAGATCTAAAGTTATGGCTCTCTCTTTTAAAAGAGAGAAAGGATCTACAATCTCAATGTGCAACTCTGCAGCGTCAGCTCAACTTAACCCCTCCTCTAAAAAATCCCCTAACTGCCAACTTCCGCAAACCACCCCTTTTTTCATTCCCTGTTATCGAGAGGCCTGGGAGCCCTAGTGAGGCTGGTGAGGGGAGTGAGGTTGCTGTTAAACCTGAGCCTGAGTGCATCTATAACCCTTTCCCTTTCAAAACCTTGAAGGAGCTTAAGTCCGCGGTCACCACCTATGGCCCTACTGCTCTGCGGCAGCTTGCTCGGTCGGTAGAGGTGGGGTCTGGCTGCAGATGAGGGGTCGGTCCAGTTCTGGACGAGGGGTCGGTCCCGCTTGGGACGAGGGGTCGGTCCGGCAGCAGACGAGGGGTCGGTCTCACAGGGGTTGCGCGGTTCGGCTGACGGGGTCGCCCGGCGAAGCCGGCGATGAAGGGGTCACCCAGAGAAGCAGGTGACGAACTGGGGACAAGGGAGGCCAGGCCCTTGTCGGGGGCTCTCAGGACTGGAGGGCGCACGGCAGAAGAACTACCGCGGAGACAAGGTAAACACGCAAGTCCACTTTATTGAGGGAGAGGCAACAGTTTTATAGGGGCTGGGGAAGGCTGATTGGTCAAAGCCAAGCCCTGTTCTGATTGGTTGCTGGAGAAAGGTCAGTGGGCGGTACTGGATGGGGGAGGGGCGGTGATTAGGGATTGGCTGTTGCTGTTGCTGGGGGAAGGGGCAGGGTTTAGGGATTGGTGGCTGCTGTTGCTGGGGTAGAGGGCAGACTGGAGTTTCCCGCCCACGCCTGGCTGTTGCTGCTGTGGGGGGAGGGAAAAGGGCAGACTGGATTTTTCCGCCCACGCCTGGCTGTTGCTGCTGTCGGGGGGAGGGAAAAGGGCAGACTGGATTTTTCCGCCCACGCCTGGCTGTTGCTGCTGTCGGGGGAGGGGAAAAGGGCAGACTGGAATTTTCCTCCCTGCGCCTGCGCAGGGAGAAAGAAGAAGGGTGCCACCCCACAAGGCATCGTGTGGCGCCATCCAGGAGGAGGGGCGGCCTCGGAAGCATGGCTGCTGAGAAGGGGAGATCCGAGGGCACTCTGCACCCATGCCGAGCTTCCTTCAGGGGTGGCGGTGGGCCCGACCAACCACCCTATTATGGGGGCAGCAGAATTAGGCCTACCGCGGCCGCTCCCGTCGCCAGGCCAGCAAACCACACTTCAGCCCGAGGGGTGACCGCACTGCTTCATACACCCTCTCTCTGTTAGAACACATTGCTGATGGGTGGCTCACCCCCCATGACTGGCACACCCTTGCCCACTCCACTCTCAGTGCAGGAGATTAAATCCTCTGGAAGTCAGAATATTGTGAGTTTTGCAAGGAAACCACACAGCGGAATCTCAGAACTGAGAATGGGTGGACCGAGGACATGCTTCTCGGCGCAGGAGATTTTAAGCAGAACTCAAATCAGTTGCATTATGATGCCGAACTTTTCGGACAAGTCTGTGCTGCAGCCCTTAAGGCCTGGAAAAGACTGCCTACCAAGGGACAATCCCTTACCTCCTTAACTTCTATCGGTCAGGGCCCCAAGGAACTATTCTCTGACTTTGTAGGTAGACTTTGCACCACCGCTGAGAGAATGTTTGGTGATGCAAATACTGATGCTGACTGCTGACTATGTAAATCAACTCGCCTTTGAAAATGCTAATGCAGCCTGCCAGGCTATCCGGCCCTATAGAAAAAGGGAAAATCTCTCTGGCTACATTAAGCTTTGCTCAGACATAGGCCCCACAAAGCAGCAGGGCCTGGCTATAGCTGCTTCCATAAGGGAGGCCACCTCTGAACAGGCCCAAGCCTTCGCCGCGGCCTTGAGAGAAGTGCTTCCATCCCCGGTGCCCAGTGCACCTAGGGCCTGTTTCTCTTGCGGCAACCCCGGCCATCTAGCCAGAGAGTGTAGTCGCCCCCCCCTGCTAGCCAAAAGCCACCCCCCCTTCCCAACTCCTGCCCCCGTTGCCACAGGGGCAGACACTGGGCTAATGAATGCAAATCAAGAACTGATTCTTTAGGTCGACCACTCTCTCCTTATCAGGGAAACGGGAGAAGGGGCCAGCCCCAGGCCCCGACAAATGATCAGACTTATGGGGCCATCAGCTTTGTTCCCACCAGCGGCAATCCATTTCCAACCTCTGTAGAGCCACCTCAGGGAGTGCAGGATTGGACCTCTGTACCTCCTCCCACACAGTACTAACACCGCCTATGGGAGTTCAAGCCCTGCCTACAGGCGGGTTTGGCGCACTACCAAAAGGCACTTTTGGCCTCATCATTGGGCGAGGCAGCTCCCTTAATAGTGGCCTCCACATTTCCCCTGGAGTTGTGGACAGTGATTTCACTGGAGAAATAAAAATTATGGCTTCTGCTCCAAAAAGCATTATTTCCTTCCCTGCTGGACAGCGGGTTGCTCAACTACTAATACTCCCCCTAATACCCACCAACAACACTGCCATTGATAGTGACCGCAGGGGTAGAGCATTCGGCTCCTCTGATGCATACTGGGTACACCCCATCACCACCCACAAACCTACTATGTCTCTTTGGCTTGACGGTAAACAGTTCAAAGGCCTAATAGATACAGGGGCAGACGTTACCATCTTAAAAAAGCCTGATTGGCCATCCACCTGGCCCCTTTCTCCCTCCTTAACCAACTTACAGGGCATTGGGCAAACCCGAAACCCCGAAAGAAGTTACTTAAGAGCAGTAAACAAAACAATGATACCTATAGGAGCCTTGCAGCCTGGTCTTCCAACCCCTGTAGCCATCCCCTTTGGGTATTATAAAATTATCATAGATCTAAAAGATTGTTTCTTTACTATCCCATTACACCCGGTTGATCAAAAACACTTTGCATTTAGCCTCCCCTCTGTGAATTTCAAAGAACCTATGAGGAGATATCACTGGAAGGTTTTACCCCAAGGTATGACAAACAGCCCTACCTTATGTCAAAAATTTGTGGCTACTGCCATAAGAGAAGTAAGGGCAATGTGGAAAGACCTTTATGTTATTCACTACATGGATGACATTTTAATGGCTGGTAAAAAGGAACAAGATGTCCTAACATGTTACCGTGATATGAAAACAGCCTTTAAGGCACACAGGCTTCAAATTGCCCCTGATAAAGTACAATTACAAGACCCTTATACCTACCTGGGGTTTCATATGGCAGGAAATAATATAACCCCCAAGGCCAAGGTATAGTTGAAAGAGCGCATCTGTCTCTAAAAAAATCATAGAAAAAATAAAAAAGGGGAGTGGTACCCCGTCAAAGGATCCCCCAAAAATCTATTATCCCACTCTCTCTTTATTCTAAATTTTTTAAGCTTAGATCAAAAAGGACATTCTGCGGCTGACCACTTCTGGCACCCTAATATCAGCACAAAACATGCCACAGTTCTATGGAAAGACCCAATGGATAATACCTGGCATGGACCTGATCCCATCCTAATATGGGGCAGAGGATCAGTTTGCGTCTATTCCAAAGAACTAGATGCAGCCAGGTGGCTGCCGGAATGATTGGTAAAACAAATAGATAATGACAACCTATCCAGGGTAGAGAACTCTCCCTGAGATGAACTCTGCTTTCTTGCAGGAGAGCAACCAACGCTAAAACCCATGTGGCTGTACAGCCCCCCTGGAATCCTCCTGTGACGCCGGCACTCCAAGTCTTTAGTACAACCTAAGAGTGTATTGACCAACGCCGCACACCACATCCACCAGCGCCAGCTGCTTGCGACTGAAGAGCCCATCCTTGCTACAGCCCCCTCATGTTTCTCTCTCCCCCACTTGCTTTCACCTCCCCAAACCTCCATTATGAAACCACAGTAAGAGAGCGCGGTGCATACCACACCTCCCTCTGGCCTCCACACATTATAACCAAAATGGGAGCACCCTGACTGCTGGCAGCGGTTCTCAAATACATATGAACCCTGTCAGGTTCTGAGGTGATGAACTGGATAGCCAATGATGGGCAACTGGGCATGATCAGTTCCATGGCAGAGCCACCTAATACAGAGACACAGCCTTTCGCCACTGTTGCATTCTCCATGACGGGTAAGGCAATCCGCCTAACCGTTTGCACACCCTGACCTAAGACAGGCACAGTTCCCCCCGAACTCAGGGTGCTTCATAAAATATAATAAAGAAGGGGGACCTGTGGGGAGCCACCCAGAGCTACGTGCATTTGCGGTCTCCAGCAACATGGCGGTTTTCATAAGTACGCCTACTCCACCCCTGTGCTTCCGCCTTCTTCCTCCCCTTTCCCCAGTTTCCCAGGCAAAAAGTGTCGTGCCTGCACAACTAGATGTTGAAGCCATGACCAGCTTTGAAGACTCGCGACCTATAGCAAGTGGTGTAACAGCATTTTATTGCCTTATATAGGAAAGTCACTTCATCAGCCTATCACTCCCTGCTAATACCCTCCCCTTAGTATATATTCTGATGCTCTACCCTCAATAAATGGAGACTTGATCAGAATCCTGTCTTGTCTCTGTTTCTCTCACCTCTTGTCCCCCAATTCCCACTCCCTCTTTCAGGTGCCAGTTCGTTTGGCCTGCAGGCCAGGTCAGTTGTTTAACACTTAGGTTGGGGGAAGTGAATATCAGACAAGCAGTTTCCTAAGTTGGTTCATCAAGGAAGCCAGTCATACTTAAAACAGGAAGTCTTCTGGACTCTCACAGACCAAGATCACCCATTCCCCATGGCTGGGCTTGCAAGGCTCGGTGCCTGGAGAAAAGGATCTCAAAGACTTCTACCAGGTAGGAAGAAACATGACAATGGCAATGGATGATGAAATCTACCTGGGTGCTATTTATCCTAATTGTGACTTGACCTGTCCTTGGCTTGATTCCTAGCTGGTTTTCCCACTATATCTACAGTGGAGAGCAGGGAAGAGATTTCATGAAGGATGTTAGTAAATTTATATTACATTCTCTAAGGAGGAGTTGGTGAAATCATTTCCTAGGGCAAACTTGGGGACTTACTAGTGATTTCTCATTTTACCACCTAATCTATGTTTGCTAGGAGATTAGGTAACCAAACTCTCTCAAAACTCGAATGTGCAAAGAAAAACATCAAAACTTTGTCATACAATCTAAAGGCTTTGTGTGAGTCATGGAATGATATAAAGGATAAGAACCTTATTGTTGAAAATTGGTATCAGTCAGGTCAGCTTGATTCTGATGGGTATTTTCCTCCATGCTTAGGATAAGATATGGAATCTACTAGGTGGTTCTGACATGGTGGTCTGCTTGATTGCCATTTATTTCCTGGTTTTTATGAAAATATGAGCAGTTGCACTTGGACCTTGAGTTTCCTCTTTCATGTGTCTATTGTTCTGCTCCAGGATTCTCTGTGCTCCTGCTATTGCTGTTGGGAGCTGCAGCCCAGAAGCCTACAGGTAAGTTTGTGCAGCAAACCTCATTAGTCACTTAAGCTGGGGAGTGAATCCTGGACACAGAAAGGGGTGAGGGAGTGGGGCAGGGGGCTGAATCTGCCTCTGATGCTCAGGGACACTCTACCTCTGAGGATCAGAGAAACTGTCCTTTCCAACCCATACACCGAGAGAGTTCCCTGAATTTCTAACAGCAGCCACACCCTCACTCTGCTCTCTGGTCCCCAGGGGCAGTGGGCCTCCTCCAGTTCTTGGGTCTTCCCACAGCACTCTGTGCCCCGTGGTGCTCCCAGCACTCCACATGTGTCAGTGCCACCGCCTGTCGCTGCCATCCAGGATTCACATCCCTGTCGGGGGAAATCAGCAGCAGCTCTGAGGAGCCCTGTGAAGGTACAGACACCCGGGGCAGGGAGGGGCACAGCAGAGATTTGGGGTTCCCTGTGTCCTCATCTCTGGCAGCACAGCAAACTTTTTGGGATAAGCAGAGAAGACAGGGCAGGGAAATGTGATGGAAGTGGGTTGTCAGTTTTTCTGATCAAGGGGTGTCATGTGGAGAGCTAAGCCAGTGGAGCTCTATTGGGTTCATGGTCAGGCTCGACCATGGACTAGCTCTGAACTTGAGGAGATTATTTCATCTCTCTTTGCCCATGTTTGCTTATTTGTGAATGGGGGCTAATCATTGCCGCTGCTCCACATGGAGATTTAAAATTTCCCTGTGTAAAGAACAGGTACAGAATAAATTGCCAACAAACACAAACAATTATCATTTTTACTGCCAGTATTATTCTTTTCCTTGTGTGAGCAAAAGAGGACAAGTAGTGGAAATAAAAAGAAAAGAGAAATCCCCAGGGCTTTGGGGCCAGGACTCTCCCACCACCTGGAGCTCTGCAGGAGCTCCTGCCAAGCTCACCACCGTGGTTTTTCATCTTGCATTGGCACAGTAGCTGATGCTCACCTAGGACATCACAAATGTGCCTCATGACACCCTCTCAGCAATCCCATGAGGCTGCAGGATCAGCATCAGTTTTCAAATGATCACACATGGACTCAAAGAGATTGAGAGACTTGTCCAAGATCTAAAACCAAGTAAGATGGCAGAATCTAGATCCAGGTCTAAAACTAAGGGGTTTTTATTTTTCAACAATAAAGGATCATAAAATGAAATCATATTACATTTGCACCAGCAGTTACTCTTCATTTTTAAAAAAATAATCTTACATTTGTGTTTATTGATAAAGGGAGATATTCCTAACATGTTTGAAAGGATGAGAAAAAACACACCTCAAATGTTTTACAGTCTTGTGTGTGGTGAAATTCTGAGTGATTTTCATTGTTTTCATGTTTTGCAATTTCTTTCTGGTTGTATTGTTCATGTGCTATTTAAAATTTGGAAAAAAGGTCAATTTAAGCAGTTAAAAAAATGTTTCCACACCCATATCATGTGCCCCTAGAATTTTCCTAGAAGTTCATTTTGTGTGTTGCCATGTGTGTATCCAATGGGGATTTGAACATGGGTGAACCTGGAGGGAAGTTGCTGCAGCAAACAGAACTGGACTCAAACTCCTTTCTGTGCAACACTTGGGTAGCTAGGGAATTTCCACTGTCACGTCCTCCCCATCCACACAGCTCATTCCCAGCCCTCCCCCACCTGACTCTACCTCATCCATCAACCTTGAGGACAGGTCTCAGCCATGACTGCAGGTCTGAGGGCAGTGTGTGGGAAACCCACTGCCCAGGTGCGGCTGGCATGGATCCAATGGAGATCCCATACTCCCATTTCCTGTCCTGTCCTGGTGCTATACACAGAGCTCTGGTCAGGCCTCAGGAGGGATACCTGCCAGAGCAGGGAGTAGAATTCCAAACAGGAAGAGATCAGACACCTGCCCTGAGCCATCATCACCTCATGAGTCCTTTTGGGCTCTGAAAGTCTTTGGCCCCATGAGCAGAAGGTACAGGGTGAAATATTCTGACCATATATATATATAAACTACTCTAGATATTCAAGCTGAAAGAGATTCTTTTTTTTACATAATGATTTTCTATTAGCAAATTTTTTAAAGATATATAGATCACACACAATGTTACATTAGAAAATATAAGAAGTTCCCATGGACCTAACGCCCCACTCCGCCACACCTCCCACATCAGCAACCTCTTTCATCAGTATGGCACATTCATTGCATTTGATGAATACATTTTGGATCACTAATATACCACATGGATTATAGTTTACATTGTAGTTTACACTATCCCCCAGTACATTCGGTGGGTGATGGCAGGATATATAATGTCCTGCATCTGTCCCTGCAATATCATTCAGGACAACTCCAAGTCCCAAAAATGCCCCCATATGACACCTCTTCTTCCCTCTCCCTGCCCTCAACAACTACCATGGCCACTGTAGCCACATCAATGAGACAATTTCTTCCATTGCTAGAGTCACAATAGTTCTATAGTAGAATACCAGTAAGTCCACTTTAATCCATATTTTATTCCTCCTTCCTGTGGACCCTGGGATGATGATGTCCACTCCATCTCTAAATCAAGAGGGGGCTTAGATCACACATTGTTGATGGATGCAATTCTCCTGTTTTCAGTTGTAGAATCTCTCGGTTTTCCAGTTGACCACCCTCACCTCCCTGTTAGCTGACCTGGATAAGTCCAACGAATAGGAAAGTAGGAGTTGCAACTCTGCTGAGGCTCAGGAGTCAATTGACACATGGACAGTCCATAGATTCAAGTCTCCTGAGCAAAAACCACCCCCAGCACCAACCACAGGTTCAGTAAAAGTGAAGGAAGAGACATGTGTAGAAAGGTCACATCAGATTCCAACTCCATCACACTCAGGAGCACAAAAACCAAAGTAGGGCCCACTGGCAAAGTACTGGGTTGCAGAGCCATCTGCCATGACCAAGGGACCTGGGTGTTGCCATAACCTTCAGGAGCACCAATACTGAGTGGTACTACTTTGACTATCTCTGAGATCCTCCTTAGATGTGCATAAGCATGACCCCTCTGATGACCCCCCAAATCATTTTGAAGTCTCTTAGCCATATGAACTCATTTGTCTTTATCATTTCCCCCTTTTATTTAAGGTCTTTTTCTAGTTGCATCACAAAATGATGCTTTGTATTATTCCCTCAGCACCAGGGAGGCTTATTCCTGGGAGTCATGTCCCACACTTGGGGGAAGGTAATGCATTACATGCTGCATTTCTTTATCAGAAAGAAATTGCAGAACATGAAAATGGAAATCTCTCAGAATTTCACCACACACGACTGTAAAACATTTGGGGTGTGTTTTTCTCATCCTTTCAAACATATTAGGAATATCTTCCTTTATCAATAAATACAATGTAAGATTATTTTTTAAAGGATGAAGAGTAATTGCTGGTGCAAATATAATATGATTTCATTTTATGATCCTTTATTGTTGAAAAATAAAACCCCCTTAGTGTTAGACCTGGATCTAGATTCTGCCATCTTACTTTATTTCATATTACATGTGGCTTAGAGAGTGGCCACATTTGAACAACATGGAGGCTCTCAGGAGGTAACTCTTAGGCACCCCACAGCTCTAGGCCTAGTTCATATTTCAGGCACACAGGCTCATAAGCATTGTCATCAGTATCAAGGGCTCACCATTTGGCCATCCTTCTTCACTAGTCTTTGCCCTTGCACTTGGGGAATTGTTGCTGTTCCATTGGGGAATGTGACAGAGCTCCCCTGACTAGGAACTCAGTGCTCCCTCAGTTGTGTGTGATTCTACCTACTATGACAATACCCAATGAATATCCAAACATATTTATATACCCTATATACATGCCCTGGAGAACTCCCTCCCAACCATGTGTCCCCCATCAATGACATTTCATAACGAACTTTTTTTTTAATCTTTCTTTAAAAGATACATAGATCACACAAAATGTTACATTAAAATTTATAAGAGGTTCCCATATACCCCACAACCCCTAGTCCTCACACAATTAGTGTGATACCTTCTTAGTATTTGATGAGTACAATTTGGAGCACTGCTACACAGCATGGATTATAGTTTATGTTGTACTTTACATTCTCTCCCAGTCCATTCAGTGGGAATAATGAACTTTTTAGAGATATTTCAGATTTACAAAAAAAAATTCAGAGAGGGTTCCCATAAGAACCTTCCCCTCCCTCTACATTCACAGTTTCTCTATTGAGAACATCTTGCATTAATGAGGTAAATTTGTTAAAATTGTTGAACCAACGTTGATACATTACTAGTAATGAAAGTCTGTAGGTTACATTGGGGTTCACTCTTTCTGTTGCACACTTCTATTTCTGTGGGTTTTGACAAATACAAAACGTAAAGTATCCACGAATAGGGAAGCCTGCAGAAACATTCCACCGCCCTAAAAATCCACCCTACTCCCCTCTCTCCCCTGGACCCCTAGCAACCGATGACTTTTTTTTTTTTTACCATCTCTATAGTTTTGCCTCATCCCTGAATTTTTATTCTTTCCTGTGTTAATGGTCTTAGCTGTTGTTCTATTTAGTCAGTGGCATCTACCCTCTGCTCTGAGCTGCTTGAAGGGAAACTGGTGCCTGTTTTCTCTCCTCTCGATTTAGCAATCAGGGAGAGATAAGTTGAAGCCTCTCCACGACTTACAGCTGTGACCACATCCTGCTGCCTTGTCATTTCTCAACCATGACTTGCTCAGATAAGAGGTGGGGGAGTTCCCTGAGCAGGGGGTGTGGAGACAGCAGACAATCTTAGAAATATGCTGCGGCCAAAACATTTTCCTTCAGTAGGGTCATCTTGAAATAGCCTTTCTTCTATCACCACCCCTACTCTGTGTATGACATTGGGGCTGGGCTAGGGCCTGGTCCATGGGGTTGGGGCTGTGTGTGGGCCCCTCTGGGCAAAGAGGCAGAACTGGACCACCAGACTTTATCCTTAGGCTTTAGATGTGTTAGTTTGGACATCTCAAATCCACCCTCTGCCTCAGCATCTAGGATGGCTATCAGTTTCCATGATGCCCTGACTCTAAGCCTCCATCAACCCCCTTAGGACCAGGGAGGGAGCTCCAGACCTCCTGTTGGCCCAACTTGGCACAGTCACAGTGTCTGAAACTAACTGTCCACAGGCCCAGCCAGAGAGCATAATGAAGGGAGACTGGTCAGCAGGCCTTCAGAGTGGCTGCCTCCAGTCCCATAGAGCAAAGAGTTAGTTTGGAGGCTGTACCCTGTGCCTCACCTTGCCCTGTAAGGACTTGGGAGGGGATACAGAGTTACCCATTCACTCCTCAGCTTGGCATTTGCCCACCGTGTCCAAATCTGGGGTGCAAACCAGAGGGTTGCGATGAGCTGATTAAGTGATCTTCAGGAATGGCTGGCTCCAGGCACCATCCAGCTACAGTCCAGCCTCAGGCATGCACTTGGCAGGTCTAATCTTCATAAAAGACACTGATTTTTGGCAACAGTGAATAATGCTGCTATGAACATGGGTATGCATATATTAGTTTGTGTCCTTGTTTTCAGGTCTTCTGGGTATATACCCAGCAGTGGAATTGCTGGGTCATATGGAAAATCTATAGATAGTTTTTTGAGAAACCACCAAACTGTCCTCCAGAATGACTGGATCCTTCTGCATTCTCACTAGCAGTGGATGAGTGTTCCCATTCCTCCATATTCTCTCCAACACTTGTAGACTTCTCTTTTTTTCATAGCTGCTAGTCTCATGAGAATAAGATGGTATCTCATTGTAGTTTTGATGATGACTATGCTTACGAGCCTGTGTGTCTGAAATTTCAATTAGGCCTAGACCTGCAGAGTGCCTAAGAGTTACCTCTTGAGAGCCTCCAGGTTGCTCAAATGAGGCCACTCTCTAAGCCAAACTCAGCCTGTAAGTGCATTACCATCCCCCCAACATGGGACATGAATCCTGGGGATAAGCCTCCCTGGCACTGAGGGATTACTAGAAATCACTAACTGGTGATTCAACCAGATAAAGACCTTGAATGAAAGGGGAAAGTGGTAAAAAAAAAAAAAAGCATTTATATCTCTAAGAGTCTTCAAAAAAGATTCAGGAGGTCATCAAATGGGTCACGCTTATGCACACCTGAGCAGGATTCCAGAGAAAACCAAAGTGGATACAACCCTAGGTACTGGTGCTCCTGAGGGTTATGGAGAAACATAGGTTCTGTGGTCATGGCAGACGGCTCTGGAGTTCAGTGACTTGTCAGTGAACCCTACTTTGGAATTCGTGTTCCTGAGTGTGACGGAGTTGGACTCAGATTGACCTTTCTACACATGCCTCTTCTGTCACTTTTACTCAACCTACGGTTGGCCCTGGGCTTGGTGCATATTCAGGAGACATGAATCTCTGGATTGTCCATGTGTCAGCTGGGCCCTGAGCCTCAGCAGAGTTGCAACACTGCTCTCTGGTTCGTTGGACTTACTCAGGTCAGCTAACAGGGAATTGAAGATGGTCAACCACCACACCAGGGAACCGAGAGTGCCTACAATTGCAAGCAGGAGAATCACATCCACCAGCCATGTGGGGTCTAAGTCCCCTCTCGATTTAAAGGTGGAGTGAACATCACCAACCCAGGGTCCACAGGATGGAGGAATAAAATATGGACTAGAGTGGACTTACTGGTATTCTACTATAGAATTACTGTGACTCTAACAATGGAAAAAATTGTATCATTGATGTGGCTACAGTGCCCATGTTAGTTGCTGAGGGCAAGGAGAGGGGAAAAGAGGTGTGATGTGGGGGCATTTTCAGGACTTGGATTTGTTCTACATGATACTGCAGGGACTGATGCTGCACATTATATATCCTGCCATAACCCACTGTATGTAGTGGGCAGAGTGTAAACTACAGTGTAAACTATAACCCATGCTGGGCAGTAGAGCTCCAAAATGTATTCATCAAATGCAATGAATGCACCTCAATGATGAAAGAGGTTGTTGATGTGGGAGGAGTGGGCAAACCAGGGGGTATATGCTACCTTCTTATATTTCTTAATCTAACAGTTTTATGATCTATGTATCGTCAAAGAAATATAATTTCAAAAATTAAATGAAATAGAAAAAAGACACTGATTAATTAATAAATCACTGATTAATTAATCTAAGTCTTTTCATAAGACAGAACAGTGTCTGACCCCACGCTGGGGGGTCAAGTTGGAGGCTGGAGGCTCCATCATGAAGGAATCACATCTACAGCAGGTGACTCTTTCCCCTGTTGTGTTCCAGACATCAACGAGTGTGCACCACCCATGACAGTGTCCTGTGGGAAGTTGGCATCATGCAGGAACTTGGAGGGGAGCTACGAGTGCGAGTGCAGTGCGGGCTACTTGCTCCCTTCAGGGGGAAAAACGTTCAGGAATGAGCATGAGAACAGGTGTCAAGGTAACAAACACCCAACATCCTGCCGATTCCTCTCCATCAGGTTTTGGGGTCCCCAGAGCCGTTCCTGTGGAGTCCAGGGAGCAGAGCCCTGCTGACACGTGCAGTGCTGAGTCTGAGACAGGGCAGGTGTTCGGTGTACCTGCCCCATCAGTACAGAGGGCAGGGCGGCCTGAAGGCCAAGGACATGGACTCCGGGTCCAGGAAACCTGGGTGAGGTCCTGGCTTTGTCATCTGTTTGCTGTGTGACATTGGCAGATCACTCCAAGTCTCTGAGCCTCAGTTTACCCATCTGTAAAATGGGAATGATAATAGTGATGCCTTCTAGATGCCTCCTGGGAGGGTCCAGGAAATGACAAGCGCTTTAACAGGCCTGCACATAGTAGGCGCCTTCTAAAGAGCTGCCCAGTGAGAGGAAGGCAGCAAGGTCAGGCTCTCCTGGGGTTATGCCCTAGGCTGACACAGCCAGCTCCACCACTGCCCAGGAGAGCCTGTGCCTCCAGCATCACCAGCCATTGTACCCCTTCACCACTTCATGGAGGCTGCTGATGTGGGGAGGGGGCTTCAGATATCTGCAGAGGGGAGCTGACAGAGGGCAGGTGGGAGCCACGGCTCACACAGGGAGAGGGAGTTAGTGGAGAGTCCAGAGAATGGGGAGAGGAGGGAGGGAAGGGGGGTGAGGATGTGACCAGCTCAAGCAGGCCTGCCCTGCTGCAGAGAGGAGCCACGGCCTGGCCCAGCCCTTCCTTCCTGGCCCCACGTGCCGGCAGTGGGCAGTCGAGCCTTCCTGGTAAGAGGGAGGAGGGGCGGGGCAGGGGGCTGTGTGCTGCCGGGGGTAGTCTGGACCTGTGTGGAGCCCAGTGGGGGCCCTGTCTGTGGCGCTGCTGACCCTCACGGGCCCACACGTCCAGGGCTTGCCGGAGGCCAGCGCCTTCGTGAGGATGGGGAGGAAGCCCCTTTCCTCCAAGTGGACACGGCTCTGGGGAACAGGGGCACGGCTGGTTTTCAGCCCTCTTGGCCACCTTGGCTGGGGACCCTGGTGCAGTGGACAACCTGAGCAACTGCCCATGGTGGTCATGGGTACCCTCTGTGTCTCGGGGAGGCTCTCATGAGCCCCTCGCATGGGGAGGAGGGTGGTTAGAGAGGAAGCACATTGCCATTTTTAGAAACAAACCAGGGCAGAGAGATGAGCAGTGGAGAGGTTGGAGAGCTGCCCTGAGGACCTCGAGATGTATGGAGGGGAGAGAGCAGTGCTGGGGGGAGCAGGGCCTGTACTTGCTCAGTGAGGGGCTCCGTCCAGCCCGAGCCTGAGGACCCCCCATGCCATGGCCTCGCCCCACTCCTGCCTGGGCCACACCTGAGGACACGGCACATGGGACCTGATGGGCACTGGGGCCTCTGTCCCTGCTCCTCGCCTCCGACATTCTCCCAGGCCCCAGAGCATCTGGGCCCCACAGGATGCCTCCTGTGAATTAGGAGTGGCTCCCACTCACAGGGAGGAGAGAGCAGAGTCCTCCAAAGTCTCCCACGCCAGGACAAGCTGCCCACACCCGCAGGTGTCCATCCCCTCCCCTTCCCCCTGCCGAGCTGGACGAATGTCGACAGGACCCCAGAATCTGCAGGGGGCGAGGCCTCTGCACCAACACCCAGGGAGGCTACACCTGCCAGTGCCTGCCTGGCTTTCGGCGTGACCCGGGGGACCCGAGGCTGTGCACAGGTAGAGGCCCCTGGAGGCCGGGCAGGGCGCGCCACCGAGGAGGAGGGACGAGGACTCGCCTCCCAGCAAGGGCCCTGCACGGGGCCGGGAGGCGCAGGCCCTTCTGGAACTCGGCTCCCTGGTGGAGCCCCTGCCCCTGAGACCACCCACCCCGGCCTCGCCCCCAGAGTAGAAGGAGTCACTTCCGGTTCTGAGCAGGGGAGTCTCGAGCAGGGCTAGGGAAGAAGCCAGTGAGGATTCGTGGGTAGGAGGTGCAGCTCCTGTGACTCAGTTTCCCTCCCGGACTGTTTCACCTCCTGTAAACCAGAGACGATGGTCCCTGCCTTTCCCGTCCTCCCGGAAGGCCACTGTGTGTTGCTTTGAGAATAAGTGGAAGGTCACCAGGTGGCTGCTCTCACAACAACAATTCCATCCAGGGCACCAGCAGTGAGAAGGTGGGGAGTGGGTGAGGTGAGCTGGGGAGGCCTGAGCCAGGCGGGGGCGGGGCCTCTGACCTCTGACTTTGTCCCCAGACGTGAACGAATGCACCTCGGGGCGAAACCCGTGCCACAGCTCCACCCACTGCCTTAACAAAGTGGGGGGCTACCAGTGCCGCTGCCGACTCGGCTGGAAGCCAGCGCCGGGGTCTCCCCATGGCCCAAACACCACCGTCTGTGAAGGTGCAGCGCTCAGAGCCCACCCTCCCTCATCAATAGCCCACGTGTGAGGGCACCCGCTCCACCCAAGCCGCAGCTGGAGGCCCCCGCCGAGCCAGGCTGGATGTGCAAAGATCTGGGGTGCAGGGAAGGAGCTGAGGTCTTCGGGGCTCTCTGGGGACCCCTGTAGCAGCCTGTTTCCGGAGGAAGGTGTTTCAATACTTTCACACCTGAGCATCTGCAGGGGCTCACCTGTTACTTCCACAATCCCCACTGTGTCCATTCTCTGAAATGTGGATCTCCACGGGGCGTCTCCCCCAGCCAGGAAGAAGGGGCGCGGGGCACACAGAGGAGGGGGCCTGAGCTGGCTGGATGGGGCCTGACCCTCTCCTCCTGTGTCCCCAGATGAGGACGAGTGCCGCTCCGGGAAGCATCGGTGCCATGAGTCCACCTACTGCGTCAACACTGTTGGTGCTTATGTGTGCTGCTGCCGCCGAGGCTGGGTGCCCAAACTGGGGTACCCGAATAACCACAATACCACCATCTGTACAGGTGTGTGACTCACCTGACCCCCAACCGCGCCCCGCCATATAGACACAAAGACACACACACACTCACCCCTTCCCACCTAATGAAGTTCCGTCCTGTCCCCTGCAGTGTCCATCCCCCCCTGGGCCCCGCCCCCTGGAATCAGCAGCCAGGTGAGTGGCCCCAGCAGGTGAACCACCTCTGCAGATGCCCCTGTGCCCCGGGACCCCTCCTCAGCTGTGTGCTCTAATGCCCATCTTCTCCCTCCCCCAGACACTCTCCGGCTTCTTTGACAAAGTCCAGACCCTGCTCAGGGACTTCAAGCCAACCGCTGCCCAGAGCACCATCAAGGTAAGAGCGGGGGGAGGCGAGTGGCCAGGCAGCTTTGTCCAGGGGCCCTGGCCCAGGTCTGTCTCTCCCAGGTGGGTGGATAAGCAGGCCCTCAGGTAATGGACAGGCACCCAGGCAACCAGGTGCCCTCACTAAGGGCCTCCCTGGAGCTGCTCGTGGACTCTGCTTTAAGTCATTCTCGCAGCTCCTGACCAGGGCTGCTCTCCTAGGGGCTGGGGTCCAATGGCAAGGACCCATAAGGGATGATGTGGTGCCACCTTTATCCACCTGAGAGACGGTCCCTGGTCTCTGAGCTCTGTCCCTTTTGCCCCCAGGACCTCATAAAAGGTGGTGGGAGACCTGCTGGAGACTCCCGGGGACCTGGAGACCTTGCCCCATTCAGAGCAGCACTGTGTGGCCACTCACCTGCTCGCTGGCCTGGAGGACGTCCTGAGAGGCATGAGCAAGGCCCTGCCCAATGGGCCACTGAACACATGGGCTCCTGCAGGCACAGGTGAGTTCCTGGTCCTGGCACAGGTGAGGTCCAATGAGCTGGAGACTAGGCGCTGCAACTCCACTGAGGCTCAGGACCCAGCTGGCACATGGACAGCCCAGAGATGCCAGTCTCCTGTACATACACCTACCAATTGCAGAGTGAACTATAGGTTCAAGAAAAGCAAAGTATTGAGAAATTTATTGAGATATACCATACAATCCATCCTACCCAATGTGTTCAATCAATGACTTTTAGTGTAAACACAGACTTTTGCATTCATCATCACAAACAAGTTTAGAACGTTTTCATTACTCCAAAATAGAAACACTGCAAACTTTTTAGCAGTCACCTCTCAATCATTCCATTCGTCCCCAGGTCTACTTACCCAATAACCTAATTCCATCTCTATAAATTTATTTATATTTACATTTTATATAAATGGAATCATGCAATAGGTAGTACTTAGTGTCTGATTTCTTTCATTTATACGATATTGTTTTTTATTAGTTATTGTAATTTCCTTAATAGAAAAGGTGAAGGTTTATAGAAAGATCATGCAAAAAATACAACGTCCTCACCTACCACCGTGTGGCTGACACTTTGCATTAGTGTGGTAGCTTTGTAACACTTCATACAAGAATGATAAAGTATTACACTAAATTTGATCCATGGTTTGCATTAGGTGTGTTTTTCCCACATTGTAAATAAAATATGTTCAATGCTAATTTTGCACAACCCTATTCCTGGAATGATATTAACCTATCTCTCCTCACCCCTCCATCGCTCCCACACCTCATAGAACTGTCCCTCCTGGTGCAGGAGGGAGGAGGTGACAATGTGACCTTGAAGCTGGCAAAGGCACAGCTGCTGCTGGACCCGGACGTGGCTCAGGAACCTGGTGACTCAGGTAGTGCTGAGAAGGGGGAGGGACATGCACAGCACCCACAGGGGACAAGCCACCCAGGCATGTGACCACAGGGCACCCAAAAGTACAAGGAAGTGGGGCGACCAGGGCCAGGAGGGGAGCACCTGAGGAGGAAGGGGCTCTGGAGGGGACACTGAGACATCAGGCGTGCCTCGTCCCCCAGGTCCTTCCGTGGTGGGCCTGGTGTCCACTCCAGGGAAGTTGCTGGCCGAGGCTCCCCTGTTCCAGGAGCCAGGAGAGCAGCCTCTGCATGAGCCCCTCCGGGTCTGGCCACAGGCACATCCCCCCATCCTGCTCTCAAGCGTCATCTCTGCCTTTCTGGGGCACAAGGACACCAAGAACCTCAGCTGCCCGGTCACCTTCAATTTCTCCCACGAAGTGAGTCCTGGTGGGGTGGGGGTGAGTGGGGGCATCTCTAGCATGGCCCTCCCACTTAGCTCAGTATTGGGGTTCAGGGGTGGCCCTGGGGGTACATCACCTCCCCAGGACTGTCAGCCCTTCCTAAGCCACCTACACCCTTTCCTACTCTAGGGGACCCCCGGGCCAGGGCAGGAGGTGGTCTGTGCCTTCTGGGAGCACGGCCAGGATGGATGTGGTCACTGGGCCACCACAGGCTGCCAGATGCTGGGCACCAGGGATGGCAGCACCACCTGCCGCTGCACCCACCTGAGCAGCTTCGCCATCCTTATGGCCCAAAGTGACATGCAGGTAAGATACTGGATGCAGGGAAGCTTGAAGATGCAGAGCCAGAAAGGAAGAGCTGTGCTGGGAGAAGAGCGGCCAGGGAGAGGTGCATCCAGGGCTGTGTGCTCTGGCCAGATGACATAGTTATTTCTTTGTATCATGAGGAAATGATTCCCTCAAGTACCTCAAGTAACCCCATGTAATGTGTCATTGGATCTTTTTTTTTTTTATTTTTATTTTTTTTATTTTATTGACTTTGTAATAATATTACATTAAAAATATATTTATATGAGGTCCCGTTGAACCCTACCACCCCCACCCCACCTCTCCCCCCCCCCCCCAGCAACACTCCCTCCCATCATCATGACACAGCCATTGCATTTGGCAAGTACATCTCTGGGCACCCCCGCACCCCATGGTCAACGGTTCACACCATGGCCCACACTCTCCCCTCATTGGATCTTAATGACATGAGTAAAATGGTGCGACCTCATGGGAACCCAGAAAAATCCAAACAACACTCCAATACAATGCGATTACCCCATCACTTTCCCATAGAGGCACTGTGCAAGATTTTTCATGTTTAAATTTTGGAAGAGGTAAAATATTCACATGGTTTAAAATGCAACAGTTACAGAAGGTTTCACGTTTCGAAGTCTCCTTCCCACTCATGTACACTAGTGATAATTTTCCTACTGAGAAGAAATCTGTTTCTTTTTTTTATGAGCTTTATTTTTATTCTATTTTTTGAAGATACATAGATCACAAAAAATGTTACAGTGAAAAATACAAGAGGTTCCCACATATCCCATACCCAACCCCACCCCACTCCTCCCACATCAATAACCTCTTTGAACATTGTGAAACATTCATTGCATTTGGTGAATACATTTTGGAGCAGAGCTGCACCACATGGATTATAGTTTACATTGTAGTTTACACTCTGCCCCACTACATTCAGGGGGTTATGGCAGGATATATAATGTCCAGCATCTGTCTCTGCAATGTCATTTAGGAAAACTCCAAGTCCCAAAATTGCACCCACATCTCATCTCTTCTTTCTTCTCCCGGCCCTCAGCAAGTACCGTGACCACTTTCTCCACATCAATGCTACAATTGCTTCCATTACTAATCACAATAGTTCCATAGTAGAATATCAGTAAGTCCACTCTAATCCATATTTTAATACTCCATCTTGTGGACCCTCGGATGGTGATGTCCACTCCACCTCTGTGTCAAGAGGGGGCTTAGATCCCACATGGTTGATGGATGCAATTCTTCTGCTTGGATTTGTAGGCACACTTGGTTCCCTGGTGAGGTGGCTGACCATCTTCACCTCCCTGTTAGCTGACCAGGGTTAGACCAATAAACCAGAGAGTAGGATCTGCAAATCTCCTGAGGCTCAGGACCCAGCTGGCACTTGGGCAGTCCAGAGATTCAAGTCTCCATCTCAGTTTCTTTTGAGTCTTTCTAGAGATAATTTTGGTATGAACAAGTGAATACCTGTAACATATTTTGTTTTCCCTTTTTACTCAAGCAGCTTTATACTATAGACATTTATTTTTCACTTGATACATTTGAACACTTCTGTCACAGTACATGAAGAACATTTCAATTCTTTTACAACTACACAGCCTGCCACTTTAGTGATGCACCCTTCCTCATTGGACAAGACTCTAATGATGAACTTTTTCCCCAACTTTTGCTACTACAATGTGGCAATAATATTGCCAGGTAAATTTGTAATTGCAATTTTGAAAGATAGTACCACATTTCAACACAAAGGGGCTATTACAATTTCTATTGCTGCCTAGTAAATTCCTTTACATTGTAAAGTATGACAACTATACTAGGACATGTTTTGTGGATCACTCTTGGTTATTTCCACCCCTCAACTCCATGCATGGTTTTTCTTTCAATTTGTAAATTCAACATTTATTTCACTTTCTTCATTGAGTATTCCAGTTTTGTGTATTTTGGCTCTCCTTTGTCTTGCATCTATATTTATTTCTCTTCTGATTCTTTTTACCTCTTTCCTTATGTCCATCAGATTTTGCTGATTTTCTCATTCCCATTGTCTGTATCCCTGAAACTTTGTTTCAAATGGTTCCATTCTCTATAAGCTTTTTAAATTTTTACTTCATTGCTCCAGGCTTCTTTCTTTTTATTTTTTAAAAGAAGGTTAAGGGGTGGGGAATGGGGGGAAGAGATGAGATGTGGAAGTGTTTTTGGGACTTGGAGTTGTCCTGGACCATGCTGCAGGGACAGTTACTGGACATTGTATGTTCTCCCATGGCCCACTGGGTGGAACATGGGAAAGTGTGGGCTATGATGTGGACCATTGGCCATGAGGTGCAGCGGTGCTCAGAGATATATTCACCAAAAGCAGTGAATGTCTCATAATGATGGAGGAGAATGTTGCTATGGGGGGAGGAGTGGGATGAGGTGGTGGGGGATATATGGGGGGTATATGGGGACCTAATATTTTTTGAATGTAATATTAAAAAAATAAAAACAAAAAAAAGGAAGGTTTAGATTACATAAATAATACATCATTGAATATATAGGGGGATTCCCATATTCTCAAACCTCTTCCCCTTCCACACTTTTCCCCATTAACATCTTTCATTTGCTACAATTGATGAACACATATTGAAGCATTGCTACTAACCATGGTCAATAGTTTACATAATAGCTTACACTTTCAACAACACATTTTTATAGGTTTCGATAAAATGTATAATGGCCTGTATCTGTCATTGCAATGCCATGCAATACAATTCCAATGTCCCCAAAATGCCCCCATATTACACCTCTTATTCCCTCGCCCTCCCCTCAGAACCTCTAGTGACCACTGTCTTTATATCAATATACAAGTTCTTCTATTACTAGAAAAATAATAATTCTATTTCAGTTCATAGTTTCATACCCCCCTATGTTTGTTCATTCCTCCATATTGAGGACTTTAGGATGGTCATGCCCACTCTGTTTCAGATTAAGAGGGGACTTTGATCCCATGGGTCAGATGGGAACTGTTATGCTTGCAGTTGTAGATACTCTCTGTTTTGTGGGGATGGGCATTGTCCATCATCATCCTTTTGTTAATTGCCCTGGGTTGGTCCAAAGAACTGGAGAGTAGGTGTTACAACTCTGCTGAGATTCAGGGCCCAATAGGCATATGAACAGAAGATTTAAGTCTCTTGGACAAATATTTAATGACTGTAAAGTTAAATATAAGTTCAAATAAAAGGGGCAGAAGAGCCATGTGTAGGGAAATTATGTGAGTCTGTTAAATCGAGGAAAATATAATCCAAGGTAAATCTCACTGACAGGGTGCCAAATTCCTGAGATTGTCTGCTCTGCCTATAATGTCTGGATATCTCTAGAGTCCTCAGGAGACCCCATGCTTGAGGCACTGTTACTGTGGCAGTCAATGAGATCCTCATGAGATGTGCATAAGCATAGCCTCTGGAATGACCTCCTGAATGACTTTGAAATCTCTTAGCCATAAAAACTCATTTGTATTTAATATTCCCCCCTTTGGTCAAGGTCTCTTCCATGTATTTCCTGAGCTTTCTAGTTCTCCTTTCTTTGAAGTCTTGCCTTTGTGCTTTTTTATCTCTTTCTTCATAAAGGCAATTTTCCCTTACATTTTATTTTTATTTTTTTATTTTTATTTTTATTTTTTATTTTTTCAAATTCTACTCAATATATTCATTTTTTAAAAAAATATTACATTCAAAAAATATGAGGTCCCCATTCACGCCCACTGCCCCCACCCCACCACTCCCCCCACAGTAAAACTCTCCCTCATCATCATGACACATCCATTGCATCTGGTGATTACATCTCTGGGCATCACTGCACCCCATGGCCTATGGTCCACACCATAGCCCACACTCTCCCACATTCCATCCAGTGGGCCATGGAAGGACATAGAATGTCTGGCAATTGTCCCTGCAGTACCCCTCAGGACAACTCCAAGTCCCGAAAATGGCTCCACATCTCATCTCTTCCTCCCATTCCCAGCACCCAGCAGTCACTATGGCCACTTTTTCCACACCAATGCCACATTTTCTCGATTATTAACCACAATAGTTCATGAATAGAATATCATTAAGTCCACTCTAATCCTTACTGTATTCCTCCTTCCTGTGGACCTTAGCTTGGTTGTGTCCATTCCACATCTATGTCAAGAGGAAACTTAGATTCCACATGGATACTGGATGCAATTCTCCTGCTTTCAGTTGTTACCACTCTAGGCTCCATGGTATGGTGGTTGACATTCTTCAACTCCATGTTAGCTGAGTGGGGTAACTCCAATAAATCAGAGTGTAGGAGCTGAAGTCTGTTGAGGCTCAGGGCCTGGCTATCATATTGTCAGTTCAGAGATTCAAATCCCCTAGATATATCTTAAACCCCAGCACCACATACAATTCCAGTAAAGTAGCCTGAAAGGCTTGTGAAAAGAGATCACATCTGAGCCCAGCTCCATCACGCAGAAACACCAGCTCCAAAGAAGGGCCAACTGACATGGCAGTGAACTCCATCTGCCATGACAATAGAACCTGTGGGTCTCTTTAGCCCTCAAAAGAACCAATACCTGGGGTTGTATCTACTTTATCTGTCTCTGGGACTCTGCTCAGGTGTGCATAAGGGCAATCCTTCTGACAACCTCCAGATTCTTTTTTAGAGACTCATGGCCATATAAACTCATTTGTCCTTTCCATTTCCCCCTTACTTTAGGTCAAACAGCATTTTTAACTCCTGTTATTTTATATAGACAGGGATATTCTGCTGGTCCAATCTGAACCTTTAACTCAAGGTCATTTTCTAGTTACTTCATGAGCTGGTACTTGGTAGTGATCCCTCGGCACCAGGGAGACTCATCCCTGGGTGTCATGTCCCACGCTGGGGGGAAGGCAGTGCATTTACATGCTGAGTTTGGCTTTAAGACTGGCCACATTTGAGTAACACGGAGGCTGTCAGGAGGGAACCCCTAGGCACAGTGCTGCTCTAGGCCTTGTTCTTATTTCAGGTGTATAGGCTCACAAGCATAGTCATTAGTATCAGGGGCTCACTGTTGGACCCTCATTCCTTCCTGGTCCTTGCTGTTGCACCTGGGGGACTGCCACTGCTCCCCTAGGGACCACGAGAGAGCCCACCCCCTGGCAGGAACCCAGCACACCCCCAGCTGTTGTTTTTAATTGTTTCCACTATGAGTATATCCAAACATCTCCTTGCACCCTGGACACATGGCCTGTATAACTCCCTGTCAACCATATGTCCCCTGTGTATAACATCCCATACCAGTATTCCTCCGCTGCCATTGTTGAACCACTCTGTAATCCAAAACTTCCTGAACAGTGAAGCCCAATATAATGTCAGGTTCCCTTAATAGTAAAATGGAATATAGCGATGAGTTTAAAGGTTAGATATAGAATATGTATTAATTTGGAAAAATTCTGCATGCTATCGTTTTCTTTTCTTTTTTCCCTAATTATTGAGCTTCTCTTCACAAGAGCCTTAGATCACAGTAATTCATATATACAATATAGAGTAGTCCCACATATTCATTATAAAACTTTTTCCCTTCCACAGAGATAATCTTTTAACTTATTCATATCATATTTACTGAAACTGATGTACAGATATTGAGACAATAGCTTTCAAACAAGGTAACTTTGTGTTTCCATTGTGGTTTATACTCTAGGCTATACAGTTTTCTAAATTTTTTAGTTATCCTATGTTTTACATTATGGTTTACATTATTAGTCTGTTGTCCCCTATATGTTTTTGGTGTAATATTACATATTTTATATCCATCCTTGTGTACTCTTGTGAAACACTTCCCTTGCCATCACATTTACTCTGGTTCCATCTATTCAATATCTATTTCTCCCTCCCCTTGGGGCCCACAGTGACAGTCAATCTTCTTTTCTTGAGGATTCACGTTCAGAAATACTTGCAACAGTGCTGAGGGCCTGACCCGCTCAACTGCCCTAATGCCCTGGGAGGCTCCATTTCTCTTGAGAGATACAGTTCCCTCTATTTGATGGCATTAGTCCTCCCCAGGATGTGCGTCTACCTTCACTCTCATTATATGGGTCTCTACCCAATGGTATAACCCACTCTGGCAAAACGAGCATTCACATATTCCCTAGGAGTCTGTTCTGCATGAGGTTATCCCCTTTGAGTATCTTAAACAGGTAACTTTCCTAATTATATTTTGAAAAGGTTTTCTCAGCATTATACTCTCAACCAACACCTGACACTCTCCTATATTCGTGCGTTGCCCCACCATCCCCCCAATTTCTTGGGCAATATTACACATCTGCCCATCCCTAGCCCCCCTCAAACCCCCAAAGCCCCACCCAAAGGTAACCCTATGCCCCATTTTATCCCTTCCTTGTACACATACTTGCCTCCAGCTTATCATAGATTTCACCCATGTAGATGTCAGCTTACATTCTTCCTCTACCCCCCGATTTCCTGTAAGCCTATCTTCCAGTCTCTAGATCTCTGAGGCAGCTTGCTTATTTCATATCATTGAGGTCATATCGTGTTTGTCCTTCAATACCTGGGTTGCTTCACTGAAATTGCTGGGTCATAAGGCAAATCTATGTTTAGTTTTTTGAGAAACCACCAAACTGTCCTCCAGAATGGTTGGATCGTTCTGCATTCCCACCAGCAGTGGATGAGTGTTCCCATTTCTTCACATCCTCTCCAGCATTTGTATTCTTCTGTTCTTTTTTTGTAGCTGCCAATATTATGGGAGTAAGATGGTATCTCATTGTTGCTTTGATTTGCATTTCCCTGATAGCTAGAGTATTGGAGCATTTTTTTCATGTGCTTTTTAGCCATTTATATTTCTTCTTTGGAGAAGTGTCTGTTTAAATCTTTTTCCCATTTTTTAAATGGGTTGTTTATCTTTTATTTTCAAGATATAGGAGTTCTTTATATATGCAAGTTATAAGTCACTTATCGGCTATATGGTTGCCAAATATTTTCTCCCATTGTGTAGGTTCCCCTTTTACTTTCTTGACAAACTCCTTTGATGTGCATAAGGCTTTAATTTTGAGGAAGTCCCATTTATCTATTTGTTCTTTTCCTGCTCGTGCTTTCGGTGTGAAGTTCATGAAGCCATTTCCTATTACAAGGTCTTGTAGATGTTTCCTTACACATCTTTCCAAAGTCTTTATGATCTTGGCTCTTATATTTAGGTATTTGATCCGTCTTGAATTGATCTTTGAATAAGTTGTGAGATGGTAATCCTCTTTCATTCTACATATGGATATCCAGTTCTCCAGGCACCATTTGTTGAATAGGTCATTCTCTCCCAGTTGAGAGGGTTTGGTGGCTTTAATGAATATTATATAGCTATATATATGAGGTTCTATATCAGAAATTTCAATTCAATTCCATTGGTCTCTGTGTCTCTCCTTATGCCAATACCATGCTGTTTTCACTACTGTAGCTTTGTAGTATATTTTGAAGTGTGGTAGTGTGATTCCTCCAATTTCGTTTTTCTTTTTCAATATGTCTTTGGCTATTTGGAGCCTCTTTCCTTTCCAAATAAATTTCATAGTTATTTTTTATAGTTCCTTAAAGAAGGTTGTGTTGATCTTTATTGGGATTGCATTGAATATGTAGATCAGTTTTGGTAGGGTAGACATCTTAATAATATTTAGTCTTTCTAATCATGAACAGGGAATATTCTTCCATTTATTTAGGTCTTCTTTGATTTCCTTGAACAGTCTTGTATAGTTCTCGGTGTTTTAGGTTTTTATATCTTTAGTTAAATTTATTCCTAAATATTTGAATTTTTTATTTACTATTGTGAATGGTATTTGTTTCTTGATTTCCTCCTGATGTTGCTCATTATTGGTGTACAGAAATGCTACTGATGTTGCTCATTATTGGTGTACAGAAATGCATTGATCTTATAACCTGTGACTTTACTAAACTCATTTATGAGTTCTAGAAGCTTTGTTGTAGACCTCTCAGAATTTTCAATGTATAGGATCATGGCATCTGCAAATAATGAAATTCTGACTTCTTCCTTCCCAAATTGAATGCCTTTGATATCTGGTTCTTGCCTCAGTGCTCGAGCAAGTACTTCTAAGACAATGTTAAATAGAAGGGGAGAGAGTGGGCATCCCTGTCTTGTTCCTGAATTTAGGGGGAAGGATTTTAGGATTTCTCCATTGTAAACAATGTTGGCTGTGGGTTTTTCATATATATTCTTTATCATGTTCAAAAAATTTCCTTGTATTCCGATCTTTTGGAGTGTTTTTATCAAGAAAGTGTGCTGTATTTTGTCAAATGCTTTTTCTGCATCTATAGATATCATGTGATTTTTTCCCTTCATTCCTTTTATATGGTGTATTACATTGATTGATTTTCTTATGTTGAACCATCCTTGCATACCTGGAATGAATCCCACTTGGTCATGGTGTATAATTTGTTATTGTGTTGTTGACTACGTTTAGCAATTATATTGTTAAGTATTTTTGCGTCTAGTTTCATTAGAGGAATTGGTCTATAATTTTCCTTTCTTGTGGTGTCTTTGTTTGGTTTTGGTACTAGGGTAATGTTGGCATCATCGAAGGAGTTAGGCAATGTTCCTTCTGTTTTGATTTTTGGGAATAGTTTCAGCAGGATTGGTGTTAGTTCTTTCCGGAATGTTTTGTAGAATTCACCTGTGAAGCTGTCTGGCCCTGGGCTTTTCTTAGTTGGGAGGTTTTTAATGACTGATTCTATCTCTTTACTTGTGATTGGTTTGTTGAGATCTTCAATTTCTTCTTTCATCAATATAGGCTGTTTATGTGTTTCTAGGAATTTGTCCATTTACTCTGAATTGTCATTTTTGTTGGAATATAGTTTTTCAAAGTATCCTCTTATGATAGTCTTTATTTCTATGGGGTCAGTGGTGATATCTCCTTTCTCCTTTCTTATTTTGTGTAATCACATCTTCTCTCTTTTTTTCTTTGTTAGTCTTGCTAAAGGTTTGTCAATTTTATTGATCTTCTCAAATAATCAACTCAGTCTTGTTTATCTTTTCAAGTGCTTTCTTATTTTCTATTTCATTTAGTTCTTCTCTTATCTTTGTTATTTTCTTCCTTCTTCTTCCTGTTGGATTGCTTTGTTGTTTTCTTCTAATTCCTCAAAATGTACAGTTAGTTCTTCAATTTTTGCTCCTTCTTTTTTGATGTACGAATTTATGGCCAAAGATTTCTCTCTCAGTACTGCTTTTGCTGCATCCCATAAATTTTGGTATGTTGTGTTATCATTATCATTTGTTTCAAGATAGTCATTGATTTCTTTTGAGATTTCCTCTTTGATGCACTGTTTTTCTAAGAGTGTGCTGTTTCATTTCCGTATCTTGGTGTGAAATCTGGGCCTCTGACCCTTGAAGCTTTCCAGCTTCACTCCACTGTGGTCAGAGATATTATTTTGTATGATTCCCATCTTTCTGAATTCATTAAGCTTCTCTTTGTGGCCTAGCATATTGTCTATCTTGGAGAATGATCCATGTGCACTTGAGAAAAATATATATCCTGCTGTTTTGGGTATAATGATCTGTATATGTCTATTAGATCCAGCTCCTCTAATATACTGCTCAAATATTTTGTTTCTTTAGTGATTCTCTTTTGAGATGTTCTGTCCAGAGTTGATAGTGGTGTATTAAAAACCCCCACTATAATTGTAGCTGCATCTATTCATTCACTTAGTTTTTCCAGCATTTGCCTCACATATTTAGAGGCGCCCTTGTTAGGAGCATAAATATTTATGATTGTTCATTCTTCTTGAGAGATTGTCCCTTTCACTAATATGTAGTATCCTTCTTTGTCTCTCACAATTGTTTCGCATTTAAAGTCTTTTTTGTCTGATATTAATATAACTACTCCTGCTTTTTTTTTTTTTTTTTTTGTTATTATTTGCTTGTAAGATTGTTTTCCAACCATTCACTTTCAGTCTCCATGAGTCTCTGGTTCTAAGATGTGACTCTTGTAGACAGCCTATAGATGGGTCATATTTCCTTATCTGTTGTCCCAGTCTGAATCTTTTTATAGGTGAGTTTAATCCGTTGACATTCAGTGTTATTACTTTCAAGGAATTATTTATGTTAGCCATATTTTGATTGGACTTGTGTTTGTCATATTTTGGTTGTTTGTTTTTTTTTCTCTTTTTGTCTTTTTGTTGCTCTTACACTCTCCTCCAACTCTGCCTGTCCTGTTTTTTCCTTTCTTCCTGCAGAACTCCCTTTAGAATTTCTTGAAGGGGAGGTTTCTTGTTGGCATACTCTTTCATTTTCTGTTTATCTGTGAGCATTTTGAACTCTCCATCATTTTTGAATGCTAGTTTAGCTGGATAGAGTATTCTTGGTGGGAAACTTTTTTCTTTTAGTACCTTGACTATATCATACCACTGCCTTCTTGCCTCCATGGTTTCAGATGAGAAATCAGCACTTAATTTTATGGAGCTTCCCTTGTATGTGATGGTTTTCTTTTCTCTTGTTGCTTTTAGGATTTTCTCTTTGTCTTGAGCATTGGATAATTTGACAAGTATATGTCTTGGGGTGGGCCTGTTGGGGTTTATGATATTTGTGGTATGTTGCACTTCTTGGATGTCTCTTTCAGTAGATTTGGGAAGTTTTCAGCCATTATTTCCTGCAACACCCCTTATGTGATCCATTTCCCTTTTCTTCTTCTTCTGGGATTCCTATAATATCTATGTTTGTGCATTTTGCATTGTCATTCAGATCCCTAAGTCCTAGCTGGATTTTTTCTATCTCTATCGATCAATTCTACTATCTTTTTGATTTCCAATGTACTGTCTTCCACATTGCTAATTCTCTGCTCTGCCTCTTCTAATCTGCTGCTATTTGCTCCGAGTGTGTTTTTGATTTCTTGAACTGTGGTGTTCATTCCCATCATATCTGTTATCTTTTTGCATATGTCTGCAATTTCCCTTCCAAGTGTTGTCTTCATATTATTAACCTCTTCCTTTACTTCATTAAATTTGTCTGTGATATATGTTCTGAGATCATTAATTACTTCTGCGAAGCTCTGCTCCTCTTCCTGGTTTTTACTTTGTTCATTGGATTCAGCCATGTTTTCCTGATTGCTGGTTTGGTTTGTAGATTTTTGTTGCTGTTTGTTCATCATTTTATCTTGACGGGTTTGATCAGTTCCTTAGCTTCTTTGTCTAGTCTTGGGCATTAATTAGCTATTGTTTTTGCATAAGTAGTATATATTCTCTTTGTCACTTTGTTCTTCTTATTCTAATTTCTTATTGCTTCCTGAGTTCACTTTGAAGGAAATATTAGGGCCAGGGAAAGGCAATTGTGTAAGAAACAAAAATGTTTAAAGTAGTATTGGTAATAAATGTTAACAGAGCAACAATATGAGATCTGGGGGATGGATATTAGATTCATGTAAGTTGTGTAGAGTTATAGCAGTAGGTAGAGTACCTATAATGAGGTAGTCAACTGAATATGGGAGGAATATGGTATGAATTAATAGGCTAGTGTTTTCATGAGAGAGAGAATGAGAAAAGAGAGGCAATAGTTTCAAGAGTGCATAAAAGACAGAAAACAAAACAAAGGTATTAGAAATTAAGTGTTAGACACTTTGGGGATCAAAGAAAGGGAGGTGGAATATAGGAGAGACCGTAGATGATGGTGGATGTCAAGATGATGGGGAAAGGTGATAGTGTAGGTAGCCAAAATCAATTCACACAGAAATGAGGCAATAGAGGATGAGGAAACCCAGCAAATGTGAGGTGTTCCCTGCGGCACCTGTTGTATAATTAAGATAAAATAAAATAAGAAGAAAATGAGGGACAAGAGAAAAGAGAGAAAAAAAAAAGGAGAGAAAAAAGAAAGAAAGAAAAAGGGGGGGGTGGGTAATGAAAAGGGAGTGGAACAAACAAGTAAGGAAAAGAAAAGGAGATATAGAACACCAACAGCAGCAACAACAAAAAAAAAAACCCTTAAATAAATGAAAAAAGAAAAAGACCTTGGGGGATACATTAGGAGAAAAGACTAGGAAATAATGCAATATTAGCAACCAGGACAATAAAAAAGTAAAAAGAAAAATTGAAATAAAAAAAAACGCAAACTTTGAGGGCTAGAACAATCAAGGACCTCAGATGGGCCTCACGGCATGGTGGATTCAGGGATGGAAAGTCTGTGATATTGCAGACTTAAGAGGGGTGAGTCTCTGGGGTGTGGGCCACCAGGGTTTAAGGGACACAGACCTGGCAACCTCAAATCTGGTTAACAGGGAGCCTGGGAGCACCGCAGTGCAACACAGACTTCAGGGGTCCCTGCAGCTGGGTGCCAGCCCTATGGGAGTGGTCACGTCCACAAACTCTGATGTATGTTTCTGAAACCTGCAATTTCCCCTTTCACTAGGGTCTCTTGTGTGGCTGTATCACCAATTCGACTTCAGGACACCTCCCACCCTGCAGGCCCCCAAAACAGCCAGTTGGGGGCGCCTCTATATTGCAGCCAATTTAAGGATGCTGTAGGTCCACAGCTAGGCTTAGGGGGCGGGGCTCTAGCAGTAAGTGCTGTATCAGTGTCCGAAATCAAAAATCCCAGCCTCACCAAAAATTCCACCTAATCGGCTTCCAGCCGCCTCCTACCCGGCTGACCCCCCGAAATAGCCTCCTGGTGATGTCTCTTTGCTGCCAGCGATTTAAAGCTGCTGCAGATCGGCAGCCGGCCTTGGGGGCAGGGCTCTAGCTGGAAGTGCTATTATTTGTGTCTGCAATCAAAAATTCCCTGCCTCACAATAAAACTCCCGTCTATCTCCCCAAATCAGTCTGTGAAGGCCTCCTGCCCTGTCAGCCCCCAGTAGCCCGCTCAGGGCTTATGAATTCCCCAGTACCGCAGAGCCTCCAGGAATTATGGCTGTGGTGCCCGTGCTGAAGCTCTGCCCACCCCAGGAGGGAGCATCCAGCACGCAGCCCCCACCTCTGTGTAAGCGAGCCTCAATTTTATCTTTAACACGAATTTTCTCTATTACCTTCCCACAAAATTGATGTCCAGACACTTCCTGACCTGCAAAATCCCGAAACAGCCTGGTCCTGAAGAATTTCTAATGCTCAAAAAACTGTTTTTGAGACCAGCAGAGGCAGCAGCCAGAGCATCCACAGCCTGCGCCCTCTCCCGCTCGCCGATCTCTCCCTCCCTTACATTTTTTGATTCACGGTTGATAATGTCCCAATGGTCATCTGTTGACAAGTGTGCTGTGCTTTTAGGCTTTCTTTTACCTATTGTTCTTGTAATATTTGTGCATATATCCTGTATTTGTCCCATTCCATTACCCATCTTTAAAGTTTTTCTCAGAAGGTTTATTTGCAATATTTATGTGAAAAAGTCTTCAGGGCTATTTTACAGGGTATCACAGAGTTTGAGAAGAGCTTGTTTATTTTGTCAAAAAAAAAATATATCATGGCAGCTGTGGGGCTTTCATGTACACAATCTGTTTTTCCACTACAGCCACAGAGTTAACCTGCTTCCTGAAAATATGGCTTACTGTATTTGTGCATTAGCACACAGAGTTTGAACTCTTCTGAACCTTTGAACTGACAAGGAAACTCCTGCCAATAGAACTAATACTACTGCAGTCACTGAAATTTTGATTCTGCAGATTAAGAAATGTCCTCAACTGCAGAATGCATTCTTTTCTGGTTCTTCTGAGCTCTGAAGACACCGTGACATTTTCTGTCAATCATCTATGCTTTTAGAATCTCTTTCAATTATTTCCCAGTTTCACAGAAAACTGAGATGGCGTTTTTGTTTCTCTTTACCCTTGCAGCTTCAAGATGGTTTCCAAGAAGCTGGGGTGCAAAGTTTGGGCCACCATCTAAAATGCCAAAACAATTCACTTCTTCTCCTAATTAAGACTAGGATTAGGAAGAAATATTTGGTGGTTGGGAGAGATAAGAGTGCAATAAGAGAGCCAAATGAATTCATGTACTTTCAAGTTCATGTTATTTTCCCATCCCAGCAAGATTTTTTTAGCTCCACAGGTACAAAGACTCATAAAGGTGACCTCGGGGAATGGGCTTAGGGAATGATGCAAAAGAAAGGAACACATAAACCCAACAAAATAAGCTGCACACAAATTTCAGAATCAAAATACAACAGTTATTAGTTCAGAGTGTCTCGAAGCAGGGCTACAGATCCTTAAGTAACTCACTCTTTAAGAAATCAACTTATATTCTGATAAATCAGCTTTATCATTTTATAAGTGAATAGTCCATGCTTTTTGACAGTTGTAAACACCCTGTTAGTACAATCACAGCTGAGAAATAGAATCATTACATTGCCCCAGGAAGTATCTGAAAATATTCAGCAGTCAAGCTCTACCTGCACCCCCAGAAAACCACTGGTATAATTTTTACCACTGTAGTTTAGTGTCGATTTTTCTGGAACTTCATAAAAATGTGACCATTCAATACATTCGCTTTTATATCTTCTTTGTTTTGCTCAACATATTATCTCTAAGATACTTCCATGTTGTCATATGTACCTGAAGTTCATTCCTTTTTATTGCTCTATACCATTGCATATATTGATACCACAATTTATTGATCTGTTCTCCAGTTGAAGGACATTTACTTTGTCTTCAGTTTGTTCTATTATGAGTAAAGCTGATATGAACATTCTTGAAAAAGTGTTTGTGAAGATTCTTTTTCATTTTTTCTTGGGTAAATCAGTCAATTCCATTTCTGGGTCATGTGGTAAATGTATGTTTAATTTTACAAAAAACCAAGAAATCCTTATCCAAAATGGTGGCCATCTTTTTTATTCTTCAATAAATGGAGTCCCAGTTGTTCTATTTTTGCCAGTACTTGGGAATATCCATGTTTATAAGGTTTGTTCTATTAGCCAGTGTACTTTGAAAAGCACCACTTGATCTGGCTTTATTTCCACATCTACTGAGCAGAAAGATAAAAGGTGAATCATCATGCATTTACATGCTGAGTAAAAAAAAAGGTGAATGGTCACACTGGAGAGCAGGAAAGATCTTAACTGTGGTCTCCTCTTTGCTGGATCCCAGGACGAAGATCCCGTGCTGTCCGTGATCACCTACGTGGGGCTGGGGCTTTCCTTGCTGTGCCTCTTCCTCGCTGCCCTCACCTTCATCCAGTGCAAAGCCATCCAGAACACCAGCACCTCACTCCACCTGCAGCTCTCCATCTGCCTCTTCCTGGCTCACCTGCTGTTCCTCATGGGGATCAACCAAACCGAGCTCAAGGTACCAACGGTGTCAACCAAAAATGTGTTATATCCAGAGTGAAATATCATTCAGCTGTAAAAAAGGAATGATGTTCTGATCCATGCAGCAACACGGATGAACTTTGAAGGCATGTTGCATGAAATAAGCCAGACACAAGAGGATATTGCATAACCTCACTTATATTAAATAGGTAGGAGAAGACTAGTTCATTAGTCAGTTAGTTGATTACAGGTTTCCAGGAGCCAGAGAAGGAGAAGGAGAAGGATGGGTTATTGCTAAATGTATGCAAAATTTCTGTTTAAGGTGTGATAAAGCTGGGTAATGGATATTGGTAATGTAGCATAATTTTGTGGATATAACCAAATTGGTTAAAATGGGAAGTTTTGAGTTGTATATACGATAATTTTTCCTATTTAAAAAAATAGAATCAAAGGGAAAACTAAACAACATACTTCCCTGCCCAAGGGGATATTTGATACCTTAGTAAAATGACCTTGGGTTCCATGGAAGGTTAGAGGAGTAGACAGCCAAGTTCACATTGTCTGACTCAACTAGAAAATATATTTGCTCTTGCAATCTCCCTTTTGTTTTTCAAATGAAGGATATAGGAGAAATCCTAGGTCCACACCCGCACCTTCCGTGCTGCCCTGGTTGCCTCTCGATTCTCCCCCAGGTGTTGTGTGCCATCATTGCTGGCGCCCTCCACTACCTCTACCTGGCTGCCTTCGCCTGGATGCTGCTGGAGGGCCTGCACCTCTTCCTCACAGCACGGAACCTGACGGTGCTCAATTACTCCAGTGTCAGCAGATTCATGAAGAAGTCCATGTTCCCCGTGGGCTATGGTGTCCCAGCTGTGGTCGTGGCCATTTCTGCAGCATCCAGACCTCACCTTTATGGAACATCTGCACGGTAAATGCAAATCCCTCCTGCCCATATCCTCTCCAGAAGTACAACCAACATAGCATTTTAGTTTCACCAGAATATGATAGGAAGAATAAAACTAAATAACTGCTCCAAAGAGATCTTCCTGATAAAAGATAATGGTGATGTAACTGTTAGTGATTATTTATATTTAATTATTTGCAGTATTAATTATATAGCATATTATTTTGTTGTTTATTTTGTCTTTATTTTTTTAATGTTACATTCAAAATTATGAGGTCCCTATATACCCCTCCCCCCCTCTCCCCACTCCTCCTCCCATAACAACCTCCTCCATCATCATGAGACATTCATTGCACTTGGTGAATACATCTTTGAGCACCGCTGCACCTCATGGTCAATGGTCCACACCATGGCCCACACTTTCCCACAGTCCACCCAGTGGACCATGGGAGGACATACAATGCCCGATAACTGTCCCCACAGCACCACCCAGGACAACTCCAAGTCCCAAAAATGCCCCTACATAACATCTCTTTCTCCCACTCCCTAGCCCCAGCAGCCACCATGGCCACTTTCTCCACACCAATGCCATATATTCTTCTATTACTAATCACAATTGGTCATGAATAGAATATCAGTAAATCCACTCTAATCCATACTCTATTCCTCCATCCTGTGGACCTTGGAATGGTGAATAGAGTATACAGCATATTATTGAGCATACATTCATATAATATAATGTTATATTATTATAATACATAATATTAAGTAGGCACTATACTAATAACTGCTAAGATAATGTTGATGGTGTGTTATATTAATATTTTTAAATTGTATAATTGTTATATTAATGAGGTAATTTTTATCTAAACAATTTAATTATTCTAAGTATTAGTTATTTACTATAATACTGATTAGGTATTGGTATAAGATTACTATCACCATACATATCATATCAGTAAAGCATTAATTTGGGTGACTGTTTTCACATCTTCCAGTAAACAAAATTGAAATCATAAGTGACCTTGATTTGCATCACCTACTACTCTCAAATTCTAAAAGAAATGATAGTTTATCATTTAGAAATGTAAAGATAATTTAGATGATGAAAATTAATATTATTGCCAGACCTAGGATTTATAAATCACCTCTAACATGCAGACAATATCCTCAATTTGTAACATGTATAACTCAAATTGTCCTCCCAACAATCTTCTAATGTAGAAACTAGTATCATGCTAATTCCACAGATAAGGAAACTGAGGCACAGAGAGATTAATCAATATGGCCAAGATAATTCAGCTGCTCGGTGGCAGAGCTGGGATTGAAGCCAGGCAATCTGGTCCAACTCTTCTACAATCACTGCTGACAAATTAGTGTTTATCTGTATCAAATGAGCCCTGAATAACTCACCTTCTTTGAAAACTTTAGAATAAAGGTCAACAGAATTTTTCTCTAAGGGCCAGATAATAAATATATTCAGTTCTTCAGGCCATACAGTCTCTGTCTCAAGTACTCAGATTTAACAGAGCACAAAAGAAGCTGTAGAGAACACAGAAATGAGTAGGCTTGGCTGTGTTCCAATGAAACCAATTTAAAAAATCAAACAGACTTATTGTTCTACTATAGACATTATTATTCTAGCAATGGAATTTTATACAACAATTTCATTACTCCAAAAAACACTACTCATTTTTCCTCACCCCTACCTAGCCACTAATCTAATTTCATTTCTCTAAATTGAATAATATTTACATTTTATATAAATGGAATCATACAATATGTAGTACTTTGTACATGGTCTCCCCCACTTAGTTTTTTTGTCTGATATTAACATTTTGTAATATTAGCCTATGTTTGTTCAGCTTCAATGAACAATGAACTTTTTTATTCAATGAATAAAAATGGCTTTATATATACAATTTTACCCATATTCATATTTCACATAATATATTTAGTTCAACATAGGGCAATCATAATGTGTTTGCCCTTTTGTGTCTGACTTATTTTACTCATGGTAATGTCCTCCAGGTTCATCCATGTTGTCATATGGGTCACGACTTCATTTCACTTCACCAATGCATAGCATTCCAAAATATTGTTGAATCTCTTTCTCTCTTAGCTGCTGGCTCCACACAGACAACGGATTCATATGGACCTTCCTTGGACCAGTCTGCGCCATCTTCTCTGTGAGTGATGACATCACGACATCCTTACTGTCCACCTAAGTGTCCTTCAAAGAGCAGGGCATATGCAGAGTTCACAGGTAGGGTGACCATTCACTCCATATGGCCTAGGACTGACAGGGTTCCTGGAATGTGGGACTTTAAGTTTTAAAATCAGGACTGAAAGATCTTCCCAGATATGAGACCATCGTTCTGCATCCAAGAAAGTCCAGGAAGGCTGTACAAGTTGGTCATCCTAGTAATGGGACCAATAATGTCACTGAGTTACTGGGTGTTTGGCCTGGTTTTCTATAACTGCTGTGGAATAGAAAAGTTTCTGGTATGATGAGTTAGGTGTGAGGTGGGCTAGAAGGAAGGTTTTGAAGATGCGGAATTAATTCAGTACACAGTCTTAGCTTGCCCTAAGGCTGCTGATGCAAAGTACCAGAAATGGGTTGGCTTTTATCAAGTGAATTTTATTTGGGGTAAAAAGTTTACAGTTGCAAGGATGTAACATTTACCAAATGTAACATTTACCAAATGGAAACTCCATCAGATTCGCTTAATTCATGTCAGAGAGGTCATGTAGTATTTGTCCTTCCATGCCTGAATTGCTTAACTCAAAATAAGGTCCTCAAGATTCATCCATGTTATCCCATGTGTTAGTACTGTATTCTTTCTTATAGCTGAGTAGTATTCCATTGTATGTATATACCACATTTTGTTTATCCATTCTTCTGTTGATGGGCATTTCAGTTGATTGGCATTAATGAATAATGCCGCTATGAGCTTTGGTGTGCATATATTGGTTCGTGTCCTTGTTTTCAGTACTTCTGGGTAGATGCCCAGCAGAATTGCTGGATCATATGGCAAACCTACAGCTAGTTTTATAAGGAACCACCAAACTGTCCTCCACAATGGCTGGATCCTGGTACATTCCCACCAGCAGTGGATGAGGATTCCCATTCCTCCACATCTTCTCCAACACTTGTAGTCTTCTGTTTTTATAGTAACTGCCAGTCTAATGGGTGTAAGATGATATCTCATTGTAGTGGCCATGAGAGTTGCTGAGGGCAAGGAGAGGGAAAAAGTGCTGTGATATTGGGGCATTTTTGGGACTTGGAGTTGTCTTCAATGATATTGCAGGGACAGATGTGGGATATTATATATCCTAACATAACCCACTGAATGGACTGGGAGAGAGTGTATACTACAACAGAAACTATAATCCATGCTGTGTAGCAGTGCTCTAATATGTACTCATCAAATGAAATGAATGTATCACAGTAATGAAAGAAGTTGTTGCTGTGGGAAGAGTGGGGATTTTGGGGAATGGGGTATATGGGAACCTCATATTTTTCAATGTAACATTTTGTGTGTTCTTTGTATCTTTTTAAAAAAGATAATAAAAATATTTTTTTAATTAAAAAAATGTGAAAAACAAAAACATAAACAAAATAATCAGAAATGCTTTCTCACCAAAGTCAGCTACTGGCATATTGCCACGTGGTGAAGCAAGATGGCAGCCATCTCAACTGAAGTCTCTGGCTTCCACTCCACAATCTACTATCTTCCAGGGCTCAGCTGTGGGCAACCAGGCATAGGGCTTGTCTCTTTCTGGGCCTCTTTTCTTAATCTCATCTGCTTCACTTTCTTCCTGACTTCAACTGTGGACTATCAGGCATATGACTTATTTCTTATGACTTCAGCCTTGAGCTGCTCCAGGGGCCCAGCCACTTGGGGGCTTCATGCTTCAGCTTCAGCTGCTAGTGGCCCTCAAGTCTTCTCTCACACATGGCCAGGTAAAAATGGAAGCTCCCTTTTTCTGTCCTCACTGACATCATCCAATCAAAAGTGATCTAATCAAAGTCCCTTAAAAGAATCTAATGCAATCAAATTGTCTCATAGCCACAGAAATGGATTAGTTCAAAAACTCTTTTTTAAGCTTAATAATTAGAAAAAAGAAAAGAAAAAGATAGGATGTAGAATTTTTCCAAATTGATATGTATCCTACATCTAACCTTTAAGCTCATCACTATATTCCATTTTATTATTAAGGGAACCTGGCAATATATTGGGCTTCACTTTTCAGGAAGTTTTGGATCACAGAGAGGTTCAACAATGGCAGCAGAGGAATACTAGTGTGGGATGTTATTGACAGGGGACACATGGTAGGCAGGGAGTTCTACAGGGCATATATCCAGGGTACATAAAAATGTTTGGATATTTACATAGTGGAAACAATTAAAAACAACAACTGAGGGAGTGCTGAGATCCTGGCCAGGGGAGCTCTATCACAGTCCCTAAAGGAACAGCAACAATCCCCCAAGTGCAACAGCAAAGACCAACAAAGAATGAAGGTCCAACAATGAGCCCTTGATAGTAATGACTATGCTTGTGAGCCTGTGCACCTGAAATAAGAACAAGGCCTAGAGCTGCAGGGTGCCTAGGAGTTGCCTCCTGAGAGCCTCCGTGTTGCTCAAATGTGGCCAGTCTCGAAGCCAAACTCAGTATGTAAATGCGTTGCCTCCTTCCCACTGTGGGACATGACTCCTGGGGATGAGCCTCCCTGGCGCCGAGGGATTACTACCAAGTATGAGCTGATGATATAACTAGAAAATGAACTTGAATAAAAGGTTCAACTCAGACCAGCAGAGTATCTCTGTCTACATATAATAACAGGAATTAAAAATGCTTTTTGACCTAAATCAAGGGGGAAATGGAAAGGACAGATGAGCTTATATGGCTATGAATCTCTGAAAAAGAGCCAGGAGTTTATCAGAGTGGTTGCCCTTATGCATACCGGAGCAGAGTCCCAGAGACAGATAAAGTAGATACAACCCCAGGCATTGATTCTTCTGAGGGCTACAGAGACCCACAGGTTCTATGGTCATGGCAGATGGAGTTCAGTGCCATGTCAGTTGGCCCTTCTTTGGAGTTGGTGTTTCTGTGTGATGGAGCTGGACTCAGGTGTGATCTCTTTTCACAAGCCTTTTCTGTTACTTTACCAGAATTGTAGTTGGTGCTGGGGTTTAATATATACCCAGGGGATCTGAATATCGGGACTTACCATATGATAGCCAGGCCCTGAGCTTCAAAAGACTTCAGTTCCTACACTCTGGTTTATTGGACTTACCCCACTCAGCTAACATGGAGCTGAAGAGGGTCGGCCACCACACTGTGGAGCCAAGAGTGCCTACAACTGAAAGCAGGAGGATTGCAGCCAGTATCCATGTGGAATCTAAGCCCCCTCTTGACATAGATGTAGAATGGACACAACCAAGCCAAGGTCCACAAGGACAGAGGAAAAGAATATGGATTAGAGTGGACTTACTGATATTCTATTCATGAACTATTGTGATTAGTAATCGAAGAAAATGTGGTGTTGGTGTGAAGAATTTGGCCATTGTGGCTGCTGGGTGTGGGGAATGGGAGGAAGAGATTAGATGTGGAGGTGTTTTTGGGACTTGGGGTTGTCCTGGGTGGTGCTGCAGGGACAATTACTGGACATTTTAGGTCCTCCCATGGCCCACTGGATGGAACGTGGGAGAGTGTGGGCTATGATGCGGATCATTGACCATGAGGAGCAGTGATGCTCAGAGATGTATTCACCAAAAGCAATGAATGTCTTATGATGATGGAGGAGAATGTTGCTATGGGGGGAGTAGTGGGGTGAGGGGGTTGCAGGTATATGGGAACCTCATATTTTTTGAGTGTAATGTTAAAAAAATGAATAAAGAAAAAAAAACTCCTTTGCAATTCAACAAGTTCAAAATGTCACATACATCTTGTGGGATTTCTGCAGATTAATCTGGCTTTCTTTCTGATGACCTTCTGGATTGTGAAAAACAAGCTCTCCTCCCTTAACGGTGATGTGTCCACTCTCCAGAACACGAGGTAAGATGGAACAGAGGCATGCATGGTCCAGGAACAAGTGCATGTGCCTCTAAGGCAAAGATCCAGGTAATATGTATATCTTTGTAAAGCACTAAGGGATATTAAATATAACTGGTACTGGAACATAGTATACCCTTTCATGTCCTAGTCCTGCATTTATGCTCTTCATTTTACCCACACCACTCCTACAATTGTTGAAATACATTTAAATATCCATAATCACCTTCTCTGGGAGGATTTGGATGTACTTTGCTTTCTTCACCTTTTCACAGAATTAATGATCTCTATTCTAGGCAAAGATGCTCAGGCAGTTCACGGAGAGGTTGAGAATGGAAAGGGTCCTAGATGAAAGCCAGCTTAGTAGCTTGCAATTCACAAATATAAGTGACTCTTTGCTTCTGTCTTTCTGCTAGATTGTAAGGTATGTGCAGCCAGAAATCTTGTCTTTTTCATTCTTGTCCCCAGATTCCAGCACAGAGCCAGGGGCAGAGTGTATCCTCAATAATGTTCCATTTACCATTCCAACATTACTGAATAATGTCCCAGCATTATGGCATGGAATTAAGTATCTTCATCGAACATACCTTGCCTCCTCTATCTAAATCAAAATGCCATCCTGGAAACAAGTGGTCTTTATTTTTGGGGACTGTTTGACAGTGAAGGTCAAAGCAATTGAGTGCACATCACCAGGGGAGGAATACAAGGATGTCTATGGGATAGAGATGAAAATAGATTTAATTTGGACATTCTGGGCACAATGTAAGTCTCCTTCTTCATTCTGCCCAGGATGCTGACATTTAAAGCATTGGCTCAGCTCTTCATCCTGGGATGCACGTGGTGTCTGGGCATACTGCAGGTGGGCCCAGCTGCCCACGTCATGGCTTACCTCTTCACCATCATCAACAGCCTGCAGGGCGTCTTCATCTTCCTGGTGTACTGCCTCTTCAGCCAGCAGGTACCTCTTCCCAGCTCCATCCAGGACTCCTCCCATCCTTGCTCCTCTTTGTGGGCTGACTCAGAGAATGCTTTTTCACTACAGGTCCGGGAGCAATACAGGAACTTGTCCAAAAGGATCTGGGGAATGAAAACTGAGTCTGAGAAGCACACAGTCACCAGCAGGGTCATACTTGATACCTTCAAACCCAGCACAGTAAGTTCTTTCCCAGAACACTTCAATAATTGGTCTACTTCAGCAGCACTTGCCTATCACTCTAGTTGGCTTGGGTCTACCGTGGGAGATACTGCAGTACTGCTCACACTCCATTCAATGCCTGTCTCACAAAGGCAGTTCTGTCTCATTCAAGAAGGTCTTTGTCTGCTTTCACTTTGATTTTTAACTGTGCTCAACTAGGCCTTTGCACACGGCAGACACCTCATTCCCCACATCTGTTGAGCACAGGCTTTGTGCCATACCAGGTGCATGTGCTGTTTCATTTTATTTGGGGGAGAAGATTTAAAACGCTTGTAAGCAAAGAAGGACATTATGGCAAGGTAAATAAGGAGGAGCCAAAGATCTGAAGTAGTGTTGCAGAAGCTTTATCACACAGTAACACCATGTCACAGCCTAAGTCAAGAGCAATAAAAACATGGCATATTCATATATATAGTCATAAAATTAAAGTGAAAGAAGTATTAATTTGAATTTTTGGCTGTAAAAGACTTTAAAATTCTGCAACCCTGAAAACAGGTGTTCAAATAAAACTCATACATAAAAGTTCATGGCAGCTTATTCACAAGAGTCCAAAGATGTAAATAACCCAAATGTCCATCAACCAATAAACATAACATAATGTAGCATATGTGTGCAATGGGATATTATTCAGGCACAAAAAGGGTTGAAATAGTCATCCATGCTACAAAATGGGTGACTCTTGAAAACAGTATGCTAGGTGAAAGTAACCAGATGCAAAAGGCCACAAATTGTGTGATTTCATTTATATGAAGTGTCTAGAACAGACAAATCTATATATAGAGAAAGGAGATTAGTGGTTGACAGGGGCTGGGGGAAGGAGGTCATGGGAAGTGACTACTTAAAGGGTACCGAGTTTCCTCTTGGGGTACTGAAAATGTTTTGGAACTAGATAATTGTGATGGTTACAAAACATGGTCAATACCCTAAGATCCACCTAATGGTACACATTAAGTTATTAAAATGGTAACTGTTGCTTTATGTGTACAATACTAAAATAAAAATACTTTGCAATGGTTCTTGGTATTTTCAGCACCCTCAAACACAGGGTGTATAGGATATACAGAGGGTATAGGATAAATGCTAGCAATATTAGTAATACCAAATATTTGTAATTCAGATATATTTGACCCTTAATTTTACTCCATTGATCTATATGTCTATTTTTATGCCAGAACCACATTCTCTTAATTACTGTAAATTACTGTGGTAAGTTTTGAAATTAGGGATTACTCCAAGTTAGTTCTTTTTAAATGTTGTTTTGACCATTCTGAATACCTTGATAAAATAAAATTTAGGACCTGCTTGTTATTTTCTGCACAAAAATGTTAACTGAATTTTGTAGACCAATTAGCAATATTAAGCAATATTAAGTCTTCCAATTCATGAACATGGGATGTTTTTCCAATCATTTCCATCTTCTTTAACTTCTTTCAATAATGTTTTGTAGTTTTCAGTGTACAATGCTTGCTCTTCTTTAACACAGTATCATTTCCTCTTCAGGAGAATTATAATGAGCAGCTAAACCAGATGAGATTGTCTCCTAGGAAATGAAGAAATGAAGAAAATCATGAATGTCATCCTATGTGAGAAGAACATGAAAAAAATACTTTTTAATGTTTGCTATGATTATTGATTCATATTAATAAAGCACAAATCCAACCAATGTGCACAATCTAGCGTATTCAGCATAATCACATAATTGTGCACTCATCACTTCAATCACTTAGGGAATTTTCATTATTCCAATAAGTATAATTTTAAAAAGAACAAATTTAAAAAAACTCATCACCTCTAAATCTCTGATTCCCCTGCCATACATAGCTGCTATTCTGTTTCCATCTCTCTAGTTTATTTGTATTTATATTTTTTAAAAAGTGTTATATAAACAATATCACCCATATTCATATTTCACATCAGATTTCACTATGTTATACAGTCCTATGTCACATTTTTAAAGTTTTCCTTAGACTTCCCTTTCAACTGCTGTCATACCCATATAATAGCTCTGCTAGTTACAAACACTATAATGTGCTTTCACCATTTCATAAGTAACTTTTAATGGTAGAATTGTGAAGGAAATATGCAAGAAATACTGGACACTCATTTGCTGATGAAATTGGGTCCATACATCATGCAGCTAACTCCCATCAGAGTCAAGCAGCTATGAAACAATTTCTCAGTTACCTAGGATTAAGCTTTCTGTTTCAACCTCTTTTTCTTCCAAGACCCTTACTTGAGCTACAGATACATAATCAGAAAAAACAGCTCTGAAGGACTTTCTTAAAATAGTGTAAAAGAGTTGTGGAAAGATGGGGTCCAACTAATAAGCAGGGCTCAATGCTCTCACAAAAACAATGGAGAAAGAGCCAGAAGCTGTCCAAGGGGCCTGTGGGGGTCAACAGACCATGACAGTGCTACATAACACCCAGGAGGGTGAAGGACAAAGCGACGAAGAACACAAACAACAAACATGTTACCAAGACCCCATTGTGGCCAGGAAGGGCACCCCTCTCCCATCCCCCAGATATTAAGCTAGGATAAAACCCCTGGCTCACTGCAACTAACTCAGAGGGAGCAGACATGTTCCTCCCTATCAGCTGTTTCAAGGGAAGAGAGTGGGGGAGTCAGGGGGCTTTTCTTCAGTGAATTCAACCAGCAGAACTAGCTTTGAATTTCTCTTTTAATCTGGAGGTTAAACACAGGAAAACAGGAAAGCTGAAATAGAAACAACTCTGTGGAAATGTGCACCAACAAGTGCCATCTGCTGAATGACCTGGAAATTGCAGGTATTAAAATTGTTTTGGATCTCTCTGTATCCTAACCCCTGGAAGAAAATCTGCACCCCATTAGTGAGTCCCTGGCCAGATTTTGATAACTTAGGTTGGGCAATTTTAAAGACTTAGCGGGGAATGGCATGGATTTAAGGGGGGAAATGCTGTCAATGTCAGGAACACAGACAACTGCATAGATATAGAGTAAGATAAACCAAGTATCAAAAATTAACATTGCCACACACAAAGAACAAAATAAAACTTGAGAGTAGGAAAAGAAGCTAACCAACAAAATAAGCCCATCAAGATAAACAGATGCTTAGACAACAAGAAATTGCCAGCCATAATATGAAAGAGGAAGACATGGCCCAGTTCAACAAACAAACTAAAAAACAGAAGGAGATGCAGAATGTGGAACAAATAACCAAGGACGTCCAAACAATATCATGAATCAACTTAATGACGTGAAGGAAAAGATAAGATATACATAGGGGACTATATGGAAGAAATTGTAAACTTACACAAAAAGATAACAGATATGATGATGATACATGGCACAATGCAAGAAATCAAAAACACACTGGTAGCAGAGACAACTGGCAAGATAGCAAAGAGTAAGGAGCTCCTAGAGTAAGCTAGAGCTACAAGGCAGTTAGTAATTACCCAGAGCTAGCTAAAGTACCTGTTTGGGGGTTCCAGGAGACCAGAAGTGCAAACTGCAGCATCCTTGAAAGAATGGAAGTAGGGCATTGCCCATCTGCAGGGAAAATTCATAAGTGGAGCACACAGGTTAGTGCCCATCCTCCACTGGCAGCACAAGTCACCTCAGGAGATATTCTGTGGCTGGAATTAAATATTCCCCTTCCTCAAAATGGGTCAGGAATGAGGTTGGGCAAAAACTTCAGCTACTGATTAGTAAATTCAACACACTAAAGTATAACCCAAAAAACAGCTATAATTTATTTTTTATTTTCTCCTTTATTTTCTTATAAATGTTACATTGAAAAAATACGTGGTCTGCATATATCTTCCAACCCCTACCCCTCTCTTCCCACATCAACAACCTCTTTCATCATCATGGCACATTCATTGCATTTGGTGAATGCATTTTGGACCACTGCTGCACCACATGGACAGTGGTCTACATTGTACTCTACACTCTCCTCCATTCCACCCAGTGGGCCATGGTAGGACACACAATGTCCAGCATCTGTCCCTGCAGTACCACCCAGGACAACTCCAAATCCTGGAAATGTGCCCTTATCATATCTCTTCTTTCTTCTCCTTACCATCAGCAGCTACCATGGCCACTTTCTCCACATCAATATTACGATTTCTTCCCTTACTAATCACGATAGTTCCCCAGCAGAACACCAGTAAGTCCACTCTAATCCATACTCTATTCCTCCATACTGTGGACCCAGGGATGGTTATGTCCAGTCCCCCTCTACCTCAAGAGGGGGCTTATATTTCACATGGATGATGGATGCAATTCTCCTGCTTGCAGTTGTAGGCACTCTTTGCTCCCTGGTGTGGTGGTTGATCTTTTTCACCTTCCTGTTAGATGGCCAGGGTAAGTCCAATAAACCAGAGGGTAGGAGTTGCAAGTCTCTTGAGGCTCAGGGCATGGCTATCACATGGACACTCCAGAGAGTCAGGTCTCCTGAGTATACACCAACCCCAGCACCAACCACAGGTCTGATAAAAGTAACAGAAGAGGCATGTGTAGAAAGGTCATATCTGATTCCAGCTCCATCAAACTCAGGAACACAAATTCCAAAGTAGGGCCAACTAATATGGGCATGAACTCCAGAGGCATCTGTTATGTCCACAGAACCTGTGGGTCTCTGTAGCCCTCAGGAGAGCCAGTACCTGGGTTTCTATCTACATTTGCTGTCTCTGATACCCCGCTGAGGCATGCATAAGCATTACCCCTCTGATGACCGTCCAACTCTTTTGTGGAGACTCATAGCCATATAAACTCATTTATCCTTTCCATTTTGCCCTTTTATCCAAAATCAAAATGCAGTTTTTAACTCCTTATATTACATGTAGGCTGAGATATTCTGCTGAACACCTATAATTCGAACCTGTCCAAGTCAGAAAGAGGCCAGTAATCACCATTTTGATTCCACCCCTGGCAAGAGGGAAGCCAGGTTTAACGAAAACCACAGTGGAAGGAGAGACCAGCTTCTTTCACCCAGATCAGCCTGTAGCCCTAGCTGAAGCTTCAACCAAACCTCTGGCAGGGAGAATGCTGGTGAGCACTGTACAAGCTTCTCTGGATGACTACAGGTACACTTGGCTGGCACAGACTGAATAGTTGGAATTCTACTGAGGTAACTATGGTCATTTTGGAAATGTACAGCACAGATTTCTGCCCATACCAGCAGTTCAATCTCCACCCCAAGCAAGGGAGGAAAGGGCATGGAGCTTCTTCAGTCTTTCTGGGCAATTTCTGTCTTGGCCTGCATGATTTGGATTATTACACAAGGTTGTGGCTCTGTCCATACCCCTAGCAAAGGAGAAAGTAGGGAGAAGCTTCATCAGTCCTTGGGGCAATGAGGGCAGCTTGAGTCTCCACAGCTTATAGCTGTGGCTCCTATTGCATAACCAGCAAAGGAGAAATGTCAAGAAGCCCTAAACTAAAGAAACTGCACCCAGAATAAATACTCCAGTAATCCAGATACCAAGACACAAACAAAAAATTACAATCCACACCAAGATGAAGGAAGATATGGCCCAGTTAAAGGAACAAGATAAGCTTCCAGGTGACATAAAGGAGTTGAGACAACTAATCATAGATATTCAACCAAATCTACTTAATAAATGCAATGAGATGGCTAAAGAGATTAAGAATATTAAGAAGATATTGGGAGGATTCTGGAAACATGACTGATGGGTTAGGCAGATAAGGTCCAGCTTTCACTGAAAAAATGGAGAAAGAGCCAGAGGCTGCCTTGGGGATCTGCTTTGGGTACAGCAAACCAGAACACCACTACACAACTTCCAGGAGAGTGAGGGACAGAGTGAAAAGAAGCCAAAACAACTAATCATGAGTTACTAAACGCCCTGGCCACAGGGAAGGGCTCCCTTCCCCCAACCCTGAGATATTAAGGGAGGGTAAAATTCCTGTTGAATTGTATCTGAGAGAACAGACGTCATTCTCCCTACTAGCTCCTTTGGCTATATATGTAGAATGGCAAGTTGCTCGTAGTTTCCTGTTAAGGTAGTGGATGGATAGGGAAGGCAGGAACAAATCATGGATTGCTTGCCCTGGTTGCTCGAACCTGCACACATACCCTGCACTCAGGGCTGATAGCCTAGGTGGAGCCACTGGCTCCCTGCTCCAAATGGAGTGTGACGGCAGATTACCTAAGAGGAAAAGGAGCCTGGGTGAGTTGAGTGGTTTCTTCACAGTGTGGTTAGCCTGGTGGGCTCCCTCAAATATTGGAAGGGTCCCCAACTCAACAGAGAGAGGGGAGGGGTATCTTCTCAACTAGGCTGGTAAGCCCAGCCTACTTGGGAAAGATAGGAATTGCATCAGAGAAGAGGTGGAGACATGTGGCTGATCAGCAGGACTTGGGCAACTGCAGGTAATCTAACCTGCCCAAGGGAAAAGGGACAGATAGCCTTCTGAAAGGCCAACCAACCTAAGTATACAGGTTAGCTCCATGGAAGAGTTCCTGTGTGGCATATATGAGGTCATTGGTTCAATTCTTGGCTCTTCCTTGAGAAAAGATACACTGGGTTTTCGGTCATCCAGCTGAAGCTTTATGACAGGGAATATATAGATATTCTCTTTGTATTAGCTTTCTCGAATCTCTTATTTTTCCAAAAAAAAAAGTTCCTTTTTAAAATTTCCCATATTTTACTCACTAAATCCAGTTCAAAACCTTCAGATGCAGGCTGCAGGGTCAGTGATTGATGAAAACTAGCTGTCTGAGAAGATGCTTAGGGGTCTAAAAGAGAAGGCTGACTTTCTGTGTTTATATTTTGTTTTATTTCTTTTTTTCTTCTTTCACCTTTTTTGAGAATGAGTCACTGCTGTCTTGATTTTTGTTTGTTGTGTTTCCCCCTTCGTTTTTTTCTCTGATTGTTTTGGGTTTTGTTTTTTCTTTTTTTCTATTGATAATCTCTACTTCCACTATTTTTCTTTTCACATTCATCTTTTATCTTCTGTTTTCTGTTGTCTTTTTTATTGGTCTCCACTTTAAAAAAATTTCTCTCTCCTTTCTACCCTGTTTTTTTCCTTTTTTTTTTACCTTTTTTTCCCTCCTTACTTTTTTCTTTTCTGCCTGATCTCACCATTCTGGTTTTTAAAGTCATTCTATGTATTTTTCTCTATTCTGTTTCTTGTTTCATTTCTATTCCACTTTTCTAAACTTCTCCCTCTGTACTTCTTATTCATGCTAATATTTCAGTTTCTTTGTACTGTTCCTCTTCTACCCTTTTAAAAAGGTTTATTTTGGGGGTGGGGCAAGATGGTGGCTGAGTGAGCACACCTGACATTCTCTCCTGCAAAAAGTGGCTGGGCAGCATTGGAGATACTTCGGGACCAGGCTGTTTTGGGATTTTGCAGGGCAGGAGGTGTCTGGACATCGATTTGGTGGGAATGTAACAGAGAAAATTCATGTATAAGATATAATTGAGACTCTATTACATGGAGGTGGGAGATGCACACGGGTCGCTCCCTTCTGGGGTGGGCGGAGCCGTGGCACCGGTGCTGCAGCGGTGATTTCTGGAGGCTCTGCAGTACTGGGAAATTCAAAAGCCCTGAGTGGGCTATTGAGGGGTTAACAGGACAGGAGGCCTTTACAGACTGATTTGGGGAGACAAACGGGAGTTTTATTGCGAAGTGGGGAATTTTTGATTGCGGACACAAATAATAGCACTTCCACCTAGAGCCCCGCCCCCGCCAAGGCCAGCTGCTGATCTGAAGCACCATTAAATTTTTCACAATAAAGAGACATCACCAGGAGACTGTTTCAGGGTCTGCAGGGTGGGAGACGTCTGGAAGCCAATTAGGGAATATTTTGCGAAGCGTGGGAATTTCAGTTTTGGACTCTGTTATCGGCATTTCTGGCTGGAGCCCCACCTCTGGACCTGGCTACTGATCTGCAATATTAAATTGGCTGCAGTGTAGAGGCGCCCCCAGGTGGCCATTCCAGGGGCTTACAGGGTGGGAGGTGTACTGAAGTTGAATTGGTGATACAATCACAGAATAGACCCAATGAGTGAGTGAATTGAAGGGTTCAGACACATAGGTTAGAGTTTGCAGATGTGGCCTCTCCCATAGGGCTGGCACCCAGCTGTGGGGATCCCTGAAGGCTGTGTTGCACTGTGGTGCTCCCAGGCTCCCTGTTAACCAGATTTGTGGTTGCTAGGCCTGAGTCCCCTAAACCCTGGTGGCCCACACCCCAGAGACTCACACCTCTTGAGTCTTCAATATCTCAGACTTTCCATCCCTGAATCCATCATGCCCTGAGGTCCATCTGAGGTCCTTGAATGTCCTAATCCTCAATGTTTGTGTTTTTCCTTTTCTGTTTTGTTTTGTTGTGTTTTTATTTTTATTTTATTTTATTTTTTTATTTTTTAAGGTCCTGATTGCTAACATTGCATTATCTCATAGTCTTTTCTCCCAGTGTATCCCCCAAAGTATTTTTTTTTCCAGTTATTTAGGGGGGTTCTTTTGTTGTTGCTGTTGTGGTTGTTCTATATCTTTTTTTTTCTTTTCCCTATGTGTTGCCCTCCCTTTTCCCACCTCCTTTTTCTTTCTTCCTTTCATTACTATTTTTTCCTTTCTCTTGACTCTCATTTTCTTTTTATTTTATTTTATCTTAATTACACAAAAGGTGCTGCAGAGAACACCTCATATTTGCTGGGTTTCCTTATTTCTTTGTGAATTGATTTTGGCTACCTACACTATCCCCTTTCCCCTACATCTTGATATCCCCCATCATCTACTGTCTCTCCTATATTCCACCTCCCTTTCTTTGATCCCCAAAGTGTCTAACTCTTAATTTCTAATACCTCTGTTTTGTTTTCTGTCTTTTATCCACTCTTGAAACTATTGCCTTTCTTTTCTCTTTCCCTCTCCCATGAAAACACTAGCTTTTTAATTCATACCATATTCCTCCCATATTCAGTCGACTATCTCATTATAGGTACTCTACCTACTGCTATAACTCTACACAACTTACATGAATCTAATATCCATCCTCCCAGATCTCATATTGTTGCTCTGTTAACATTTATCACCAATATTACTTTACACTTTTTCCTTGCTTACACAATTACCTTTCCCTGGCCCTAATATTTTTCTTTAAAGTGAACTCAACCAGCAATAAGAAATTAGATTAGAAGAACAAAGTGACAAAGAGAAGATATAACACTTATGCAAAGACCACAGCTAATTAATCCCCAAGACTAGACAAAGAAGCTAAGGAACTGATTAAACCCATCAAGATAATATGATGACGAGACAGCAACAAAAATCTACAAACCAAACCAGTAATCAGGAAAACATGGCTGAATCCAATCAACAAACTAAAAACCAGGAAGGGGAGCAGAACTTCGCAAAAGTAATTAAAGTTCTCAGAACATTTATCACCGACAAATTTAATGAAGTAAAGGAAGAGGTTAACAATGGGAAGACGACACTTGGAGGGGAAATTGCAGACATACGCAAAAAGATAAGAGAAATGATGGGAATGAACACCACAGTTCAAGAAATCAAAAATACACTCACAGCAAATATCAGCAGACTAGAAGAAGCAGAGCAGAGAATTAGCGATGTGGAAGACAGTACATCAAAAATCAAACAGATAGTAGAATTGATCGATAAAAAGATAGAAAAATCCAGCTAGGACTTAGAGACCTGAATGACAATGCAAAATGCTCAAATATATGTATTATAGGCTTTGCACAAGGAGAAAAGAAGGGAAAGGGGTCAGAAGGAGTGTTGCAGGAAATAATGGCTGAAAACTTCCCAAATCTACTGAAAGAGACAGATGTACATATCCAAGAAGCACACCGCACCCCAATCGTCATCAACCCCAACAGGCCCACCCCAAGACATATACTTGTCAAATTATCCAATGCTCAAGACAAAGAGAAAATTCTAAAAGCAGCAAGAGAAAAGAAAACCATCACATACAAGGGAAGCTCCATAAGATTAACTGCTGAATTCTTATCTGAAACCATGGAAGCAAGAAAGCAGTGGTATGATATAGTCAAGGTACTTAAAGAAAAAAGTTTCCAACCAAGAATACTCTATCCAGCTAAATTAGCATTCAAAAATGATGGAGAGTTCAAAATATTCACAAATAAACAGAAACAGAAAGAGTATGCCAAAAAGCAACCTCCCCTTCAAGAAATTCTAAAGGGAGTTCTGCAGGCAGAAAGGAAAAAACAGGACAGGCAGAGTTGGAGGAGAGTGTAAGAGTAACAAAAAAGACAAAAAGTGAAGGGAAAAAAACAAACAAAAAAAATATGACAAACACAAGTCCAATCAAAATATGACATAAATAATTCCTTGAAAGCAATAACACTGAATGTCAATGGATTAAACTCACCTATCAAAAGATTCAGACTGGGACATTAGATAAGGAAATATAACCCATCTATATGCTGTCTACAAGGGACACATCTTAGACCCAGAGACTCATGGAGGCTGAAAGTGAATGGTTAGAAAACAGTCTTACAAGCAAACAATAACCAAAAAAAGGCAGGAGTAGCTATATTAATATCAGACAAAATAGACTTTAAATGCAAAACAATTGTGAGAGACAAAGAAGGATACTACATATTAGTGAAAAGGAAAATCTGTCAAGAAGATCAAACAATCACAAATATTTATGCTCCTAACAAGGGCACCTCTAAATACATGAGGCAAATGCTGGAAAAACTAAGTGAAAGAATAGATGCATCTAAAATTATAGTGTGGGATTTTAATACACCACTATCAACTCTGGACAGAACATCTCAAAAGAGAATCACTAAAGAAACAAGACATTTGAACAGTATATTAGAGGACCTGGATCTAATAGACATATACAGATCATTATACCCAAACACAGCAGGATATACATTTTTCTCAAGTGCACATGGATCATTTTTCAAGATAGACAATATGCTAGGCCAGAAAGAAAGGCTTAATCAATTCAGAAAGATCAAAATCATACCAAAGAATATCTCTGACCACAGTGGAGTGAAGCTGCAAATCTGCAAGGGCCAGAGGCCCAGATTTCACACCACGATTTGGAAATTATACAGTATACTATTAGAAAAACAGCAGGTCAAAGAGAAAATCTCAAAAGAAATTAATGACTACCTTGAAGCAAATGATAATGATACCACAACATACCAAAATTTATGGGATGAAGCAAAAGCAGTACTGAGAGGGAAATTTATAGCCATAAATTCATACATCAAAAAAGAAGAAAGAGCAAAAATTGAAGAACTAACTGCACATTTGGAGGAATTATTAAAAAAACAACAAAGTAATCCAACAGAAAGAAGAAAGAAGGAAATAAAAAAGATAAGAGCAGAACTAAATGAAATAGAAAATAAGAAAGCAATTTAAAAGATAAACAAGACCAAGGGCTGGTTTTTTGAGAAGATCAATAAAATTGACAAACCTTTAGTGAGACTAACATAGAAAAAAAGAGAGAAGATGCAAATACACAAAATAAGAAATGAGAAAGGAGATACCACTACTGACCCCACAGAAATAAAGACTATCATAAGAGGATACTTTGAAAAACTATATTCCAACAAAATTGACAATTCAGAGGAAATGGACAAATTCCTAGAAACACATAAGCAGCCTATATTGATGAAAGAAGAAATTGATGATCTCAACAAACCAATTGCAAGTAAAGAGATAGAATCAGTCATTAAAAACCTCCCAACTAAGAAGAGCCCAGGGACAGATGGCTTCACAGGTGAATTCTACAAAACATTCCGGAAAGAAGTAACACCAATCCTGCTGAAACTCTTCCAAAAAATTGAAACAGAAGGAACATTGCCTAACTCCTTCTATGATGCCAACATTACCTTAGTACCAAAGCCAAACAAAGACACCACAAGAAAGGAAAATTACAGACCAATTTCTCTAATGAGCCTAGACACAAAAATACTTAACAAAATACTTGCTAATCGTATTCAACAACACATTAAACGAATTATACACCACGACCAAGTGGGATTCATTCCAGGTATGCAAGGATGGTTCAACATAAGAAAATCAATCAATGTAATACACCATATAAACAGATTGAAGGGAAAAAATCACATGATTATATCTATAGATGCAGAAAAAGCATTTGACAAAATACAGCAAACTTTCTTGATAAAAACATTTCAAAAGATTGGAATACAAGGAAATTTTTTGAACATGATAAAGAGTATATATGAAAAACCTACAGCCAACATTGTTTACAAAGGAGAAATCCTAAAATCCTTCCCTCTAAAGTCAGGCACAATACAAGGATGCCCACTGTCTCCCATTCAATTTAACATTGTCATTGAAGTACTTGCTGAAGCACTGAGGCAAAAACCAGATATAAAAGGCATTCAAATTGGAAAGGAAGAATTCAAAATTTCATTATTTGCAGATGACATGATCCTCTACATAGAAAACACTGAGAAGTCTACAACAAAGCTTCTAGAACTCATAAATGAGTTTAGTAATGTCACAGGTTATAAGATCAATGTGCAAAAATCAGTAGCATTTCTGTACACCAATAATGAGCAAGATCAGGAGCAAGATTCACAATAGTAAATAAAAAAATCAAGTATTTAGGAATAAATTTAACTAAAGATGTAAAAAATTTATACACTGAGAACTACACAAGACTGTTCAAGGAAATCAAAGAAGACCTAAATTAATGGAAGAATATTCCCTGTTCATGGATAGGAAGACTAAATATTACTAACATGTCTATCCTACCCAAACTGATCTACACATACAATGCAATCCCAATAAAAATCAACACACCCTTCTTTAAGGAACTAGAAAAAATAACTATGAAATTTATTTGGAAAGGAAAGAGGCCCTGAATAGCCAAAGACATATTGAAAAAGAAAAATGAAATTGGAGGAATCACACTACCAGACTTCAAAACATACTACAAAGCTACAGTAGTGAAAACAACATGGTACTGGCATGAGGGGAGACACACAAAGCAATGGAATCAAATTGAAAGTTCTCATATAGAACCTCATATATATAGCCATGTAATATTCGATAAAACCACCAGAACCTCTCAACGGGGAGAGAATGGCCTATTCAACAAATGGTGCCTGGAGAACTGGACATCCATATGTGAAAGAATGAAAGAGGATTACCATCTCACACCTTATACAAAGATCAACTCAAGATGGATCAAAGACCTAAATATAAGAGCCAAGACCATAAAGACCTTGGAAAGCAGTGTAGGGAAACATCTACAAGACCTTGTAATAGGAAATGGATTCATGAATATCACACCAAAAGCACGAGCAGCAAAAGAACAAATAGATAAATGGGACTTCCTCAAAATTAAAGCCTTCTGCACCTCAAAGGAGTTTGTCAAGAAAGTAAAAAGGGAACCCGCACAATGGGAGAAAATATTTGGCAACCATATATCTGATGAGAGACTTATAACTTGCATATATAAAGAACTCCTATATCTTGAAAATAAAAAGATAAACAACACATATAAAAAATGGGAAAAAGATTTAAACAGACACTTCTCCAAAGAAGAAATACAAATGGATAAAAAGCACATGAAAAAATGCTCCAAATCTCTAGCTATCAGGGAAATGCAAATCAAAACTACAATGAGATACCATCTTACTCCCATAAGATTGGCAGCTATGAAAAATACAGAAGAATACAAATGCTGGAGAGGATGTGAAGAAATGGGAACACTCATCCACTGCTGGTGGGAATGTAGAAGGATCCAACCATTCTGGAGGACAGTTTGGAGGTTCCTCAAAAAACTAACCATAGATTTGCCATATGACCCAGCAATACCACTGCTGGCTATATACCCAGCAGAACTGAAAACAAGGACACAAACCGATATATGCACACCAATGTTCAGAGCAACATTGTTGACTATCGTCAAAAGTTGGAATCAACCCAAATGCCCATCAACAGATGAGTGGATCAATAAAATGTGGTATATACATACAATGGAATACTACTCAGCTTTAAGAACAAATACACTACAAACACACATGATAACATGGATGAATCTTGAGAACCTTATGTTAATTGAAGCAACCCAGGCATTGAAGGACAAATAGTACATGACCTCAATGATATGAAATAAGCAAGCTGCCTCAGAGAGCTAGAGACTGCAAGATAGGCTTACAGGAAATCGGGAGGTGAAGGAAGGTTGTGAGTTGACGTCTGCAGGGGTGGAATCTATGATGAGCTGGCGGTAAGTATGAGCACAAAGAAGAGATAAAATGGGGCAAGGGGTTGCCTTTGGATGGGATTTTTTGTGTTTGAGGGGGGCTGGGGATGGGTGGATGGGTAATATTGCCCCCAAAATTGGGAGGAGCGAGGGGCAACATACGAACATAGGAGAGTGTCAGGTGTTGGTTGAGAGTAAAATGCTGAGAAAACCATATCAAAATATAATTGAGGGTTACCTGTTTAGGATGCTCAGAGGGGATGGTCTGACGTGGGACGGACTCCTGGGGAATGTCTGAATGCTTATTTTGCCAGGGTGGGTTGTACCATTGGGTAGAGACCCAAGTAGTGAGAGTGGGGGTGGACCCACATCCTGGGGAGGACTAATGCCATCAAATAGAGTGAACTGTATCTCTCGAGAGAAAGGGTGGCTCCCAGGGCATTAGGGCAGTTGAGCAAGTCAGGCCCTGAACACTGTTGCAAGTATCTCTGGACATGGCTCCTCCAGAAATGGAGATTGGTTGTCGCTGTGGGCCCCAAGGGGAGGGGAAAATGGATGTTGAAGGGATGGAACCAAGGTAAATGTGGGGGCAAGAGCGGAATTTCACGAGAGTAGACAAGGATGAATATAAAACATGTAATATTACACCAAAAACATATAGGGGATGAAAGACTAATAATGTAAACCATAATGTAAAACATAGGATAACTAAAAAACTTTGAAAACTCTATCCTAAAGTATGGACCACAATGTAAGCACAGATGTCACCTTGTTTGAAAGCTATTGTCTCAGGGTCTGTACATCAGTTTCAGTAAATATGATATGAATAAGTTAAAAGATTATCACTGTGGAAGTGAAAAGGTTTTATGGTGGATGTGTGGGAGTACTGTATTTTGTATATATGAATTACTGTGGTCTAGGGCTCCTGTGAAGAGAAGCTCAATAATTAGGGAAAAAGAAAAGAAACAGATAGGATGTAGAATTTTTCCAAATCAATATGTATTCTATATCTAACCTTTAAACTCATCACTAAATTCCATTTTACTAGTAAGAGAACCTGACATTATATTGGGCTTCACTTTTCTCGGATGTTTTGGATCACAGAGTGGTTAAACAATCGCAGAAGAGGAATACTGGTATGGGATGTTACTGACAGGCGATATATGGTTGACAGGGAGTTATACAGGGCATATGTCCAGGATGCATGGAAATATTTGGATATACTCATAGTGGAAACAATTTAAAACAACAGCTGGTGTGTACTGGGTTACTGGCCGGGGGGGGGGGGCTCTGTCATGGTCCCTAGGGGAGCAGCGGCAGTCCCCCAGGTGCAACAGTAAGGACCAGGAAGGAATGAGGGTCCAACAGTGAGCCCCTGATACTAATGACTATGCTTGTGAGCCTATACACTTGAAATAAGAACAAGGCCTAGAGCAGCACTGTGCCTATGAGTTCCCTCCTGACAGCCTCCGTGTTACTCAAATGTGACTGTTCTCGAATCCAAACTCAGCATGTAAATGCAATGCCTTCCCCCCAGCATGGGACATGACACCCAGGGATGAGCCTCCTTGGCACCGAGGGATCACTACCAAGTACCAGCTGATGATGCAACTAGAAAATGACCATTAATTAAAGGTTCAACTGGGACCAGCAGAATATCCCTGTCCACATATAATAACAGGAGTTAAAAATGCTGTTGGACCTAAAGTAAGGGGCAAATGGAAAAGACAAATGAGTTTATATGGCTGTGAGTCTCTAAAAAAGAGTCTGGAGGTTGTCAGAAGGATTGCCCTTATGCACACCTGAGCAGAGTCTCAGAGACAGATAAAGTAGATACAACCCCAGGTATTGGTTCTTTTGAGGGCTAAAGAGACCCACAGGTTCTATGGTCATGGCAGATGGGGTTCACTGTCATGTCAGTTGGCCCTTCTTTGGAGCTGGTGTTTCTGTGTGATGGAGCTGGACTCAGATGGGATCTCTTTTCACAAGCCTATCATGCTACTTTACTGGAATTGTATTTGGTGCTGTGGCTTAAGGTATATCTAGGGGATTTGAATCTCTGGACTGACAATATGATAGCCAGGCCCTGACCTCAATAGACTTGAGCTCCTACACTCTGATTTATTGGACTCACTCCACTCAGCTAACATGGAATTGAAGAATGCCAGCCAACACAACATGGAGCCTAGAGTGCCTATAACTGAAAGCAGGAGGATTGCATCCAATATCCATGTGGAATCTGGACCCCCTCTTGACATATATGTGGAGTGGACATGGCCAAGCCAAGGTCCACAATAAGGAGGAATACAATAAGGATCAGAGTGGACTTAATGATATTCTATTCATGAATTATTGTGGTTAATAATCGAGAAAATGTGGCATTGATGTTGAAAAAGTGTCCAGGGTGGCTGCTGGGTGTGGGGAAGGGGAGGAAGAGAAGAGATGTGGAGGCATTCTTGGGACTTGATGTTGTCATGGGTGGTGCTCTAGGGACAATTGCCGGATGTTGTATGTCCTCCCATGGCCCACTGTATGGAACATGGAAAAGTGTGGGCTATGGTGTGGAACACGGGACATGGGGTGCAGCGATGCCTGGAGATGTGCTCAACAGACGCAATGGATGTGACATGATGATGGGGGAGAGTGTTATTGGGGTGGAGTGGTGGGGTGGGGGTGGTGGGGGCGAATGGGGACCTCATATTTTTTTTAATGTAATATCTTTTAAAAAATGAATAAATTGAGTAGAATTTGAAAAATAAAAAAAAAAATAAAATATGCTGTGTTGATTTTTATTGGGATTGCATTGAATGTGTAGATCAATTTTTGTAGGATAGATATCTTAATAATATTTAGTCTTCCTATCCATGAATTGGGGATATTCTTCCATTTATTTAAGTCTTTTTTGATTTCCTCGAAAACTTTTGTGTAGTTTTCTGTGTATAACAGAAACTTTTACATCTTTGGTTAAATTTATTCCTAGGTATTTGATTTTTTCTATTTACAATTGTAAATGGTATTTGTTTCTTTACTTCCTCCTCAAATTTCTCATTATTAGTGTACAGAATTGCTACTCATTTTTGTGCATTGATATTAAACCCTCCAACTTAACTGAACTCGTATATAAATTCTAAAAGCTTTGTTGTAGACTTCTCAAGGTTTTCTATGTATAGGATCATGTCTTCTGCAAATAATGTAATTTTGATTTCTTTCTTTCCTATTTGGATTCCTTTTATATCTGGGTCTTGTCTCAGTGGTCAAGCAAGTACTTCCAACACAATGTTAAATAGAAAGTGTGATAGTGGGCATCTTTTCTTGTTCCAGATCTTACGGGATTTTAGGATTTCACCAATGTAAATGATGTTAGCTGTGCATTTTTCATATATACCATTTATTATGTTCAGAAAATTTCCTTCTATTCCTATCCTTTGCAGTGTTCTTATTGAGAAAGGGTGCTGTATTTTGTCAAATGCTTTTTCTGCATCTATAGATATGATCATTTGACTGTTTTCCTTTTATCTGTTTATGTGGTATATTACATTAATTGATTTTCTTATTTTGAACCATCCTTCCATACCAGGAAAGAAACCCAATTGGTAGTAGTGTATAATTCATTTAATGAGTTGTTGAATATAATTAACAAGTATTTTGTTGAGCATTTTCGCATCTAGGTTCATTAGAGTGATTGGTCTGTAATTTTTCTTTCTTGTGGTGTCTTTTTTTTGGCTTTGGTATTAGGGTAATTTTGGCATCATAAAATGAATTAGGCAATGTTCCTTCTATTTCAATTTTTTGGAAGAGTTTAAGCGAAATCGTTCTTTCCAGAATGCTTGGTTGAATTCACCTGTCAGGCCATCTGTCCCTGGGCTCTTCTTTGTTGGGAGGTTTTTAATGACTGACTCTACCTCTTTACTTGTGATTGGTTTGTTGAGATCATCAATTTCTTCTTTTGTTAATGTAGGGTGCTTATGTGTTTCTAGGAATTTGTCCATTTCCTCTAAATTGTCTTTCTTATTCGAATACAGTTTTTCAAATTATCCTCCTGTGATAGTCTTTATTTCGGTGGAGTCAGTGGTGATATCACCCTTCTTGTTTCTTATTTTGTGTATGTGCGTCTTCTCTCTTTTTTCTTGGTTAGTCTAGCTAAGAGTTTGTCAGTTTTATTGATCTTATCAAAGAACCAGCTCTTTGTTTTGTTTATTCTTTTCTAGTGATTTCCTTTTTTCTATTTCATTTAGTTCTGCCCTGATCTTTGTTATTTCTTTCTTTGGGATTAGTTTGTTGTTGTTGTTGTTGTTTTTCCTAATTCCTCCAATTGTTCAGTTAGTTCTTCAATTTTAGCTCTTTCTCATTTTTTTGCTGTATGATTTCATGGCCATGAATTTCCCTCTCTGTACAGTTTTTGCTGCATCCCATAAGTTTTGATATGTTGTGTCATCATTGTCATTAGTTTCAAGGTAGTTATTTATTTCTGTTGAATTTCCTCCTTGACCCTCTTTTTTTCTAAGAGTATGTTGTTTCAGTTTCATATACTGGTGCTAAATTTGGGTATCTGGCCTTGCAATTTCCAGCTTCATTCCACTGTGGTCAGAGAAATTATTTTTTATTATTTCAATCTTTCTGAATTCATTGAGACTGTATTTGTGGCCTAGCATGTGGCCTATCTTTCTATCTTGGAGAATGAACCATGTGCACCTGAGAAAAATGTATATCCTCATGTATTTGGGAGTAATGTTTGGTATATGCCTATTAGGTCAAGATCCTGTACTATATTGTTCTAAGTCCTTGATTTTTACTGATTATCTTTTGAGATGCTCTGTCCAGTGGTGATAGTGTTGTGTTAAAGTCCCCCACTATAACTGTAGAGGCATCTATTCCTTCACTAAGTTTCTGCTGTGTTTGCTTCATGTATTTGGAGGTGCCCTTGTTAGGGGTAAATGTTTATGCTTATTCTTTCTTCTTGAAAGATTATTCCTTTCACTAATACATAGTGTCCATTTTTGCATCTCACAATTGTTTTGCATTTAAAGTCTATTTTGACTGATATTAATATAGCTACCTCTGCCCTTTTTCGGTTATTTTTCACCTGTAAGATTGTTTTCCAGCCATTCACTTTCAATCTCCTTGAATCCCTGGATCTAAGATGAGTTTCTTGTAGACAACATATAGATGGCTCATATTTCTTTATCCATTCTTCCAATCTGTGTCTCTTAAGAGGTGTGTTTAATCCATTGACATTTAGTGTTATTACTTTCAAGAAATTACTTATATTAGGCATTTTGTCTTTGGATTTGTGTTTGTCTTATGTTGTTTTATTTTTCCCCTTTTTGTAGTTTTAGTTGTTCTTACACTCTTCTCCAACTCTGTCTCTCCTGTTTTTTCTTTCCTCCTGCAGAACTTGCTTTCATGTTTCTTGAAGGACAAATTTCTTGTTGGCATGCTCTCTTAGTTTCTGTTTATCTGTGAATATTTTGAACACACCATCATTTTTAAATGTAGCTTTGCTGGATAGAATATTCTTGGTTGGGAATTCTTTTCTTTTATTACCTTGGCTATGTAATATCACTGCCTTCTTGCCTCCATGGTTTCAGATGGGAGATCAGCACTTAATCTTTATGGAGCCTCCCTTGTATGTGATGGTTCTCTTTTCTCTTGCTGCTTTTAGTATTTTCTCTTTGTCTTGTGCATTGGATAATTTGACAAGTATATGTCTTGGGGTAGGCCTGTTTGGATTTATGGTGCTCTGGGTGTGCTGTGCTTCCTAGACATTTACATGAATCTCCCTCAATAGGTTTGAGAATGTTTCGGCCATTATTTCCTCCAACACCCCTTCTTTTTATCAATTGTTTCTACTGTTTGATTTCAGATGTACTGTCTTCCAAATCACTAATTCTTTCCTCTGACTCTTTGAATCTGCTGTTATTTTCTGAGAGTGTATTTTTGATTTCTTGGATTGTGCTATTGATCCCCATGATCTCTGTGATCTTTTTGTACATGGTCACAATTTCTTATGTATGGTCTCCAAGTTTTTTCTTAATATGCTTAATCTCTTCCTTTACTTCATTGAATTTGTCCATGATACATGTTTTGAGAGCTTTAATTACTTGTTCAATGTTTCACTTCTCTTCCTGGTCTTTTAGTTTGTTCATTGGATTGGGCCAAGTTTTCCTGATTATTGGTATGGTCTGTACTTTTTTGTTGTTGTCTGGTCATCATTTTATCTTGTTGGGTTTATTTTGTTGGTTATCTTTTTCTTTTAGTCTTGGGGTTTAATTAGTTGCTGTTTTTGTGTGTGTGTTAAGTCTTCTCTTTGTGACTTTTTCCTTCTTGTTCTATTTCCTTGTTGTTAGCTAAACTCCCTTGAAGGAAAATATTAGGTCTAGAGAAAGCAAAAGGGGTAAGAAAAGAAAAATATAATAGTGAATGCTAGCAGAAAATCCATGTGAGATCTAGGAGAATGATATAAACAGATGGAAGCTTTGTATAGTCATAACCATAAAAAAGTGGAGTACCTATAATGAGATATTAAACTGATTATGGGGAGGAATATACTATGAATTAAAATGTCAGTGTGGTCAGCAGAGAGGGAAAAAGAAAAGAGAGGACAATAATATAAAGGGTGAATAAATTATAGAAAACAGATTAGAGGCATTAGAGATAAAAAGTCAGGAATACTGGGGGCTAAACAGAGAGAGGTGGAATGTAAGAGAAAAATAAATGGTGGAGAGAATGAAGTAAAGGAAAGGGGATAGCATTTGTAGCTGAAATCAGTACAAACAGAAAAGAGAGAATTGAGGATGAGGAAGCACAGCAAATAAGAAATGTTGCCTGCAGCACTAATATAAAAAAAGAAAAATAAAGGATAAAGAAAGAAGAAAAAAAAGCTGAGCAAGAAAAAAGAAGGGAAAAAAGAAAAAGAAAAAGAAAAAAAAGTGTGGTGGCTGAGATAAAGAGTTAGAATAAAACAAGAAAACAAGCCAACAAAAAGACCAGACAAGGTCTCAGGCAAAGAATTCTCTTTGCAATTGAATAAACTCTTTAGAAGTCTGACCTTCCCCCTTTCTCCCTTCCCCACTTTCCTCTCTCCCAAAGCCTCAGGAAGGCTGCATGAGAGCTTAAATAGGAAATTCAAATGAGTCCCTGGTGAACCAACTCACCTGAGAAAATACTCATTTTTAATTTCTTGAGAGAGCACCCTCTCCTTGCTTGGAATGCTAAATATGCTATTGGAAGCCTGTAAAGCACATCCTACTGCCCCTCTCCCTTAGGTATGCTACCAGCAGGCTAGTTAATTTTCTGATACCACCTTCTCCCAGACCAAGTTTTCTATCCCAGGTGTTTAGGTAAATTAGGTTCTCTCACCAGATTTCCCTCTCCCCTCTTCCTAGATTCTCTCTAATTCAGTTGATATGCTCCTCCAAACTCAATAAAAGGGGGGACCAGAAAATTGAACCTGCACTCTTTGGCCCCTCTGCACCTCCCACCTAAACTGCCCCACTCCTGGAGTTAGTCCATGACCAGAGGGGTAGGGCAATGCTGGATTTCTGGGAATTTTGGGCTCAGGAATCAGAGGCCCAGAAGAATGTGGACTTGGGGTATGTAGGTCTATGAAACACGGGTAGTGGAGGTTCAGGGGACACTGGCTTGGGGTTCATGCATTTGAGAAACACAGGGCTTGGAAACTCTGCCCCATGACCAGCAGTTCTCAGTGAACATCATGGCTCTTAATCCTAGGGGGAAGGGGTTTACCTTCCCATGGCTTCCCAGTTCAGTGTTAGAAACCCACCATTCTACCTTGAGCAAACACCGCTTCTGCTTCAGTCTTGCCAGATCAGTGTCCAGATACCTCCCGCCCTGCAGGTTCCCAAAATAGCCTGCTCCAGTAGGACTCTGTCACCACACTGTTGGTCTTTTGTAAGAGAGATAATGATGGTGCACTTACTCAGATGCCATCTTGCCCTGCCTGCTCTGTGGGTTAATAGCATTATAAACACCCAGTGGAATCTACTAAAAATATAGATTCCCAGTGTTCTACCAAACCCACAAAATCAGATTTTGAAAGTGCACCCCTCAGAATCTAATAATTTCACAGGCACATATTTTTGGGACCTATCAATAAAGGTGGATGGTATAAGAAGAAAGGACTTTTACTAAGTTACCTGGGATTAGGGGGAAAATCTCATTATATATTCTCTGAAAGAATTTTTCAAAGTAAATGCTGGCTTTGCAATACTTTAATAACTCCCCAGACTTCTTTTCATTCTGAAATGGGAAGAGAAAAGTAAACCATTAATTCACTGGTCAACCTTCCTGATCTAAAATGGAAAAATGGTGAAATATCAGCATCTAGCTATTATTATACACAGCTATTTCTAGATTTTCCTTTTTATAATAATGCATTCAGGCTGTTCTATTTGTCTAGTAATATTTCCAAGCTTGGATGGTCTTGGGAAATCCTCCTTGATTAACTGGTATTATTGCTGTAATGATTAGGACCATAAATTGCAGAAAAATTTCCACATTCACTGTTCTTTTTTGTAAAAAAAAGCAATATGTAAAATACAGAAATAAATTGTATGAATGATTTCCTTTATCAGTTATTTTCTGGTTTTCTTCCTAGTATCATTGGTTGCCTCTACTTCCCTTTTCTAGAAACTCAAGTCACATTCTATACAACTAGGTAATTTTGGTTTATCTAATTCCTTCTGAATTTCTAAGGGAAAATATTCTATTTTGACATATCATTGCATTTTTCTGTATTGTTTTTAAAATGCTTTCTTCCAGAACATGATATAAATAACATATCACAGGAGCATCATAATCTTTTCTACTCTTATGGCAACCTGAATTTTGGGGACAACGAAGGGAGACCTTGTTACATATAACAGGAACATTTGGAATAAGGAAGAAAACAGGAAATTAACCAGGTTATGGCCAGCAACATGTCAACATTCTACCATACCTCACTTTGTGATATGAGGGTTTTTATGTGTATATTTTCCTCTAGAGACATGGTTGACAGTGCATGTTTGTATGTGTGGTAGTCACAATGTAAAAATATGTTGGATGAATGGTTAATGAACTTGATGGACAGTACTAACTTATATTTGGTGAAAAAAGAAATTCTATTTCTCTAGTAATTATTTAAAACCCTTTTAAGAGAAACTTTGGTGCCATCCATTTAGACAATAATATTTACCACTAAGGTGCAGTGCAGCCCTTCATTCTAGGTTTTCCCCAGGGGACATTATTGATGACTAAATCTGGTGTTTATATTCCATGTCGTTTTCTAGTGTTATACAATAATTTTCAGCTCTCTCTCTCTTTTTTTTTTCCTGCAACCAAAGCTTAATCCAAATCTATTCGGAATCCAAACCTGTTTCTTCAAAACTTCCACTTTGGCAGGTAATGTGGCACCAATCTGCAAGGGTTCAAATTGTTTTCTTGTGTTTCATTATAATAAACACATACTATAAATTTAATATTTCCATTTAAATTTGAAGAGAAATCAACTAAAGAAGTTCTAAGCACATCCAAAATCATCTACCTTGAAACTGGTGAATTAGAGATTCAAATTTATATTAGCCTGACACAAGATAAAATATCTTTGGCCTATATTCAGGATATGATACTCTCTTCATTATTGGGAAACTCACTTACCATTGCTATTTCACCCCTCCATTCAAAACAAGCTGAGGGTTATGTTTGCCTTTCTTTCCTCCACATAGTTGTAGGTCTGTGTTGAAAATGTTTTGTCACAGCAGGCAAGATGTACTAATTGTTTCATTTATGATCAAAGTACCTTGAATTGGAGCAGTTTGAATCTTGATAAATGAAAATAAAGAGACATAAAACATAATTTAGATGAAAAGTTGGAATCTGTACATTCTTTTTGGTTTTCAGTGTTTGCCTGGGGTCAACCTTGTGTTTTTCACTATCCTGTCCCAGTACTGTCCCTTCATTTTCCAGACAAAGCATAGAAATTCAGGTAGGCAAATGAACTATTGCTACTGGCTTGAGTTCAAGGCTCTATGTAGAGCATTTCAGTTTTTTTTCATGAAGAGATCATTATAAGAGCATGTAGTTAATACTGGTAATCATATTTGATAAAGGTTAAGAGGTTGTTACCATGATTGAAAATTCCCACCCACTAAAATCTTTAAAATGTGGTGGGAAATTCAATACAGAATTAGTCATTTATCTGAGCAATAATATCTTTATTGATTTACTACCAATATCACACTCCAGTGGCATGTCGAGGTTTAGAATTGGGAAGAGTCTTGTCCAGCAAGACTCAGATGCCTGAAGAAAGTAAACGCATACACTGCAGTTGCATGCTTAAAGAAGTTTCCTTTATTAGTTTTCTCCCCATATATATTCCTCTGTTTCTAGTCCTGATGCAGAATTAACAATGAATCATAATCCATGAATTTATTTTCCTGGTTAATCATATGCATGTCTAATCTAGTACAGCTCATGATTAAACATCTCATTGTGTGTTCCCAGCAGGCTATGTCCCAAATGCCACAGTCACTTTCATTCCCTTACATACTCAACAAACTTCTATGGGCACTACATGACTTGCAAGTCTCCTCAGCCAGACATGATGGTGACAGTTGTTTTCAACCATCTGCTTTCAAAGTTTTCCTTGAATTTCCATTAGTGTCTAACAGAGGCAGCCTGGTTTGCCACAGTGGTAAAACAGTTTCAATTGTTTGCCCCATTTGGGATGGATTGCAAGAACTTGCCAAGCTTTGGGTTTTCTGATATAATCTTCCAATTATTGTTTCTTTGACCCATTTTCCCCCTCGCCTTCTACACCAACCTCTCCCAACACACACATGCACACCATCACCACCACCCCCCTCACCACCACCACTAACAATGACAAATGTGCTGGGACTAAGTAGTTGGACATAGCTATGCCAACGTTTTGTAGATCAAAGAAGAGAAAGATTGTAACCATAGTATGAAGAAAGGTCTCTAAATTGTCTCTTCGTCTCAGAAATTCCTCTGCATGCTTGAAGTACATTTCAGACCTATTTTCTATTTGGTGAGAAAATAAACTTATCCAAGAAAAACAAAACTTAACTTGTTGCCACAGTTTTGGGAGATGTTTCCTGGCAGAACACTGGGACTTGTATTGACCCTTCTCTTCCAACATGTGTATCAGAAAGTTAGGGGTTTGCCATCTATTTATAGCAAAAAATGTAAACTGTCTTTTCCTTTATACAAAAATATAATATTTTACTGGAAAAATGTAAGCAATGGGACAAAAAAAAAAAACCAAATCAAGTGTAAGTACATAATCCAGAGATATTCACTTTATATTTTTGGGCATAAATCTTCATAGGTATCTTTTTCCTATTATATATAAGTGTACATAAATCCATTAGTATGTTATAAAAACATAAATTCATTATTATTGCACCAGTTAAATTACATAAAGACAAAAATTAGATTCCTTTAATAACATACTCAATTTATTTTCCTTATTGCAAGATGTATTCTGATGTTTGTAGGCCTTTTATTTTATCATAATTTCCTTAACTAACCTACTATTACTCTACCCTCTAGTTTGGGACAACTTTCATACTGATGAAAGTCTATATGCCTGCAACTTTGTTTGTTTGTTGTGTTCTTTCCTTATAGATGTCATCAGAAAAGGAAATACTATTTAGACTGTATGCATAGTTTAAATTTTCTGAGAATTATTTCTAAATTCTCTACTAAAATTGTTACTCTATTTTGTATCCACATTAATAATGACAGACAGTCTAATTTGCCTCATCCTTTCTTTCTCAGAAACGATTATCACTGTTTTTAATATTTCAAAATTTTTGGTGAATGCATTTATTGGAAACTGGATATATTTTATATAGGCTAATGTTGGGAATTGAATCATGTCCCCCACGAAAGGTATATTCAGGTCCCAATCTCTGATCCTGTGCGTATGAACCCATCTTTAGTTAGAACCTTTGATGATGTTATTAGTTAAGCTGTGTCTGATCAGAATGGGTGTGGGCTTTAATCCAAAATGGCTAAAGGTCTTATATGTAAAGGAAATTGGAAACAGAGAGGAAGCCATGGGGAGCAGTGAGAAGCTGGAAGTGAACAGAATTGAAGGAGGAAGGAGAAAACCCTCTAAATTCATTGCCTTATGACAGAAAAAACAGAAGCCCTAAAGGTAGGTTGCAGCCAGGAGATCCCAAACCTGAGAGGAAGCAAATCTTTTAGCCTTTGGAACCCCAAGGCATTACATTCCTTGTTAAGCCTACCTGTTATGTGGTATTTGTTTAAACAGCTAGTAAACTATACAAGTGTGTAATTTTCCTCTTTGTGCATTTTTTCATTGGAGTCTTCAAATTGTTCTTATCTATTTTGAAGAGTTCATAAAACACATTAGGTCTCTTAAAATATACCCTACTGTTTGACTTTATATATTTTTTTACCAAGATGTAATTTATTATTATATTTAGGAGCTTCCTTGCAAAAGAAATCTTTATTTTTTATGGAATCTAATTTTACTCATATTTGTCTTCTGGCTTATCAATTTCATGTCATGCTTATAAAGATTTTATAAAATCCATGGTTATGTAAAGTTACTTTATTCATTAGAAATAACCATTCATTTTTTAGATTTGTACCTTCAGAAGTTCTCTGCTCTTTAATAGAAAATTGCCATGATAAAACTTATACTATGAAAGTGATCTACCCGAAAGAGGGTGACTACAGATGGTCACTGGAATCATAAATGGAAATATAGTCATTTAGCATCTGGCAGGTTAAATGAGAAATCAAAAGTTGGTTTAGTAGCACTACAATACTAAGAATTTGGAAAATACCAAGACAATATTATAAGCAATTGCTATAATCATTACTTTTTTTGTGGAGTGAGCAAATTGAGGCTGTAAGAGTTAAGCAATTTCAATTGATTCATATTCCAATTGTTTTTGTTTCTCTGTCATGCTGACTTTTATGTTGATTCATTTCTTGCAAATCATATACAAATATGTAATATCATTTGAATATAACATGACCCTTATAAATAATAAGTAGTCAAATCTAATTTTACAACTGATGAAGCCTAACCATAAAACCACACATAAATTCACATTGGAAGCTTATCAGGATCTACTATTTTTTATTTCTTTAATAAACTTTATTTTACAGCAGTTATAGGTTTAAAGAAAATTTTTGCAGAATGTACGAGTTCTCTAATAACTCTGATAAACCCACCCACAAAATTTACTTTTTAATTACCATTGTACATTATTGCAGCACAACTCATAATTGTTAAATTAATATTATTAGAATTATATTTTTGGCTAAAGTCCATAGTTTGCACTGAGGTTCAACTATAGTCTTACTGTGATTCTAACAGTGAAGACATTTCTCATTGATGTGGAGGCAGTGGTCACTGGAGTTTCGGAGGGGAGGAAGAGGAAAAGTAGATGTATTGGGAGCATTCTCAGGATTTAGGAACTGTTCTGAATGACATTGCAATGACAAATACAGGCCATTAAATATCTCGTCAAAACTTACCAAGTTTTGTGAAAGAGAGTATAAAGTACGATGGGAACTATAATCCATTCTTACTGGCAATGTTAGAAAATGTTTTTATTAATTGTTACAAATATACCACACTAATGAAGGATGTCGTTAATGTGGGAAATTGTGGTAGGGGTTGGGATAGGGGCATATGAGAATTCCACATTTTTTCTTTTTTTCCTTCTTTATTTTTTTAAAATGTTACATTAAAAAACATGAGGTCTCCATATACCCCCCCACCCCCCTCACCCCACTCCTCCCACATCAACAGCCTCTTTCATCATCGTGGCACATTCATTGCATTTGGTGAATACATTTGGGAGCACTGCTGCACCACATGGGTAATGATTTACATTGTAGTTTAAGCTCTCCCTCAGTCCACCCAGTGGGCCATGCTAGGTCATACATTGTCCAGCGTCTGTCCTTGCAGTACCACCCAGGGCAACTCCAGGTCCTGAAAATGTCCCCACATCATATCTCTTATTCAAATCCCTACCATCAGCAGCCACCATGGCTACTGTCTCCACATCAGTGCCACAATTTCTTCCATTACAAACCACAATAGTTCCATAGTACAATATCAGTAAGTCCACTCTAATCCATACTCTATTCCTTCATCCTGTGGATCATGGGGTGGTTATGTCCACTTCCCCTCTATATCGAGATTGAAGTATATCAGTCATACATAAAAAATAAGTGTATAATAATAGTTTTGAACTTACAAAACAAACGTATATGACATCATACAGGACTCTTATAAATCACCCTACCCCCAATAAATTGCATTGTTTTTAAACCTTTTTACTAGTGATTAAAGAGCATTGTCAAAATATTACTAAGAACCAAGGCATTTCCCCTCAACTTACCCTATTATTATCTTTATATCATTTATATATGTACATACATAAACAATTAAGTGTATAATAAAAGTTGTGAACTTATAAGGCAAACATGCATAACATCATATAGTGGCCCCATACATCAATGCTTCATCAACACCTTCCATTGTCATGATATGTTTGTTAGAAATTATGAAAGAATGTTATCAAACTCTTACTACTAATCATAGTCCTGATACATTTGGTGTGTTTTCCCCCCTACCCACCCTATTATCATTTTTTTAAAATATAATTTTTATGACAAGTTTTACACTTATAAAACAACACCCGTCCATCAGCATACCACATTGTGGTGGAACATTTGCTACAGATAAGATAATATAATCTGACAGTCACCATGTCCATAGTGTACAATTGGCTCACTTTTTCAGTACAGCCTCATTAAAAACACTGTGCATCTTTCACATAGATGCAAGGATATTATATTATTATTCCTAACCACAATCCATATATCACTCCAGCTGTATTTGCCCCCACGTTTTTCCACATTTCCAACACCCCACAGTAGTGATATACATTTGTTCTGGCTCACAGAGGACACTTTTGCATCTGTACCATCAACCACCTCACCCATCTCTCAGTTCACTGTGCTATTCAGTTCCTAGATTACTTTCTAGCATTCTGTAAATTGTCGTTGGCATACCTAGACTACCATTTTCAGTCACATCCCCATTTACTGTGTGTTACCATCTACTCTATCCATTTCCACACTTTTACAGTAAAGCTAATTTAAACTTCTATATATTTAAACATCAGTAGTCCACTCAGTCCTCCTCTTATCTCCTTTAAGAATCCACCACTTACCACGGGATCTTGAAGATATTTTCCTACAATTTCTTCTAGAAGTTTTATTGTTCTTGCTTTTATTTTTAGGTTTTTGACCCATTTTGAGTTAATATTTGGATAAGGTATGAAACAGGGGTCCTCTTTCTTTCTTTTGGCTATGGATATCCAATTCTTACAACACCATTTGTTGAATGGATTGTTCTGCCCGAGCTGTGTGAGTTTGACAGTCTAGTCAAAATCACTTGACCTTACATGTGAGGGTCTGTTTCTGAACCATGAATTTGGTTCCTTTGGTATTGTGTCTGTCTTTAGGCCAGGACCATGCTGTTTTTACCTCTATAGCTAGGGAATAAGATTTAAAGTCTGGAGATGAGAGTTCACTTTTCCTTTTTATGATATTTCTGGTTATTCAGGACCCCTTACCCTTCCAAATAAATTTGATGATTGTGTTGTCAATTTTTTTCTTTAATGCTGGTGGAATTTTTATCTGGATTGCATTAAATATGTATATCAATTTGAGTAGAATTGACATCTTAATGATATTTAATCTTCCAATCCATGAGCATGGAATATTATTCCAGTTATTTAGGTCTTTTTTATTCTTTTAACATTGAGTTGCAGTTTTCTGAATACTAGTGCTTTACATTGTTGGTTGAGTTTATTCCTGATTATTTGAGTTTTATCTATCATACTTTATTTTAGTCACTTTTGACACTTCTAGTTACTTTTATTGATATAATCTTCATTTCTAGACTCTCTTCCAGGCTCTACTGTACTGTCTTTTCTTTTTAGGCTCTAGCACACCTTTTAGTATTTCTTAAAAATCTGAACTCTTGCTTAGAAATTCTCAGTTTCTGTTTGTCTGTGAATATTCTAATCTCACCCTCATTTTTGAGACAGTCTTGCTGGATATAAGGTTCTTGGCTGGAAGTTTTTCTCTTTTAGTATCTTAAATGTATCAGACCACTGTCTTCTTGCCTCCATGGTTTCTGGTGTGAAATCAACAAATCTTATTGGGTATCCCTTATACATTATGCATTGTGTTTCTCTTGCTGTTCTCAAAATTCTATCTTCATCTTTGGCATTTGACATTCTGATGATTATGTGTCTTGGAGTTGGTCTGTTCAGATTTTTCTAATGGGAGTACATTCTGCTTCTTGGACATGGATGTTATGTCCTTAAATAGTGTAGGGAAATTTTCTACCATTATTTCTAAAATAATCCTCTGCCCCTTTTCCCTTCTCTTCTCCTTCTGGGACACCTATGACATGTATGTTTGCATGTCTTTTGCTGTCATTTATTTCCCTGAGAACTTGTTAAAAATTTTGCGTTCTTTTCTTCATCTGTTCTTTTGTATATTCACTTCCAGAGGCCCTTTCTTCCAGTTCATCAATCTTTTCTTCTGCCTTCTCAAATCTGGTATTACAAGATTCCAGTGTTTTTTTAAAAATTTCATTTATGGCACCTTTCATTCCCCTAAAATTTGCTATTTTTCTGTGTATGCTTTCAAAGTCTTCTTTGTGCTCATCCAGTTTCTTCTTAACATCCTAATCTCTTTAGTCATCTCATTGAACTTACTAAGGAGATTTGTTTGAACGTCTATGATTAGTTGTCTCAACTCCTTTATGTCATCTGGAGGCTTATGTTGTTCCTTTAACTGAGCCATAACCTCCTGTTTCTTGGTGTGGATTGTAATTTTTGGTTGGTGTCTTAGTATCTGACTGACTAAAGTATTTATTCTGGGTGTAGTTTTTCTTTTTAGTTTAGGGCTTCTTGGTGTTTCTCCCTTGCTGGTTGTGCAGTAGGAGCCAAGGATGTAGTTGGTGTTGTAAACTGTAGAGTCTCAAACTGCCCTCATTGCACCAGGGAACAATGAAGCTTCTTCCAACTTCCTTTTTTGCCAGGGGCAGGGAGAGATTCAAAGCTGTGTGGAACAATCCAGTTTGTGCAGGCCTAGACTGTCATTGTCCAATGAGACTGATGAATTTTCACACCCTTCTCCCCTGCCTGCGGTGGGGATGGACCTGCAGGTTTGGGTAGCAATCTATCCATTGCAGGTCCAAGATGACTACATTTGCCCTGTTAGACTTTCAGTTTTCAATCTGTGCCATCCAAAGCTAACTGCATTTACCTGGATAGGCTGCTGCAGGGCCTGCCAGCCTCCTCCCAGCTAGAGGTGTGGCTGAATCCTAGGCTACGGCTGCAGGCTGATCCTGGTGAAATAAACTGGTTGCTCCCATCACTGAGATTTTTGGTCTGCCCAGCTTTCATTATTCTGGGGGCAGAGTCAAAATGGCGGCCACTGCCCTCTTTCTGACTTGGGGAGATTCACACCCCAGCTGTTCCCAGAGTTATATCTTAGCTAGCTGAGTCTACTAATCAGTAGGCAAAATCGGTGGCCAGCCGTCTCTTCATCCCCTTTTTTTGGGAAATGGAATTTCCAATTCCAGTCACAGAATAGCTCCTGGGGCAGCTCTTGCTGTCAAAGTAGGATAATCACCAGCCTGTGTGGCTTGGCCAGTAATTTCCCAAAGCAGCTGGCACATGTCCATGCAGCTTCCTCCCTGCTGGAGGTGGGGCTTAGGACTAGGCACGAGCTGCAATCTGATCTGGATGGAAAGAAATCTGTCCCCACCAGGACTGTGATTGTCAGTTTTCCCCACTTCCCTTCATGACAGGTATGAAGTTAAGATGGCAGCTCATGGCCTCTCTCTGACATGGACAGGCTCAAACTTTAGATGTTCTCATGGTTATACTTTAGACTACTGAATTTACTAATCAATAGTTGAAACTGGTGCCCAATTGCCCCTTCCTCCCCCATTTTTGAGAAGTGGAGCTTTCAGTTCCAGCTGTGGAACAGCTTCCAAGGGGGCTTGTGCCTCCAGTGGAGGAAGGACACTGGCCTTCTTGGCATGGAGCACTCTACATATGAGTATTCTCTGCAGATGGACAGTCTCCTCCTTCCATTCCTTCAAGGATGTTGTGGGATGCTCTTCTGGCTTCTTGCAGCCCTCCAAACAGGTGCTTCAGCTAACTCTAGAGGGCTCTGGGTGTTTACTAACTGTCCAATAGTAGGAGCTGACTCTAGGAGCTCCTTACTTTGCGACTGTCTTGCTGGTTTTCTGAGAATTCCATATATTTTTAATGTAACTTTTATGTAACATAACTATCTTTTAAAAATAAAAACATTTATATAAATTATAGCAATAAATAAAAGAAAAAATGGGCAAAAGATTTGGACAGATAACCCTCAAAAGAAGATATACAAATGGTCTGAAAGAACATGAAAATATGCTCAACCTCATTACCCATCCAGTAAATGCAAATTAGAATCACAAAGTGATATAATTTCATACACATTAGAATGTCTGCTTTAAGAAGAAAAACAGAACATAACAAGTGTTGGAGAGGATGTGGAGAAATAGCAACATTCATTCACTGCTGGTATCAATGTAAAATGGTGCAGACATAGGATAAGACAGTGTTGTGGTTCTTCATAAAGCCAACTATAAACTTATCATATGACCCAGAAATCCCACCACTAGGTATATATCCAAAAGAATTGAAAGCATGATGTTACACAGATATTTGCACTTGGGTATTCATAGCAGCATTATTCAAATTTGTCAAAAGTTGCAAGCATTGCCATATAGTCCAGATGCCCAGAATCACCCAGAGTTGAAAAACAGGGGCCTAGAGACTTCAGTGGAAACATCTTTCAGGGTCTCCAACAATGCCCTAGCCCTTACTTAGTTTATATCTTTAAGCAGTATTTAGCCATTTGGACCACATCCATTTCTGCAAATGTAGAATTGGGTTCATAATAGCACTGCTATTACAGAATGGGTTTTTTGCAGGAGTTAATGGGACAGTCCATTTAAATGTGCTTAGCCCAGGTAATATTGCATAATGAAATGAAAATATATCTCATATAAACAATAAATATTATTTAAATAACGGACTAAATGTCATATTGTAGCTTGCATTATTGGCAGGACATTATTAATTGATTGTAAAAAGTATGATTAAGGCAAGCTGTGACTATGACTTTTAGTTTCATATCTAAGAAGCACTCTTCTCTACATCGTTCAAAGAGGAAAATAATGTTCTAGAAAGAACAACAGGGGCTGTGCTGTCACCACAAGACAAGGCTTTAGTGATCAAGTGTGTAATGGAAATGGCTTCTTCAGTCATAGATATGGTGAAAATTTTAATTTGAATGATCTCAATGGTGCTAGAAAATTAGACCTTCATAAGGAAGAAAAATTCATTAGGAGGAGGAATGATGAAAGCTGGATTCTCCTGGTACCACCTCATCTCTTGGGAAAAGAGAGTGAACAAGAACCATTTCCATTCTCGCCTGACCAGTGTTCTAAAGGGAATTGATGACTCAGGGGGTGAAGCAATATGGAAATTTGCTTTTGTGATGAAGAGGGAAATGTGTTAATAAGCAACTAAAGAAGAGCTGTAAATATCTCCTCTTGTGCTGTCCCTTTGGCTATGCAAATTGTGCTGAAAGGATATGGTTGTTTCTTTGGGGTCATAACTCTGGCAAGCAAACCAATGACTGCACCTTTTTGCTGACTTGTCTGGGGATAGAGGTTTAGTCTCCATCATCAACCTCCCAGGGAGAAATCCAGACTTATACATGGTGTCCTACTCAAGCAAATGCCATACATGTGAGTAAGAGAGCACAAGAGGTAATACAGGATGGGTCAGAGAGAATAGAAGCCAAAAAACTTTAATGCAAGTTTGTCTAACCTAGCCAAGAACTAAAATAAGATAACCTTGATGCCTCCACCCTTGTTTGCTTGACTGACTAATGAATTAATATTTTATTTATTATGTTAAAATATAAAGTAGGTTTTTCTTATATGCCATATATCACGTTGAGGAAATGTCTTTCTAATCCTGTCTTCTAAACAAGAAAGTTTTCTAAAGAAGAAAGGATGCTGGATTTTGTGACATGCCTATACCGCATCAATCAAGATGATCATGTGCTTCTTCCTATTTGATTTGTTAATGTGGTTGATTATGTCAATTTGATTTTCTTCTGTTTAACCACAATTGCATATGTGGGATAAAATCAACTTGATCTTGGTGTATAACTATTTTCATATACTAATGGATTCAATTTGCAAGTATTTGGTTTAGGATTTTTGCATCTACTTTCATTGCTGTGATTTCTCTGTAAATTCTTTTCTTGTATTATCTTAATCTGGCTTTAATATTAAGGTAAGATTGGCTTCATAGTACAAGGTAAGTGATGTTCCCTCCACTTCAAATTTTTGGAAGAGTTTGAGAAGGTTTGAGATTTATTCTTCTTGAAAATGAGCCATAAAATTCGCCTCAGAAGCCATCTGGTCATGGGACTTTATTCTTGGGAAATATTTGATGACTGATTCACACTTTTTACATGTGATTGCTTTGTTGAGGTCTTCTATTTCTTCTAGAGTCAGTGTAAGGAGTTTGTGCATTTCTAGGAATTTTTCCATTTCCTCTATCTGTTTTGTAGGGATAAGCTTATATAAGCTTATATGTTTTGTAGGGATAAGCTTATATGTTTATAGCATCAGCTCATGATCTTTTTGTGTGGTCAGTAGTAATTCCCACCCCAATTTCTGATTTTATTTACCTACATCTTTTTTTTTGTCAGTCTACCCAAATGTTTGTCAATTTTGTTGATCTTCCATCAAAGCATAAAATTTTGGTTTTGTTGATTCTATTTTTCATTATCAATTTCATTTACTTGTGATCTGATGTTTGTTATTTCTTTCTTTCTACTTAGTTTGGGACTACCTTGAGGCTGTTTCTGGGCCTGCAGGGACTCTAACTAGGGTAGCACTGCTGCTAGGAAAAGGAAGCACTTTCTTCACCAATCTCTTAAACACAGTGGCTCAAGGATGACCTGAGTTTATCTTATTTTCTCTTCACTTATGTCTCTGTGTTAAAGAACTTTTTTTTACTTTTATTTTTAAACAAGGAATACAAGTAGTAACATTAAAGTGAAGCCCATATATTATGTGTCCATTGTGATTTAAAACTTTGATGGAAGGATAAATTGAATGTGCAGCCCTTGTATCAAATGGTGATCACTCTGCATGTTGGTGATAATACCATCAACACAGACCTAACAGCCATGGTCTTCTATCTTGGTATCTGTTGTGATCTGTCCTGTCTTCAGAGCAAAGCTACATGAGATCATATTCCAAAATATGTGCCTTACAACACAAAGTCCATGATGAAAATCTGTATTTAAAAATAAAGTATATATTCATTTCTATTTTGGGGGCATCTTTGGAAACCAATTCAATAAGGAGAAGAGGTGAAATGTGTGGCCAAGGACTCTGCTTTGAAGTGTAAGCAGCAGCAGTGAGCTCACCTCATTCTTATACCTTCCCTGACATCATCTCTTAACACTCTTCCTCTTCTTCTCTCCCTGACCACACAGGCTTCCTTGTTCACCTTGAACGCTGGAAACAACCCTTTCTTAGTGCATTGTGCTTGGCCGTTCTCTCAGCTGGTTTCACATACCCAAGGTTTCCTTGTGGTTCCCAACTTCTCATGGAGAGGTCTCTCTTAAAATGGCTCCTTATCTACTGAACCTGTTTGAAGACTAGTAAAACATAGCAGCCCCATATGACTGTCTCCATTTATCTAACTCCTATTTTCCTTTTTAAAAATGTTGCCATCTGATATTCTATATGATTACTTTTAATTTCCTTACATTCTTTCCCTATTTTCCTCATTTTTCTGCACTTTATTTTAATTGTCTAGACATTGCCTGACATATTACCAAGAATAAATATACAGACTTCAGGTGAATGAAATGATATTTCATTGAAACCATGGATTTCATGTCTGCTTGAAGTAAAGGATGAGAGTGGAAAAGGGAAACTTTAACAGGGATGGCACCAGAAGTCCCCAAGGAACCAGATGCCTAATCAAAATATATACATTATGTTGACTTTAAAACAGCAATGTTAGCACTTCTGCTACAATAGTAGTGCTTGTTTGTGTGAAAATTATTGATATTCTTTCTTTATAGGTACTTACAACAATCCCATTATGCAAAGAAATGATACCAGATTCTCAGAATTTCTACTCTTGGGATTATCAGAGGATCCAGAATTGCAAACCCTCTTCTTTTGGTTGTTCCTGTCCATCTACCTGGTTACCATCTTTGGGAACCTGCTCATCATCCTGGCCATTATCTCCGACTCCCACCTCCACACTCCCATGTACTTTTTCCTCTCCAACCTGTCCCTTTGTGACATTTGTTTCTCCTCCACCACTGTCCCCAAGATGCTGATGAACATTCAGACAGGGAGGAGAGTAATAACCTATGCAGGCTGCCTAATTCAGATGTACCTTTTTGTGCTCTATGGAGGATTGGAGGACTTTCTCCTGGCTGCAATGGCCTATGACCGCTTTGTGGCCATCTGTCATCCCCTGCAATACTCTGTCGTCATGAACCCCCAGATCTGTGTCCTGCTGGTTCTAGGGTCTTGGATCATGAGTGTACTGAATTCCGTGTTACAGGGCTCAATGGTGTTGCAGTTGTCCTTTTGTACACACATGGAAATCTCCCACTTTTTCTGTGAACTTAATCAGATGATCCAACTTGCCTGTTCTGACACATTCATCAATGTCATAGTGATGTATTTTGCAGCTGGAGTGCTAGGAGGGGGTCCCCTTGTTGGGATCCTTTTCTCTTACTCTAAGATTGTTTCCTCCATACGTGCAATCTCATCAGTTTTGGGGAAGTATAAAGCATTTTCCACCTGTGCATGTCACCTCTTGGTGGTTTCCTTGTTTTATTGTGCCAGCATAGGAGTGTACCTTAGTTCTGCTGTTTCACACAACACACATTCAGTTGCTCCAGCTTCAGTGATGTACACTGTGGTCACACCCATGCTGAACCCCTTCATCTACAGTCTGAGGAATAAAGACATAAAGGGTGCTCTGAAAAAATTCTTCGGGTGGAAAATATAAAAGTGTCATTATTCCTTGGGTTGAGAAATTGCCTGTGAATGCAGCACTCAATGAAAAATCCAGACATTGTAATTCTTTGGTCAAAATATGGAAGCAAAAACTGTCTCTTTCTATTCATTTCAGAATTTCCATGTTTTGGATTTTAAGCTGCTTCTTTTATTAAACATTCTCTGACTCTTAGATATCCAACAATTTTCCCTTTGTCCATTTTTCCAATTTCCCAATATAATTCTCAATCTTGTAAGAGAAATAATTTGGAAATTCCAACATATCTCAAACATGGATTTCTTAAAGAATATATATATTTGTGAAGTCTCACAAGCAATGTTTTCTTTGTTTTACTGAAAGGGTAGATATGAGTTGTTCTGCTACTATTGAAGAAACTACACATCACTTATAAGCCCATTAATATTATTTAATTTACATGAAAATCTGTTACTGCTACAGTTTTTTGTACATCTTTCCTTTAAATATGTGTACATATTTCCTCAAATTTAAAAAATCTTTCAGAAAATACCAACTTTCTCACACCTTTCCTTCTTAAATCTGATCATTTCATTTTACTTCTTCTTTAGGATCCTGTTTTCTTATTCAGCTCACAGCCCACAGTAATTTTCATACCTCTGGCACAGCACGAAATTATTAATTAAATGCACATCTTTAACTGGAATCTAGAAGAAGGCAAATTTGTATAAGTATTGGAAATGGCATGGCCATAGCATCACAACTGATCTTAAGTATTGAGATAGAAAATATTGAATCATGCATTATTTTACAATAAAATATTTCTTTTTGAGGATGTGCATATATTCACTGAAGTAAGGAACCTTGGTGACCATATACAAGGTGGTATATTAATTGGTTGCAAGACAATATTCTATGTTCTTTTTTTATTTTATTGTAACATATTCCCATCTTTTTCTTGTAAACTTCCTTCGATGCCTACAAACATGAGTCCTTATATTCCTCTAAGAAAGGTGCTTGGTATTTTAAAATATGAATACAGTCTGGTTTTTTGGACTTACCCTGGCCAGCTAACAGGGAGGTGAAGAAGGTCAACCACCACACCAGGGAGCCAAGAGAGCCTACAATTACAAGCAGGAGAATTGCATCCATCATCAATGTGGAATCTAAGCCCCTCTTGATAAAGAGGTGGAGTGGACATAACCATCCCAGAGATGGAAGAATAGAGCATGGATTAGTGTGGAATTACTGATATTGTACTAAGGAACTATTGTGATTAGTAATGGAAGAAATTATAGCATTAATGTGGAGAAAGTAACCACGATATCTGCTGAGGGTAGGGAGAGGGAAGAAGAGATATGATGTGGGGGCATTTTCAGGATTTGGAGTTGTCCTGGGTGGTGCTGCAGAGACAGATGCTGGGCATTGTATGTCCTTCCTTGGCCCACTGGGTGGACTTGGGGAGAGTGTAAACTACAATGTAAACCACTATCCATGTGGTGCAGCAGTGCTCCCAAAGCTATTCACCAAATGCATTGAATGCCCCATGATAATGAAAGAGGTTGTTGATGTGGGAGAACTGAAGTGAGGAGGATGGGGAGTATATGGGACTTCCTATCTTTTTAATGTGATATTTGAAAAAAAAAAGTAAAAAAGTAAAAAAAAATGAATACAGGAAATGGCAGGTGAGGGAACAAACTATGTACTTACTAAGATACTATTTATCATACTTGATTCAAAATTCTCTTCCATCCTCATGATCAAAGGATGGCTCACATAACAGTTTGGGTTCCTGCCCACAAGATACCCCTGGTAATTCAGACTTCTGATTCAGGGCCACCAGTTATGCAGGAAGAAATATGAATGTCTTTCCAAATTCCCCTAGTTATCTGGAATTGAAACTTATTCGTGGTTACTTTTAAGTGCAGTTATATAAAGAAAACTTGAATAAACAGAGGATCCTCAGTGGCATTCAAATGTCTGAAAGAATGCAAACACTAAGAAGAGTCAGGCTTATCTGAATATACCTGCCTAAATAACATTCAGACTGATCTAAATATTAATAACGGTGTTGCTTAGCCATTGTTGCATAACATGAGTCAAAAAGATGCCGATTTTATCATTCTATGGGAGTCTATGACTTGGAATTCTTCAAATCTCTTCCATTTTCTTATGGGTCTGTGGTCAGGTGTGAGTCAACTCGGGATGCTTTGATCTTCTTGGTTTCGCTCTCTCACATATTTTTGAACTAATTATCTTTAGACTAGTCTAGAGAGGCCTTAACTGGGACACTGACCTTCCCTACACATGTCCTCTCATCTTCCAGCAGGCCAGACTGGACTTGTTCACATGGCTGAGTTAGGAATCTAAGAGTGAAAAACAAAAATACACAGAGATTTCTTGAGGTATGCTGTTAATAACACTATATTCTGTTGGTCAAATCAAATAAAAGATCCTCATTTCAGGTGGCAAAAGGGACTTCACCTTTTGGATGGAGCTGCTCAGTCTTATTGCAAAAGATATTGATAAAAGAATGTTGGAGGAATGGGGCCATCTATTCAGTGAGACTTGTACAGGTACTCATTTCAGTGCAATTGTTTTATTGGGATATTCTATTCCAGAACGAATGGCATTCTTAGATGTAAATATTCCCAACTTTCCCCTACTGCATTGCTCACAATGTTTAGAAGAAGACAAAATATCAGCTTCCCCACCCCCCCCCACCCCCAAGATTTCCTGTTATATTCTAGGAACCCTTGTTTGGCTCACAGATTACCAGAGCTTTGTATTTCCTGTTTCACTGTTACCAGCCTGTTTTCTTGCATATATTTTGTCATTTGACAGAACTGCTCATTAATGGATTAATTAAGATTTCAATTCTAGTAGTGGTAACTGGGGATGTTGGGTCCTACTGGGAGGAGGTGATGTTTAAAATGGAAATATGGAATGAAGAATTAGGAATTAGAAAAATGATATAGTTTTGAATCTTTTGGTCAATTCTTCTGTCAGAATTAGTTTGGTCCTTTCTTAAATAAAAGCGTTGAAGAGAAATGGGGATTTAGTAGAGAAGGGGGAGGTGGACACTCCAATGTTGCCAGTAGAGATAGCTGGAAGTGATACTGCAGTATCTCTGGCAAATTTTCTTGCAGTTAATCCTAAATTTCATGACCAAGTATTCTCTTATGCCAATAAAATGATTCCTTGTCTTCAGGAGGTTTTCCTTTGTCATGTTTTGGATTTTCTTCTATACTAGACTCTTTTGTGGAACTATTATGATTTTCAAGGAATTTCTTAGTGCCCAGCAGTCAGCAAATGATAATATCCAGTAAACGAATTTATTATTATATGGTTTGCAGGGAATATAACCATTTCAATCCCTTTGCAACTCTTTTATGGTTGATACAATTTAAATTCTTCTATATTGCATCATGATCAGTGAATTTATTTAGGGTTGGAATTTAGCTGCAAGGTAAAGAAAGTTCAAAGATAATAATGTCTTTCAGAAATTAAGGCTTTCTTAACCCACAAATCACAAGTCTAGAGTAAGAGAGCCCAGAACTAGGACAATAGCTCAATGAAAATTGAGTATGGTGTCAGGTCATTAATTAATTGTGTGGTTTTCATTCTCATGATCACAGACAATGGGCTGAACCTCTAGGCACTGATCTATATCCCAGTCGGGAAGGCTGGGGGAATGCTCATGGATGTGGTCCAATGTACTGAGAGATGAATTTTTGAGGATGTGAAATATTATTGTCCTCAGTGGCTACACCAATTTATATCCCACTAATAATCCTCTAGAGTTTCAATTTCTTTTCATAATCCACAACACTTTTTTTTCTGAATATATTATAATAGCCCTTCTTGTGGGCTTGAAGTTATTTCATTGCAGATATAATTTGCATGCCCCTAATGACTAGTAATGTTGAGCATCTTTTCATGTAATTATTACCCATTCATATACTTTCTTCAGAGAAATGTCTCTTCAAGTTCACTGTCAAATTTTAAAATTTGATTGTTTTTCTTTTTGTTATGGCAATGTAATATAATTTATATATTCTATGTATTATGGCCTCATTTGTGATATCATTTGAAGCTATATTCTCCTTTTCTTCTGGTTGTCTTTTCACTCCCTTTATAATTTAATTTGATAAATATTTTTAAGGAAATAATATTAACATATTTTTCCCTTTTTTGCCTGAATAATTCATTGCCAAGTCTCAGTTCATGAAGATTTGTCCCTTAATCATCTTCAAAGAATTTTATAGCTTTAGCTCCTATATTTAGGTACTTGGTCTAATTTTTTGGTCTTTATTTACTTTTTAATGTTACATTTAAAAAATATGAGGTCCCCATATACCCCCCACCCCCCTTACCTCATTCCTACACCCATAAAAACAACCTCCTCCATCATCAAGAGACATTCATTGCATTTGATGAATACATCTCTGAGCACCGCTGCAACTCATGGTCAATGGTCCACACCATAGCCCACACTCTCCCACAGTAAACCCAGTGGGCCATGGGAGTACATACAATGTCTGGTAACTGTCCCTGCAGCACCATCCAAGACAACTCCAACCCCTGACAATGTCCCCACATCTCATCTCTTCCTCCCACTCCCTACCCACAGTAGCCCCCATGGCCACTTTCTCCACACCAATGCCACGTTTCTTTGATTACTAATCACAAAAGTTCATGAATAGAATATCAGTAAATCCACTCTTTTCCTCCATCCTGGGGACCCGAGAATGGCCGTGTCCACTCCACATCTATATCAAGAGGGGGCTTAGATTCCACTTGGATGCTGGATGCAATTCTCCTGCTTTCAGTTGTAGGCACTCTTGGCTCCCTGCTGTGGTTGTTGACCTTCTTCACCTCCATGTTAGCTGAGTGGGGTAAGTCCAATAAACCAGAGTGTTGGAGCTGCATGTCTGTTGAGGCCCAGGGCCTGGCTATCACATGGTCAGTCCAGAGATTCAGGTCCCCTGGTTATACATTAAATCCCAGCACCAATTACAGTTCAGGAAAAGTAACAGGAGAGGTTGGTGAACAAAGATCACATCTGAGTCCAGCTCCATCACACAGAAACACAATCTCCAAAGTAGGGCCAACTGAGATGGCACTGAACTCCATCTGCCGTGACCATAGAACCTGTGGGTCTCTGCAGCCCTCAGAAGAACCAATACCTGGGGTTGCATCTGCTTTTTTCTGTCTCTGGGACTCTGCTCAGGTGTGCATAAGGGCAACCCCTCTGATAACCTCCCAGCTCTTTTGGAGATTCATAGTGATATAAACTCATTTGTCCTTTCCATTTCCCCCTTTAATTCAGGTCAAATTAACTCCTGGTATTATATGTAGACTGAGATATTCTGCTGCTCTGAGTTGACCTTTTTATTCAAAGTCATTTTCTAGTTACATCATCAGCTGGTTCTTGGTAGTAATCCCTTGGCACCAGGGAGGCTCATCCCCAGGAGTCATGTCCCATGCTGGGGGAAGGCAACACATTTACATGCTGAGTTTTGCTTCGAGACTGGCCACATTTGAGGAACAAGAAGGTTCTCAGGAGGTAACTCTTAGGCACCCTGCAGCACTAGGCCTTGTTCTTATTTAAGGTTCACAGGCTTACAAGCATAGTCATTAGTATCAAGGGCTCATTGTTGGACCTTCCTTCTTTTTTGGTCTTTGCAGTTGCACTTGGGGGATTGTTGCTGTTCATTAGAGACAGTGATAGAGCTCCCCTGGCTAGGAACTCAGCACTCACTCAGTTGTTGTCTTTAATTGTAACCACTATGAAAATATCCAAACATTTTTATGTACCCTGGATACATGCCCTGGAGAACTCCTTCCCAAACATATGTTCCCTGTCAATAACATCCCACACTAGTATTCCTCCCCTGCCATTGTTGAAACTCTCTGTGATCCAAAACTTCTTCAAAAATAAAGCCCAATATATTGCCAGGTTCCATTAATAGTAAAACAGAATATAGTGATGAGTTTGAAGGATAGATATAGAATACATATTAATTTAGAAAAATTAAGGTAAACATAAATTGGGGTATTAAAAATTTTAAAATGCAAAAGCTTTGTTTTTGATGTTTTGCCTGCCATCACTGCAATAAGTGTTGCCCTGTAGGCAAATTGACAAAAGAGAACCATCACATACAAGGGAGGCTCCATAAGATTAAGGGCTGATTTCTCATCTGAAACCATGGAGGCAAGAAGGCAGTGATATCATATAGTCAAGGTACTAAAAGAAAAAAATTTCCAACCAAGAATACTGTACCCAGCTAAGCTAACATTCAAAAATGATGGAGAGTTCAAAATATTCACAGATAAACAGAAATTGAAAGAGTATGCCAACAAGAACCCTGCTCTTCAAGAAATACTAAAGGGAATTCTGAAGGAAGAAAGGAAAAAAACAGGAGAAGCAGAGTTGGAGGAGAGTGTAAGTGCAACAAAAAAGACAAAAAGAGAGGGAAGAAAACAAACAAAATATGACAAACACAAGTCCAAAGAAAATATGGCTAACACAAATAATTCCTTGAAAGTAATAACACTGAATGTCAATGGATTAAACTGACCTGTCAGGAGACTCAGACTGGAAGATTGGATAAGGAAATATGACCCATCTATATGCTGTCTACAAGAAACACATCTTAGACCCAGGGATTCAAGGAGGTTGAAAGTGAATGGCTGGAAAACAATCTTACAAGCAAATAATAACCAAAAAAAAAGGCAGGAATAGCTATATTAATATCAGACAAGATAGACTTTAAATGTTAAACGATTGTGAGAGACAAAGAGGGATACTATATATTAGTGAAAGGGATAATCTTTCAAGAAGAATGAACAATCATAAATATTTATGCTCCTAACAAGGGTGCCTCCAAATACATGAGGAAAACACTGGAAAAACTAAGTGAAAGAATAGATGCCTCTACAATTATAGAGGCAGACTTTAATACACCACTATCAACTTTGGACAGATCATTTCAAAAGAGAATCTATAAAGAAACAAAAACTTTGAGCAGTATATTAGAGGAGCTGGACCTAATAGATATATACAGATCCTTACACCCAAATACAGCAGGATATACATTTTTCTCAAGTGCACATGGATCATTCTCCAAGATAGACAATATGCTATGTCACAAGGAAATGCTCAACGAATTCAGAAAGATTGAAATCACACAAAATAATTATTCTGACCACAGTGGAGTGAAGCTGGAAATCTGCAAGGGCCAGAGGCACAGATTTCACACCAAGATATGGAAATTAAACAGCACACTCTTAGAAAAACAGTGGATCAAAGAGGAAATCTCAAAAGAAATTAATAACTACCATGAAACTAGGGAAAATGATAACACAAAATACCAAAGGTTATGGGATACAGCAAAAACAGTACTGAGAGGGAAATTTATAGCCATAAATTCATACATCAAAAAAGAAGAAAGAGCAAAAATTGAAGAACTAACTGTGCATTTGGAGGAATTCATAAAAAAACAAAAAAGTAACCCCACAGGAGGAAGAAAGAAAGAAATAACAAAGATAAGAGCAGAACTAAATGAAATAGAAAATAAGAAAGCACTTAAAAAGATAAACAAAACAAAGAGTTGATTCTTAGAGAAAATCAATAAAATTTACAAACCCTTAGCAAGACTGAGAAAGAAAAAGAGAGAAGATGCAAATACACACAATAAGAAATGAGAAAGGAGATATCACCACTGACCCCACAGAATAAAGACTATCATAAGAGGATACTTTGAAAAACTATATTCCAACAAAAACGACAATTCAGAGGAAATGGACAAATTCCTAGAAACACATAAGCAGCCTCTATTGATGAAAGAAGAAATTGACGATCTCAACAAACCAATCACAAGTAAAGAGATAGAATCAGTCATTAAAAACCTTCCAACTTAGAAGAGCCCTGGGCGAGACTGCTTCACTGTGAATTCTACAAAACATTCCAGAAAGAAGTAATGCCAATCTTGCTAAAAGTCTTCCAAAAATCAAAACAGAAGGAACATTACCTAACACTTTCTATAATGCCAACATTACCCTAGTACCAAAGCCAAACAAAACACCACGAGAAAGGAAAATTACAGACCAATTTCTCTAATGAACCTAGACACAAAAATCCTCAACAAAATACTTGCTAACTCTATTCAACAACACAATAAATGAATTATACACCATGACCAAGTGGTATTCATTTCGGGTATGAAAGGATGGTTCAACATAAGAAAATCAATCAATGTAATACATCATGTAAACAGATTGAAGAAAAAACCCCACGTGATTATATCTATAGATGCAGAGAAAGCATTTGACAAAATACAGCACCCTTTCTTGATAAAAACACTGCAAAAGATCGGAATACAAGCAAATTTTTTTAACATGATAAAGAGTATATATGAAAAACCCACAGCCAACATCATTTACAATAGTGAAATCCTAAAATCTTTCCCTCTAATTTCACAAACAAGCAAGGATGCCCACTATCACCTCTTCTATTTAACAGTCTTAGAAGTATTTGCTTGAGCACTGAGGCAAGAATCATATATAAAAGGCATTCAAATTGGAAAGGAAGAAGTCAAAATTTCACTATTTGCAGATGATATGATCCTATACATAGAAAAACCTGAGAAGTCTAAAACCAAGCCTCTGTAACTCCTAAATGAGTTTAGTAAAGTCGCAGGTTATAAGATCAATGTGCAAAATTCAGTAGCATTTCTGTACCCCAATAAAGAACAAGCTCAGAATGAAATCAAGAAACAAATACCATTTACAATAGTCAATAAAAAAATCGAATAACTAGGAATAAATTTAACTAAAGATGTGAAAAACATATACACAGAGAACTACACAAGACTGTTCAAGGAAATCAAAGAATACCTAAATAAGTGGAAGAATATTCCCTGTTCATGGATAGGAAGACTAAATATTATTAAGATGTCTATCCTACCAAAACTAATCTACACATTCAATGCAATTCCAATAAAAATCAACACAGCATTCTTTAAGGAACTAGAAAAACTACCTATGAAATTTATTAGGAAAGGAAAGAGGCCCCAAATAGCCAAAGTGCAATGGCAAAGACCAATAAAGATGTATGGTGCAACGATGAGTCCTTGATTCTGATGGCTCCGATTATGAGCCCGTGTGCCTGAAATATGTACTAGACCTAGAGCTTTGGGATGCCTAAGAGTTACTTCCTGAGACCCTCCATGTTGCTCAAATGTGGACACTCTCTAAGCCAAACTCAGCATACAGATGCATTGCCTTCCCCCAAGCATTGGGCATGACTCCCGGGGATGAGCCTCCCTGGCACCAAGGGATTACTACCAAGCACCAGCTGATGATGTAACTACAGATACACCATGAACAAAGAGGTCAATTCAGATCAGCAGAATATCTCAGCCTACATGTAATAACAGGTGTTAAAAACTGCATTTTGACTTTGGATAAAAAGGGGGAAATGGAAAGGACAAGTATGTTTATTTTGCTAAGAGTTTCCAAAAAATACTCAGGAGGTCATTAGGGGGTGATGCTTATGCATGCCTCAGCAGGGTATCAGAGACAGCCAAGGTAGATTGAAACTCAGGTGCTGGTTCTCCTGAGGGCTGCAGAGACCATAGTTACCATCATCATAGCAGATGGCTCTGGAATTCAGGGCCATGTCAGTTGGCCCTACTTTGGAGTTTGTGTTCCTGAGTGTGATGGAGTTGGACTCAGATGTGACCTTTCTACACATGCTTCTTCTGTTACTTTTCCAGGACCTGTGGTTGTCAGAGGGGTTGGTGTATACTCAGGATACCAGAATCTCTAAACTGTCTATAGGCTGGCCTAGCCCTGGACATCAGCAGACTTGCATTGCAGCTCCACCTTCTGGTTTCTTGGACTTACCCTGGTGAAGAGGGTCAATCACTACATCAGGGAGCGAAGAATGACTACAGATCCAAGCAGGAGAATTTCACCAATCATCCATGTGGAATCTAAGCCCCTTCTTTATGTAGAGGGGCCTGGACATAACCAAACCAGTATCCACAGGATGGAGGAATAGTGTATGGATTAGAGTGGAATTACTGGTGTTCTGTTGAGGAACTATTGTGATTAGTAAGGGAAGAAATTTTAGTAGTGATGTGGATAGGGTGGCCACGGTAGTGGCTGATGGTAGAGAGATGGAAGAAGAGATATTGTGTGCGGGTATTTTCAGGATTTGGTGTTGTCTTGGCTGGTGCTGCAGGGATGGATGCTGAACGTTGTGTGCCCTCACATGGCCCACTGGGTGTACTGGGGGAGAGTGTGGACTACGATGCGGACCACTGTCCATGTGCTGCAGTGGTGCTCCAGAATGTATTCGCCAGGTGCAGTGGATGTGCCGCAATGTTGGAAGAGGTTGTTGATGTGGGAGGGGTGGAGTGAGTGGGGTGGGTGGGATATGGGGCCTCATATTTTTTAATGTAATATTTAAGAGAAAATAACAAAGAGAAAAAAGTGTAAGATATTTTCACGTACCCCACACCCTACCCACCTCTCTTCCCACATCAACAGCCTCCTTCATCATTGTGGCACATCCATTGCATTCAGTGAATACATAAGATTAGTTTTTAAATTAAATAAATTTTGTTTTTGCATAACATTGATGCAGAAAATGGAGGATTTCCCTATAGCACCCCACCACCAACCTCTCCCATTCATATGAAACATTGATTACAATTGATGATAACACCATTTTATAATGTCCTATATTTTACAGAAGTAGCCAGAACTCAAAGAGTGAGTTTATATTCTAGACACCATGAAAAGCAAATTACATGAATTACTTCATTTAAAACACCCAATACAAAGGCCTGTGAAATGCTTCCTGTGGTTATTGTATTAATTTAAATTTGAGATGTTGTAGGTTTGAAAAAAAATACAGCATTCCCTTATGGCCCCATATCCTTGGCACTTTGCATTAGTGGGTTTCCTTTATTATAGTTCATGAAAGATTATTTAAATAGTATTATTCACTATCAACCAAAGTTTACATAATATCTATTTCTTCACATATAGCAGCCTATAATTACCTCTTTTATTAAACATGCCATATACCCATTATAATTCATACAAGAACATCCTTATACTAACACTATTAATTGTAGTCTTTTGTCTCCAAAAGGCTCACTCTGTTCTGTGTTATCTTAAAATCTTTTAATTTTATCTTTTAATTTTTTTATCTTTTAATTTTTTCTAATAACCTATGTAACTTAAAGTTTTGCCTTTTACCTATAAATTTCACTGTTGGTAATTATACTCTAAATATTGTGCTTCCAAAATGAGAGCCTTTTTAACAAACATCTCCCACTCCTCTTGTCAATCTTTCAATGACCTTCCTTGTTCTTAGAATAAATTTCAAAGCCTTAAATGAACTACACCATCTGTACAATCTGACTAGGGGCTTTCTCATCTCACACCTTCTCCTTCCTCATTAAGTCCTGGAGACTCTGTTTCCTCTCTGCACCTGGCAACCTCAGGGCCTTTGCTTAGGATGTCCCATGCTTGTAAATTTCTTTTCTATCTCTCTTTTCCTTTCCCCTGCCTACTCCTAAGTGCCAGTTTCTACCCTACTCCTGCTCATTCTCCAGGTACCTTCTCGTGTTTTTCTTTTTCCTCACTTGCTATAACTAAGTGCAGACATTCCCCTCTATTCTCTCATTGCACCCTCAACTTCCCTTCACAAGCCAATGCCATCCAATCATCTTTTCAACTAGATTTGTGAGGGGAGCATGAGGTCCTATTGTGTTCACTTTTATATAAACACAAAACACAATACTTTAAAGATACTAATATCCTATATGTTGAGTGAATGAAAATACACATTTACAAATTTATTCAACTAATATATTGATGTCTATTATGCACCAGGCCATGTGCATAGAAAGCATTTCCTCTGAAGATTTGAGGATTTATAGTCATAATTTCACTTCAGAGAGGAATTCCTTATGGATCAATAATGCAGTATCAATAATATAATAGTATGCACTTAAATTAGACTCAAAAGAAGTATGAGAATAATCTGATCCCAACTTCCACTTTAGTAATTTTACTAAGCAAATGTGCTCATTGAAAAATGTTTCAGGTGAGAGAGGTGTACAAAGGTGGATTAGGATGATACGATGACGAAATCTGAGAGCTGTATACTGCCCACCTCCACCACCCACACCCATGTGGGAACACAGCTTCTTCACCCCCCAGTTCATGCTGGGTGTATGAGCTACTCACTCCTGCCTGCAGTTGGTCATCCTGCCTGTAGTGATGGGATCTTTTTCTGGTTCTTGCCACAGAAACCGATTAATGTTTATTTGTTAGCTTACTCTATATCTCGACTGTGACAATCTCCAGTGCTAGGAATGTTGTGGTGCTTATCCAAGCACTATCTATGCTAGGAATGATTTTTCATTTCTAGGATTATTGGTTTCTATTTGAGTCCAAACCCTGGAGTTATACAAAACACTTATCTTTGATAAGTGGTTCACAATTTCCTCAAAGGTATCAGACAGGTTGCTTTACTCTAAATTTACAGTGACCTTGAACACATTTGCTTATGATTTGTGACTGAAAAACAAAAGCAATAGTTTTTTTTCTGAATGTCCTGTATTTTTTCCCCATAGAAAACATTTTTGCACATTGTGGAACACATTGTACAACAGTGGTCAAAAGAACATAGATTATCATGTTGGTACAGGCAAAATAGTACATGAAGGAAGTGATAAGGCCTTTGAACCACTTCTTCTTAATGATGATGATGATGATGGAAAAATTAAGGGATAAATAAATGGATTTCCTTTAACAGTAGATCTTGCTTACTGTTCCACAGCTAATTTGCTGTGGTTTGGGGCTCAGTTGACTCATCTGAGAGACAAGGTGTACAGATTACAGCATCCTTATGCTCAGTTTCAGACCAGTGCTCCTGTGACTTGCTGTAAGTAAATGAAATACATAAAACATAGAAGGAAATACACTGAAACATTCCCTGGGCTCTACACTTCCTAAGAATCTTAGCAGTTTATCAGGTGATTTCAGATATCACTCTATTCTTACTCTTTCAATTCTAATTCTCTTTATTCCCTTCCCAGAAACTCACATATGGAGATGGAAAAACCAGCCAAATCATTTGGCAAAAGAAGTAATAGATCAATCTAAAAGTTATAAGCTGTTCTATGTCATCATCTGATTCATTTCTTCATTTTGAAAGGAAAAAAAAATCACTTTTAGTCATTCTAGTAGGTTAGAATACCTTGTGGTCATCAAGGCTTTTAATATATTGAGCTCCTTTGTAAGTATTATTGGCCATTTTTATATCATAAATTGCAAAATTGTTTAAGTTTTTGTCCATTTCTGATGTGGGCTATTCAGCATATATTAATGCATCATGGAGTTTTTCAGGTATATGTATTGAGAATATTTTCTCCTAGAGTGTGGACACCCTTCATTTTATACAGTACTCTGTTTTATTTTTATCTCTTATTGCCATGAGGATTTCTTCCTAATATAACAACCCAGTTATTTCCTTTGTGGGTGTGATATAATGTGATCCATGCAGACATGCTCTTCAAAAGCATTTCAGTTTAATTAACATATTAACATTAACACCATGGTTGGAATTTTAAAATGAAATAATGTGTATGCTTTGAACAATTATTGAATACCTCCCAATATCTATGTGAGTCTTATTCCAATTCTGAAACCCCAGATTTTGAGGGAATTGCTTCTTTCTCATTGTGCAGAAAATACGTGGTTGGGTTCTATCAAACTGACCTACACCCCCGGCATCACCTCTTTTGTCTTAAGCTATTAGACTATTCCTTTTGATCTGGTACAGTCCATGGGTCAAAAATGAGCATGTGGTCCAATTTCAGCAATGGGAGGAAGTACATTTCAAGAATGATGGAGAAGACATAATTTATACATGCAATGAACTTCATTCTTCTGCTTAAGCAAATTTAAGTTTTGTTTTCTTTTGCTTGAAACCAAAAGTTATCCAGGTTATTCAGTGACTTTATATAATTATGACAGAATTTATGAGAGCATCACTGGGTCTATCTAATATAGACAGTCAAAAGTAAGACTGATTTTATTTTAGATATTCTGTTTCTTCTTCCTCTATTTGCTCACCTGTTCAGTCTTATCTCACACTACCTTAATTTAGTCTCTCTATTCATCAATTGTACTAATCTTCTATTCCTCTATGTAGTCCTTTTTCTATTCCTCTCTCTTTCTGTCTTTCCCTCAATTCATTCCAAATTTTTCCCTTTGACTCTCTCTCTCCATTCATCCACCCTTCTATCCAGTCAATCCTCCCATTCATTAATTTAATGAACATTTTTACTCTCATTTGTATGCTTAAGAATCCAATTAGGATTGCACTAGAAAGAAAAATTATAAGCTAATGTAAATTTAAACAGATGCAATATACTCCTCATGCAAATTTACTTCAGTCTAATAGAAGAACATCACAAAATGGCCCATTAAAGTTTTTCCCAATAATTCATATTCAGTTTTATTAATGAAATTTTTAAAGTTAACAGGTAAAGGGAAAAAATATACGCTATGAAAAAAGAAAAAAATACATTGTCCAAATCTTTATAAATTTCTGAACAATCTGAAAATGAAAGACATAGTTTTTATCTTAAACAGTTATGATAAAACAATTTGCCACTAAACCTGGGTGATCATGAAAGCTTTGACAAATTTCCCACTTAAGACATGAGAAATAGAAGGAGTTCCATTAGCAACTCTAAGATTACGAATCATATTCAACAAATAAAGAAATAAGAGAGATAAAGATTTGGAAAGAAAAGGAAAGGTGAAGTTGCCTATAAAATATATATGAACCAAGAAGTAAGAGATATACTTTTTGTATATAACATGAATAACCTTTGAAAATATAGCAGAGAAAAAAAGACCTTCATATGACCTACAACCAATAGGAGAATTTATTGTCCTTGTATGTAAAAAAATAAATATGCAAAATACACATATTTACATAAATTATCAATGAATGGTGATTAGTAGAGGAGAGAATGGAAAGAGATAGCCAATCCCTGAGAGAGAAAACTTGCCTGTTGCAAATATATCAGCTTTCCCACAAATTAATCGATGACTTAAATTTATTTCCAACCCAAATCTAATAGTATTTTGTTATAGCTTCTGACAAGCCATTTCCAAAGGCCAAATGAAAGAAAATAAACAAAAACAGCCTTAGGTAGCAACACCAGTCCTCCTTACTTAAATTGTTTTATTCCATCTTGATTTCCTAGGGGAGAAAGCTGGAGAATGGATGCGATGGGCAAACAGAAAGTATACAGCACAGTGCTTAATTAATTTTACTGCTCGTCCTTCCTCCTCCAGTTGCATTTTTCTCATAAAGCAGTACTTACGTAAATTTGAAAATTAACCCCAAAGACTTTTTCAAAGTCCCTCATTTCAAAAGGCAGACATCGGGAAGCGGACTTGGCCCAGTGGTTAGGGCGCTCGTCGACCTCGTCGACCACATGGGAGGTCCATGGTTCAAAGCCCATGCCTCCTTGACCCGTGTGGAGCTGGCCCAAGCACAGTGCTGATGTGCACAAGGAGTGCCCTGACACGCAGGAAAGCTGCCCAGTGCAAAGAAAAGTGCAGCCTGAATAGGAGTGGTGCCACCCACACGGAGAGCTGACACAACAAGATGATGCAACAACAACAAAAAAACACCCCACAGATTCCCGTGCCATTGACAACAACAGAAGCGGACAAAGAAGAAGGTGAAGCTAATGGACATAGAGAACAAACCGCTGGCGGGGGGGGGGGGGGGGGGGGCGCTGGAGTACGGGGTGAAATAAATAAATAAATCTTTAAAAAAAAGGCAGTCATCAATTTGTTTGATCCACATAGCACTTTATATTAGATAAGCATGACAGGTGGTATTATACTGAGGTTTAGGAGATTAAGTGACTTTTCAAAGACCAAATAGGGTCTAGGCTTATAAAGCAGATCCATTTCATTTATGTGAAATCTCAGAGGTAACAATCTTGAAAAAGGCTCTTTGAAAATGAACAATCTGAGTAAGACGAAAGGATCATAAATATCATCATTACCACTGTATTTCCATTGGGCAGAAATTTGCATCTTCAAATTAATTACAATAGAGTTCTTACCCTACCTTCCCTCCCTCCCTCCCTCCCTCCCTCCCTCCCTCCCTTCCTTCCTTCCTTCCTTCCTTCCTTCCTTCCTTCCTTCCTTCCTCCCTTCCTTCCTTCTTTCTTCCCTCCCTCCCTCCCTTTCTCTCTCTCTTATTGACTTTCTTTTTCCTCCATTCTTTTCAACAAAATTTACATACTTGGCTAATAAAAGAGAAAGAGAAATTCAACACAATGGGATGGAAAATGATTCAAATTCTTTGATCTACTTGCTAAGGCTGAGAATCAAATTTGATTCTGAGTTACTTGATACTAGTAAGTAATTCAATTCTCAATAATCGGAAAAGAAGAATATGTTATTTTCTCAGAAAAAAAATGTCAGATATTCTTAGAAATCATCTCTAAAATATGTTCTTAATTAGGAACCCTAATTTAATTAAGAATCTGAATTGCAAAGTGAACATAGTACATCATAAGTTTTACAACTAATAAAATGGAATAATATTCCATGATTATTTCTTGAAATCAGGGTAAAACATTAAACTCACTGCATTTCAGAATCTAATGCTCAGCACATAAAGCTTCTGTCATTCTCTGAATGATCAGACCTGGAATTTACAGAAGCTAGAAAGGAGAACACAAATCCCGTCTCTTTTAGATCATCTTCACTACAATTAGCATTTCTGCCAGACAGGCTTTTGAGTGGCTTAGACACATTGAGGTTATTCTCTCCAATACAAATCCAGAAATGGTGCTGTAATTAGGAAGGAAATGTACTATCAAGTATAAAATAAAAGTTGTAATCATATTGAGCATAGTAAAACATCGTGGTTTTTGTTCAAGAGGGGGAAAGTCAAATAAATACATTAGGGAGTTCAGAAAAATGAGTTATTTATACATAAGAATTTATTATTCTTAAAATCTGGTCATGGAAATCTGGGAGCTAATAAGGAATATTCCATAAATGTTATTGGATCACTAAGACTACCATAAAGAGATGAAAGAAAGGAAATGCTGATAGTGTTTATAAGGGAAATTAGAAAAACAGAAGTGCAAAACAAAGTGGGAGAATATGTGTAAATTTGGTTATTACACACACAATGAATGCAGAGCACCCATATTCATCAGTGTATTTGATATGAGGAAACAAAAACCTAATTTAAAGTTAAAAATTTAGATGGCTGAAAGATGTGTTCCTGAACACTTTGAGAGAATGTAGGAAAATCATGTGTTAATTGATGGTAAATTACATTATATTTTTATCTAATAGCTGAATGCAAGCATGGAGTAGATTTTCATCAGTCCCCTGATTTGTTTTAGGAACCAAATGAGATAAAACTTAAGAAGACTTATTGCCCCCAGAATGTGTTTTATTCCATAACCCATGGTGTGTGTTCCTATCTGGCTTTAAAAAAATAATATAGCACTTTGGGGCAAAGATGCAGCCTAGTAATCCAGCACTGGAGGCCAAGATGGAGAAGATCTCCACAGCTGCCATGACCTTCCCCTTGGTGCTGTGGTAGACAGGGAGGAAAGTGACCCAAACACTGCAGAACACCAACATGCTGAAGGTCAAGAACTTGGCTTCATTAAAGGTGTCAGGAAGGTTCCTGGCCAGGAAAGCTACAATGAAGCTCACAAAAGCCAGGCAGCCCAGGTATCCCAGGACACAGTAGAAGGCAGTGACTGAGCCCTTATTGCACTCTATGATGATATAACCAGGCTCAGAGTGTGCATCTTTATCAACAAATGGGGGAGAGGTTCCCAGCCAGATGCCACAGAGTGCCATCTGGATCAGGGAGCAAATGGGAATAACAACGTTAGGTGCCCCTGAAACCAGCCACTGCCTCATCCTTCGCCCTGGAGCAGTGACTTTGAATGCCAGAACCACAGTGATTGTTTTGGCCAACACAGTGGACACAGCCACAGTAAACACAATTCCAAATGTGATTTGTTGGAGCATGCAGATGGCTGTGTTAGGGCGACCGATGAAGAGTAAGGAGCAGAGGAAGCACAGGGTGAGGGAAATGAGCAGGATGTAGCTGAGGATCCTGTTATTGGCCTTGACTATGGGAGTGTCTCTGTGCTTCAAAAAGACCCCAAGAATAACCGCAGTAAGAAAAGAGAAGCAAAGAGCTGTGCAGACCAGAGCCATCCCCAAGGGGGTCTCCATAAGCCAGGAAGGTCACAGCTTTTTGGAGGCAATGATTTCTCTCACTGTTTGCATACTGATGATCTGCACACTTGACACACTCATCCATATCTGGTGAGAAAAGCAATGTGTCATCAGCTCATGTTCAGTAATTTTAACTTATTTATAAGTCCCTAAAAGAAACACATTGGGTAATTTTATCCATTTTTGTCAACTTGCATTGACTTCAAGAAAGTGTGTGTTATAATCTGTTTATTTTTCTTCCCTCAATTCTCTCAGAGCTCTGACCTTCTTTCGACATTCAGACCTTCAATTGGATAGGAGTTGCTCTTTTCATTCAATGTTGAGTTTTCGTTCAGTTCTTCTTAAAACTTATACACTGGTGGATAACATATACTCATAAGGGCATCTTTAGACATCCAGTACAAATATGATGTTCCATTACTGGGCCATAAGCTACATAAATATTCATCTTTGTAAATAATGCCATCCACTTTTCCAACTAGTTACACTAGTTTAAACTCCCACAATCAACATTCTTTCCAGTTGTACCATGTTCTCTTAGATCCTTGACATGGATGTTGTGTAATTTTTGCTATAATGGGGGATGCTTTGAGCTTTTTCACTATGACTTTTGTTTGGAATTTCTTGGTGAGTAATTAATCTGAACACGAGCTCATATGTTCATTGCACATTTCAAGATGTTTTTAAGGAAAGAGCTTGTGCTCAAGCCATGCCCTTTTTATTGCTGTATTTTCTGTCTCTCTTGTGCTTTAATAAAAGCACTCTATATATGCTAGGAATGATTTCTCACTGGCTAGATCTATTTTACACATTTTATCCAACTTAAGTTGTTCCCTTCTATTTCTAATTTGGTAAACAATGGTTTTGCTATTTATTTTTAAATATTGAATGGATGCTCACTTTTATTCAATGTTTTCCTGAATTTTTTTTGAAATGATGGTTTCTCCTTTTTGAGGTGCTCATGTACCAATTTATTTTGCATAAAATAAACTTCATCACAATAAGTTCTTTATGTTATACAGCTGGATTTGGATTGCAGGTTTTCTTAACAGCAAATGTGAGTTTAGTCTCAAGAGAAAAATTGACCCAAATATTTTATTTCTCACAGCAATGTTATCAGACTTCGGTACCAATGTTAAGCTCTTCTAGTAAAATTAAATGTGCATTTTTCCAGATTTTCCTAATATCTGGAAAAGTTTGAGTAGATAAGGATTCTTTTTTCCTTGAAAGTTTGGTTGCATTTTTCAGTGAAGTCATTGGTCCCCCCATTTTTTTTTAGTAGATATGTCATTTTAAACTAGGGTTTAATATCCTAAGTAGATACGAATATTTTCAGATTTTCCATTTTTCTTGGGACACTTAACCTTTATTTTTGTGGAAATTTGAGAATTTCATTTAAATTTTCAAATATATTGACATGAAGTTATTTTTACTATCCTTTATGATTTAATATTTCTGTACATATATCCCACTTTTAAGTCTTTTCACTATTTATTATGCAATTTTTCTTAATCATTATCTATCAATTTATCATTATCTAACAATTTGTCTTTCATTAGATTTAGCTTTGAGTTTTATCCTTTCATATTTGTCTTTTATTACGTTTTCTTTTTATACTTATTATTTTCAGTCTTCCACTTTCTTTATGTGTACTCTAATGTTTTTATTTTAGCTCATGATACTTAAACATCAGATTTTTTTTACATTTAAATATGCATACTAATAATACATACATAGGTATATAAAATTTAACATTAAACGTTATTCTCTGAGGATACCTTTAGCCTTATCATAAAAGACATAAAATGTGGCAATTTCAATTTTAAACATTTCATAAATCCTATCATACTATTTACTTTAAACCATGGTTTATTTAATAGTGTATTTCTTAATCTCCAAATGTGTGGGAATTGACTTTGTAGATATACTATTCTTTTACGTGTGCACATGGAGCATTTACTCAAACTTGCTTATAACCAATGTGTACAGGAATCATTTTCCCAAGTTGACTAAATCCAGGTTATATCATTAGAACAACATGTTTCAAAAAACTGAAACAAGAGTAACCATTTCAGGGAATTAAATTGCATACTAATCACCAAAAGAAACTTAGAAATTTACCACCATAGAAGTGATTCTATAATTTAATATCATGAATATGAATAATTTCAAGATGTTAATTATATTATGAAAAGAATATTAAAGACTATTCTATATCATATCTCAAACCCCATCCTCAATATTCTGTGTGATCCTGTCACATTGAAACTCTTTTCGGGTACTCTGAATCTCTGAATATTATATGCAGTGGTGGTTTCCTTTTCTTCATTTATAATAATTTGGCCAAGATTTTATTCCTCCCTTGACTCATTTTACATAATACTAATTTCCTGCCTCTCTGAAGAACCCATGAGACCCGTCCTCCCAATGAAGATGCGGTCAACAGGTTCCTGTTCAAACATTCACTGTGTGCTTTAAGCATGGACAAAAAAAGTCTATGTTTTTCTCCCCAATTACCTGGGAACTTGAGGAGAGTGGAAACTGAAACTCCTCATTAAGGGTAAGTTAGATCATCCTCATTTTGTACACAGTAGAAATAAATATTTCTAAAATCATTCCCAAACATTCTGAGCATCTGCTCTGTGTCATGAACAGTTTTAGGCACAAAAACTGAGGAAGGTCTAAACACATTGCTTAAATATAATCTAAACAAGCTTTCACTCAATACGAAAATCAGGTACTTGTAACACCATGTACTAAATTCCAAGAGAGGGAGGAAAGGTGTATTAATTTGGTGGCATCAACAAAAGGGATTCCTAGAGACTATTTGGCCTTACATGTGTCTGAACAATGACTCAGATAAGCTAGTTCTGGGCAGAGAATTGGTGTCATTTCAAAGGGAAATATTTTTTATTGTAAAAATGAAATTACTATACAAAGGAAGGAAGAATTTTGTTTCTGTAGTTGTCCTCCAGATTCTTTCTAATACCTTGTATGAATTGGGGCTATAAAGGAGATTTGGGGACTTTTTTGTGGGCATAAACTTACCTGTCTCATTGGAAATCTCATTCTCTGGGCAGGGGATGCAAAGAAAACAACAGGCAGCCTTTCCCTCCTGAAAGGTTTTCCTGAATCCAGGAGAACACTCCTCACTGCATACAGATTTGGGAGTCTGGAAAGAAATCAGATACATGCTCTTAACAGTGAGCCTTTAATTCATCAGTATTTAGATAGTTGGGGTATTGGAGCACCAACAAATTTAAATTTCAAATACTGAAGTCAAAATAATTGAATAGATATCAGGTTTATTACATGATATGAAATATAATAAATTAGATATGTATCTTTAAATAAATGTTTTCTTTTTCCATCCTTGGATAGTAGGTGAGAAAATTTATCAAGTGAAATGGTAAGTGGTTAAACTAATAATCTGGTCATGTACTTAGCTGGAAGGAGCGTATAAAGCCTCTGTGTTGGTTAGGTTAATGTATTAACACGGTCACTGTTTCGTCAAGTAAACTCTGGGCTAATTGTTATAAAGGATATTTATGGATGTTAATCATCATGTAATAAACTGCATAAACGGCTGATTACATGTACAATCCACCAGGGAGATTTCTGTCAACAATGAATAAGGTTTTTACAATCAGACTACCTTAAAACAGGAATTGATTTCAGGATTTGGAGAGAACTTCCCAGCTCCTGTTTGGACAGGCAGCGTCTCCTGGGAACTGATCAAGGGCCTTCATGGGACCTTCACTGGAGCCCCTGTTTTCAGCCTGCCTGCAGAATCTGGACTTGGCCATCCCCATGTTCACATGAGGGGATTTTATTGAATCTCATACTATTCACAGATACCTCCTGTTGATTCTGTTTCCTTAGAGAAACTTGCCTATTACAATCTCCATGACAAGATTTTTGATATTTTATTGTAATACTATGCATGGTAATTGGGCCCTACCCACCTCTGAAAATCCTATGGCCCATTCTATCACCTCCTCAGATATAGACAATTGTTGATCTCGTGGCACAGCTGAGTCAAAATGTCCTACTTTAACTTTAAGTCCAAAACCTTCTGGGAAATTCCAAAAGTTGAGAATGTCATAACTGGCTTCCAATTTCCCTTCATCATCAAAATACACTGGGTCACCAGCAGGATTGTTAAAGTGGATGTTCTTCAGAAATGCGTGAAGCTAAAAGAGACACACCTGTGAGGAAGTGGGTCCTCTGATCAAGGACAGATCACCAACGTCAGAACATCCCTGATACTCTGTAATCCCTGCTTCCTAAGGCAATTTTATTATTAACATTCAATTAAGTAAAAAAAAAGAAACCTTAAGGAGGACTAAAATGTCATAGCATAAAATATTAAGTTTCAGGGGAAAACTCCAAATACAACGAGATGAAAACAATCTGTGAGTGTGGGATACAGACAAACATTATTAGAAGAATCATATCTAAACACTCTCAATTGCTAACTGAATTCTCCCCAAGCAAAGCCATCAATATCTGAAGAGCTTGCAGAATTAAATGATATAATTTATATACAGTATCTAACAAAGTGCCTAAAGCTAATTCAAAAACTAGTTTGTCCCTGCTGTCATGCAGTTGTTCAATGGAAGAGGTCTAGGTATTTTATATTAAAACTTTAGGTGGGCAGAATGTTGAGGGCCTTAGTAACAAGAAGCATTGCCATTGACTAATAACTCCTTCCCTCCCTGCCATTGGCCCCTTCCTGTTCATTACCGTTTCTGCACAGGGCTAGATTTACCTCTTAGACAGTGAACAAGCAAATCATCTCTTGCACTTTTCAAGAGACAGCCCTAAACTTCCTGACTTGAGCATATGCTGCATTCCAAGAAATTTATGATTATGACATGTAGTGAAATACACATTCTGTTCAATGGAAGAGGTATTACCTGCCAAGGATAAACCACCAGTCCGAATGCATTTTCCACTGACTGTATTTCTACTCGTTGAAGAAGAATTTCATGAAGGCTCTGAGCCACAGCATACACTGCATTATAAACATTATAACTTCCTTCATTCATGTCGTTGTCAAATAGCCACCAAGGCAACAACTCCAAGGAGGCATTGGGAGGACAATTCTCCAGAGTGTTACAGTCAGATTCAGAAACCAAGCAATTAAAAGAGACATACCACAATTTAGTGAGGTAAAAGTCTTCTGGGTATTTTGAAGGTTTAACTGTCTGGATGAAAGTTTTGAAACCAGGCATATCAGCAAGGTGGTGTGAAAAAATGAGAGCCCCATGGAGTGAGTCAAGTAAAAAGTTTCTCTCACTGGTGGTAAAATCCCACTGTGAGGTTGTAACCCAAACTTTCCCTAAAACTAAGAGTCTCCATCTCCAAAAGCTCAATCCCATTAGGGAGTCGGAATCACCGTAAATGACAGTCACATTCACTGATGATTCTCTGATGCGTAAATGATATTGCCAGTCTTTTGAGCTAATTGTCCTCTCAGTGACAGGGATCATTTCCAAGAAGGCTGCACAGACTCCATTTTTGTCCATCTCTGCCCTCAAGTCCCAAAGAAACTTCTCACCTCTCTTGTCTTCTGAGATGACTAGTCCCACCCAGTTCCAGCTGAAATGGAGCATCACTGAGACCATTGCAAGGGCCAGAGTTGTGTCCTTGGGGGCCATCTGATAAAGAGACGACCACTTGCCATCATTACTCAGTTGTGGGTCGTAGAGGCCAAAAGCAAGCTAAAGGTAGGAGTGAAAGAGCCGGTATGAGAAAGAAGATTGGTCAGAAGCACAAAATCAGCCCTGATGAATATTAAACAACGTATTATTTTTTAATTTATTTTTTTATTAAATTGTCTTTTGTTTTTAAGATACATAGATCACATAGAATGTTACCTTAAAAAAATATGAGAGTCCCACATACCCAACACCCTAATCCACCATTCCTCCTACATCAACAACCTCTTTCATCAGTGTAGCACATTCACTGCATTTGGTGAATACATTTTGGAGTACTGCTGCACCACATGGATTACAGTCTACATTTTAGTTTATAATCTCCCACCAGTACATTCAGTGGTTATGGCAGGATATTAATGTCCAGCATCTGTCCCTGCAATATAATTTTGGGCAACTCCAAGTCCCCAAAATGCCCCTACATCCCATCTCTCTTCCACTCTCCCTGACCTCAGCAACTATAGTGCCCACTTTTTCCAGATCAATGCTGCAGTTTCTTCCATCACTAGTAAGAATATTTCTTTAGTAGAATACCAGTAAGTTCACTCTAATCCATATTTTACCTCTCCATCCTGTGGACCCTAGATTGGTGAAATCCACTCCACCTCTATATCAAGAGGGCACTCAGATCCCACATGGTTGATGGATGTGATTCTCCTACTTTGAGTTGTAGGCACTCTGAATTCCTAGTTGTGGTGGTTGACCATCTTCAACCGCCCTGTTAGCTGACCTGGGAAGTAGATACTACTCCAGGTACTGGTGCTCCTGAGGGCTACAGAGACACACAGGTCTACAATCATGACAGCTGACTCTGGAGTTCAGTGCCTTGTCAGTGGACCCTATTTTGGAATTTGTGTTCCTCAATGTGATAGAGGTGGACTCAGATGTGACCTTTCTACACATGCCTCTTCTGTCACTATTACTGGACCTGTGGTTGGCACTGGGGTTGGTGCATATCCAGGAGACTTGAACGTCAAGAATGACCATATTGCAGCTGGGCCTTGAGCCTCAGAAGAGTTGTAAATCCTACTCACTCGTTCATTAAAAAATGTTTTAAAAAGTAAAAAGGAAAGATTTGCTCTTCTTACTTTCTAATAATCTCCCAATCCCTGAGAGCATATTGGAAACTACTTGATCAGTCTCAACAGTCTAGGAAACTCCTTTGGTTCTTACTCACTTGGTTTCACATATGTTCTAGAAAATGACATGTGAACATCCCACCATGTCACTGTGTACTGGCTGTACCCTTTGAGATATGAGTAAACACAATTTCTTCATTTGACCTTTTCTTTTAAGGTCCCTGAAATTAGCAAAGGAAAAATTAATTTATCTTCCCTCCCATCTATTGAGGCTCACCTGTGGAATTTTGTAGAGTTCCAGCAGTGTCCCAATCTGGGCAGAAACTGCCCATGTTGTTCCTGTCAGGGCTGCTACAGACTTGCTCTCTTTCCTACAGGTGTAATTAGGAATGTCCTTGCCCAGCCCTGATTGCCAAATAATGGGATTCTCCAACGTCCTCTGTTCACTGTGTAGTGAATTGTACAGATCAAATCCCAAAGTAATGTTGGGCAAAAGATGGGGGTTCCTGTTGATCTCTTCAATAGCAAAAACCAAGGCCAGAACATACTGGTAGTTCTTGGTCTGAAACCTGTATGGAATGGAAAGTTATATTTAGGCAGAAGACTCAAATCATGATTCTATTCAAATTCAATAAAATGACCAAATTAAGGATGAAAGCACAAATGGACTCATTCTAGATTAGTTCTTCTGAAGCCTTGGAAATCAGCTAATCCTAAAAGGGCTAAAAGACATTTGAAGGCTATGACTGAATTTTGAATCGTTGGAGGAAGATGATACTATATACAAAAGAAAGTGTAATGAGTGAAAAAATTCATAAAGAATTTTTAATTTATTCTTTATATCAGGAAACAAGAATTATTTTTTCACATTATCACATTATTAAATGGTTTATATAATAGCAGGATTATTGTTATGAGTTTAGAGTAATTCCAACTGAAGGGTATATCTCTTCAAAAGTTCAGTTCCACAGCATAAGCAGAATTGGATGAGAGAGGCAGAGGGGCGTAACATCTGTTTGGTGAGAAGTGTCCACAAGAAGACTGATAATCAATTAGCCTTAGGTTCTACCCCATCAAGTTGTGGACATGCCCTCTTCCAACGGTGACATACTGGGAAGAATGTCAGAGCACAGAATAGGAAGAATCATGCAAGGCAGGAATATTTGGGAGAAGAAAACTGATGAAGTGCAAGGTGATCCCTACCTGTACCTAACAGGACTGGAAACACTGTAGTGTACTAAAGGGAAAGGTGTCATGATGCCTAGAAAGTCTCTTAACCATTTCTTAATCAAAATATTACAATCCTAATAATACTAACAATTAATCCAAGATCTTCCTTTGTACTCCCTTCATATGACCCTTACTCTTTCATCTTTATTGTTGATTTGTGCACAGTTCCACTTCCTTTATTAATAACTCCTTTTGCAGGACAAATGAAATTTCTTTCATATTTTTACCTGGCAACTGAATTTCCAAGAACAAAAGTCTCCTGCATCCATTTCAAACATCCTTTTTCACAGGCTTGATTAACACACTAATAGCTATCGCTTACTGTATATTTCAACAGTTGGACACAGGTTTCCACATGTGCTCAATCAATCAAACTTGTCAAATTTTTCAAATATAATTTATGTTTAGTAGATATATCTTGTCATTTTAGAGAGAAATATTGAAATTTCTCACTATGTTGCCTTGTTTATACCTTGTTTCATTATTTATTTGTTTGAGGATATTATATATTTATATATTTATAATAATTGCTATTCATTTTTGAAGATATGAACTTTTTTTAATTACAAATGTACTGCTCAATTCCTAAGGATGCATTTTATCCTCATCCATATATAAATATACTTACCTCTGGTTAATTATGGTTATTAACTTTAGTAAACTAGGGTATCTTTATAGCTACACACTTTGGCTTTCAAGTTTTCATTTTTCTTTACATGTGTCTTATAAACACATTTTACAAGGAAGTAGGATGGTATAGTCCCTATGGAAAAAAATGAATTATATAGTAGGAATCTCTTCCACAATATAGAAAAAGAAGGAGCACCGTAGCCATGACAAACACCAAGCAGAAAATAATACGGAATAATCATAAAAAATACTATTAGCGAATTAGTTAATAGTTTATCAGTCTTCACTTTTCTGCAATGACAAAAAAGTACACACTCAAATAAGTAGATGAAGCATTAAAGAACATTGAGCATCTAACTGAATATATTTGTTTAGGAGAAGAGAATTTCTTAATATGATTAAACACAAAAACAAAAATGCACATAAACTGAGAAATTAGACTTTCCTTAATGCAAAGATAGTGAATCAAAATTGGAGGTGGCTGAAGGTCAGGCATGGAAGGATTACCCCCACACAGGGGCTGATCTGCACGTCTAATACTCTCCCCATTCATGATCTGAATGATCCAAAACCATTAGCCAAGTTTGCTGATGCAGAATGTCATATGCTTCATGTATTGCGGTATGTCCTGTGCTTGAAGAATCCCTGAACAAAAAGCATTCTCTTTAAAATCAAGGGGAGCATCAGGTCTGTTAATTCCAGGATTGCTTTGTACCTTACTGGCATTGCTAGCCTATTACAAAATGCAGTAAAATAACAGGCAAAAAAGAATGGAAAGAAAGAAGCAAACCACAATCTTGCTGGAAGCAAGATGGTTCACATAGGAAACCCAAGAAAAAATGTGAAAAATATTTGTAATTGATAAGGAAGTAGTCAATCAAATATATACAACTCTTAACAATGTTTAAATATAATATCAATAATTTATTAAGCTTTATGGGAAATAGATATGATAGTAATAGACTAATAATAAATTCTTAATATTAATAATGGTATAATATTGGGCAATTTCACTTATATATTTTAATACAAGTAATAATTAATATAATTAATAATTGATATTATTAAGACATATTTTAACAATAAATTCACTGTAAATTTACCTATAAATCAATTTGTCTGTTACGTGTGAACAAGACCACAAAGCTCTACGGAGGAATGTAAATGCATAACAAACAGGGAAGTGGGTCTAATTCAGTGGTTGAGCACACGCTTCCCATGTAAGATGTCCACACTCAATCCCTCGTACATCCCCAAAAATATTACAACTACATCAATAATCTACAAATGTTCTATAAAAGTTTAGTAGTATTATTATTGAATTAATGAAGTTTTCTAATAATGATTGAAGTAATGAATGCAGAAATATGTGATAATACCAAATATCATTGATTGTACACTTTTGATGAATTGTATGCTTTATGAATATGTATCAATAAAATTGATTGTTTAAAAAAAAGGTAACACAATTAGTAGATTACCAGTTACCAGGGCACAGAGGAGGAGGTGAAGGAGAAGGTAGAATTATTTTTTAGTGGGTATGGATATATTCTTAGAGATGATGTACACATTTGAGTAATGGATGTTGGTGATGGCAGCACAATAATGTGAATATCATTTGGAAAATCCGGGTGGTATATATGTTACTATAAACTATTTTTTAAAATCATTGAGACATTTAAAAAGTTAATGTTAATACAGCTTGAGGTTTCTGGAAATATGGTAAGTTCAGGAAATTATTGACATAATTGAGAACACTAAGGGGAGAATATAACAGAAAAACCAATAATTGCAATATTTAATTAGGCACAATATTTTAAACAGAATGGGAATGGCATTGGAAGATATGGATATATCAACAGGACAGAACAGAAAATGGAGAACCAATCTGTGTTTAAGTGACTGTTTCACACATTATCAAGCTGGTCTTGGAATAATGAACTGTTTCATTAGTGGTGAAAGTAAATAATTTTGGAATATAAAATGAGGTAATCTACTACATACTTGAGGCAAAATCTTTTCAGTTCTCAAAGGAAACACAAGTAGTAGAATAAGCACATCTATTTAGCAACCTGCAGATTAGGGAGACATGGCCAGAAAGGCACTCAAAATAAAAGAAAATATACCTAATTTACTTTAACTGAAATTTCATGTTTTTTTTAATTTAAAGATATCTTATGGAAAAATATTTAAAGCTAGCAACAAAATAATGATGAAATGAATTTTTAATGAAAATGCTCTTGTTAATTCCACTAACAACAATATTCTTAAAAAGTGAAAAGGCCTAGAAGTGAATAGAAAAATGGCCAAAGTCCTGAAAGGCAAATCGCCACCCCTGAGGTGGTTTGAGTGGATAGCAGAGTCTAAGAAGAAAAGCAGTTAGTGAGTCCCCTTCTGTCAGGCATTACACCTCTCTTTCCCTCGGCCTTATAGGGTTCTTAAAGCAAGCTGGGACAGATGAGAAAATCTGGCCTTCTACCGCATGAAATGCAGGTCGAAATGTCCCTGAATGAGCCAAGCTCTACTCCTGCATTAAAAGGCAGCAACCAGCAGCATCCTTCAGAATGAGGTGTGTGCATCAGTCATGGATGACAAAGGGACAAATATATTTTGGAAAATTGTGGAGAGGAAATAAGCAGGGAAGCATTGGAGGAGTATTAAAAAATGGAAGAGATAGGCAGACCAATATCCAGAAATGGAAAGACAGAAAATTTAGCTGCAAACTCCTTCGAAGGAGAAAGGTTCCAAATTTCTAACCTTTCCATCACCTGTCAAAATTTTGCAGAACTGCTTGCAAATTATATGCTTCAGGAACATTCAGAAAAGCATTAACACATCATTTTACTGAGTGAAATCCCCTCTTTTCACATGAGCAGGAACTATCTGCTGGAATCTCCTGAAAGTTTTTTAATCAATTTTTTTGAAACATGATCCCTTGACGTTTCACTTCATCAATTCATTAGTTACACCATCAGATATAGAACTGGCAGTCACAGAAATCTAAAAACGGAGGTAGCTTAAATGCCCACATGAATCAGAATCAAGCTGGAGTTGAAAATATCTCACAAATGATTCATCTCTTACACCTGGTCAGGCAGGCTGTTCGAGGAGGCATGAATGAAGCCTGAGAGGTGATGATCAGAGATATTTCAAACAGTAGCCAGATGCCTACGGTAAGAAATCTGACCATGCATGGGGGATATAGATACCTGGGTCATCTTGGTAAGAATATTAGCCACTATCCCCATGGGGAAAGAATAATTAGCAAACCCTTTTTTGGGAAACAGACATTTACCTGAAACCTTTTAGCCAAGCTCTAATGCCAAAGGACAGGTTTTCTAAGACATATCACTTGATACACTGCTTGTGGCAGCAGAGTCAGTAGACAAGGCAAGGAGAGTGGAGCATTTTGGAGAGGACTGTCCCACTTGTATCCCAGCACAGAAAAGGGAAAGACATGGGAACTAAGAGGAAGAAAAATAGAATATTCTCATTCCCCTTTGAAAGAAAAAATAGCAGTGGGAAGAAACAAAATAAATTACTCACATTCTGGGATGTGGGTAGCAGGTGCGAATGGGAGGGCAGGTAATGTGGAGAATGTTGATCGAGCCATCTGCAAATTGCCTAGGCAGCATTCAACCTAATAATAATGCAGAAAATGAATGAAAAAGCACTTACTGCTGTAAATAGACTTCCTTTGTAGGCTGGGTGATCCCATCATTTGTTAGAAATGTATAAAGGGGGAAAAAGCCACCTATAATCAGATCTCCATCCTTAAATACACTGGGTTTCATTCTGTGGAAGCAGTTAGGATCAGTTAATCGCCACGCAGAGAGGGGAAGCTGAAGGAGCAGGAAAATAAAAATCAGTGGGTACATCACAGAAGTGTCTCCATGAATCACAGCCAAATCTTTAAGTGTGTGCAAATTATTCATCAGACAGCTGAAATGGTTCCTGTGGCCACAAACAAATATATATGTAAATATACCTATATAAGTGTGCGTGTGTTTTTGTGTGTGTATGTGTGTTTGTGCAGGATATTATGACCTGGAAAGGGGACCTAATTTCTTCAATGACCTCTTTCTGCTAAGCTTTTCCAAATCCTCAAAGACAATAGGGGGAATTGAACATATTTTGCCCTTGGGCTCTGCATCTGAGGTCCTGTGCCCAGGTGAAAACCAATGGTTGAAAACATGTTTGGATTATCCTCTTCACCCATAGGTGCTATGATTTCATCAAGTCCATGGATAATAAAGCTCCAGGGACTTCCTTCTCTCCAGGAAGTTTTAGCCTAAGCCTAGTCAGTACAATAAGTGTATTCAATGAACTAGTGCCCATTGCACCAAAAGAATGTTGTGTTAGGAAGGACTTATGCTGGTCAAGATTTCGGAAGAGCATTCTGGGATCATGGACTCCAGAGTCCATAGAGATGGGCATCCTAAAACACATAGGTCCCACTGTAGTACACACCATATACAATATGGCAGACCCAAGTCTGCATGCCTTTCATTTGATCAGAGTCACCCACAAGTCAATGTGTCTGTGCCTGGATAAGAAACATTCATGCTAAAGTAAAAACTTACAAATCAATAACTTAAGAACAATGTAGAAATAAATGTGCATTATGAATTACTGAAATTGACACATGTATCTACACCTCAGTCCTTATAAACCATCTTAAACCCATAGATCAACAAGTTATACTGATCCATTCCTCCACCTCCAGATTGCTTTCCTCTAATATTTGCACTTTCGTGGGAGCATGTCCTTATGCTGGAAATTCTTATTTTTTCTCAACATAAGACAGAGAAAATTAGCTGGACAGCTCCCCACACTCTCTACCACATTGAACATCTATGGCACATGCAACAAGTATGGATTTCTATTACCCTGGTATTAAAAAAAGAGGGGGGGGGCGTATGACAACTGACTTTGAAGGGAATTTAAATATGTGCCCATTAGGCGGGCACATCCACTTACAAGTAATCAATGCTCAAAGGCAAGTAATTCTAAGTTGTGGGAATGCCACATATATTTAAGGTCTACCACACTCAAGTTTGCCTTCTCTGACTAGAGATAGTTAATGATCCTTTAAGCTATGGACAGTAGAGCTCATGTAACCCCAGAAACAAACAGACAACCTAAACAGAAAACAAGAACTTATTATTTCCCTTCCAGGTAGGAGTGAAGGTCACATATCACTGTGCTCCACTGTGGCTATTTAGCTGTCATAGATGCTGGCAAGTTCCTTTCATATTTGAGGATATATAGAGATGGATATTTTTCCAAAGCTTAATGTGATGTGTGTGGTCCAAGGGTTCAAAATTAGCAGAAAGAGGTATCAAAATGTAAATGCAATCATATCGCATTTACTTCCCTGGTGATAATGAGGTAAAATATCTCCTTTTCCAATACATGATGGACTAAAGAAGACATACCAAGTAATAGAATTTTTCTCTTCTTAATTCCTGACTTTGTGACTGAAATTTCAATGATACTACTTTTCCAAGAATTTGTTGCTTGGGTCTAGATATGATAAGGAGGCTAATGTGCAATAGTGTGGGATTAGGAATTGAGATTCCAACTTTTGACATGGGACTGAGCAATGCATTTGCTCAGAAAGGAGATAATTCTAGAATCTGAGAGGAAGATTAAAGCCTTGAAATCTTCTGAATCAGGTATAAATAGAGTTTTCAGAGTGTGAGCTTGGAGCTTTTTAACTTTATTTTTAAAGTAGTTTTAGATTATAGAAATGTTAGAGCAAAAACATAGGGAATATCAATGGCTCTTCTAACTCCCCCATTCATATTTTCCCCTATGAATAACATCTTTCATTAGTGTGAAACACTTGTGTCAATTGGTGAATGTATATTGAAGAATTGCTGTAAACCATAGACTATAGTCAGCATTATGGCTCACACTTTGCACCATGCAATTTTATGGGTTTTGTCATTTATAATGGCTTGTATCTTTCATTACAAATTCATGCAGAACAATTCCAATGTCCCCAAGATGACCAATGTTGTACCTATTCTTCCCTCTCCCTCCCTTCAGAACCTCTGGTGACAACTCTCTTTATATCAGTGTTACAAGATGTTATTCATAGGGGAAAATATGAGAGAGGGAAGGATTGGAAGAAATGGGAATTTCCTATACGTTCAAAGAGACTTTTCTGTAACCTAAAAGTTCATTGAAAATAGAGTGAAAAAAATAAGACACTGGGGGAACATACAGAACAAAATATAAACATACATAAAGGATAACAGTTTATTGTGTTTATAGGACAGTTTTGAAAAACATAAATACAAATAAAATAGAGAGAATAAAAAGAAGAGCTGTTGTGTATGATGGGAAGCATAGGGAGATTGAGAGGTCATGATTTTTTTTATTTTTTATTATTGGAATAATGAGAATGCTCTAAGAATGAAGTAATGAATGCTCAAATATGTAACTACATCAAATAGCATTGATTGTACACTTTCGATGAATTTATATTTTATTGATATGTGACAATAAAATTGATTTAAAAAAATAACAGATCACAGAGGACTGAGCTTGTAATTTTAAAAACTATAATTGAATATTTATGGAAATCCTACTTCTGTGTTAAATGTTCATGAGAGTTCATTGACGCACACAGGAGTGAATCTTGAACGGAGAGAGAAAAATGTGTACTACTTAAGATAGCATATTAATATTGCAGTGCACATGAGGAAAATTATTAGTAATAAACTTAGCTCAGCAGTCAACAAATGGGAGATTGATTCACTTAGGAAAAATATATCTAATGTGAATTTAAACATGAATTTAAATGAAATGTAAGTAAGATCCTCAAGGAAGCATGTGATAGACATGTGTGCTTTTTTTTTCTTTTCTTGTCTTTGTTTAATGTTACATTAAAAAAATATGAAGTCCCATATACCCCCCAACCCCCTCACTCCACTCCTCCCCCATAACAACAACCTCCTCCATCATCATGAGACGTTCATCGCACTTGGTGAATACATCTCTGAGCACCACTGTACCTCATGGTCAATGGTCCACACCAAAGCCCACAATCTCCCACAGTCCACCCAGTGGGCCCTCGGAGAACAAACAATGTCTGGTAACTGTCCCCACAGCATGACCCAGGACAACTCCAAGTCCCGAAAACCCCCCGAGATCGCATCTCTTCCTCGCACTCCCTACCCCCAGCAGCCACCATGGCCACTTTCTCTACACCAATGCCACATTTTCTTTGATTACTAATCATAATAGTTCATGAATAGAATATCAGTAAGTCCACTCTAATCCTTACTCTATTCCTCCACCCTGTGGCCATGGAATGGGTATGTCCAGTCAACATCTATATCAAGAGAGGGCTTAGATTCCACATGGATGCTGGATGCAATTCTTCTGCTTTCAGGTGTAGGCACTCTTGGCTCCCTGGTGTGGTGGTTGACCTTCTTCACCTCCATGTTAGCTGAGCGAGGTAAGTCCAATAAAAGAGAGTGTAGGAGTTACAAGTCTGTTGAGGCTCAGGGCCTGGCTATCACATGGTCAGTCCAGAGATTCAGGTCCCCTGGATATACACTAAACCCCAGTGCCAACTACAGATCCGATAAAAGTAACAGGAGAGGCTTGTGAACAAAGATCACATCTGAGTCCAGCTCCATCACACAGAAACTCAAACTCCAAAGTAGGGCCAACTGACATGGCACTGAAGTCCATCTACCATGTCCATAGAACCTGTGGGTCTCTGCAGCCCTCAGAAAAACCAATAGCTGAGCTCACATATACTTTATCTATCCCTGGGGCTGCACTGAGGTGTGCATAAGGGTGATCCATCTGATAACCTCCCAGCTCTTTTTGGAGACTCATAGCCATATAAACTCATTTGTCCTTTCCATTTCCCCCTTTTATTCAGGTCAGAAAGCATTTTTAACTCCTGGTATTACATGCAGATTGAGATATTCTGCTGATCTGAGTTGACCCTTTATTTAAGGTCATTTTCGAGTTACATCATCAGCTGGTACTTAGTAGTTATTCCTCGGTGCCAGGGAGGTTCATCCCTGGGAGTCATGTCCCATGCCTGGGAGGAAAGCAACACTTTTACATGCTGAATTTGGCTTCGAGACTGGACACATTTTAGCAACATGGAGGCTCTCAGGAGGTAACTCTTAGGCACCCTGCAGTTCTAGGCCTTGTTCTTATTTCAGGTTTCATAAGATTTGTTTCTTTTTATACATAACATTCGTTGCTTCTTTGAGATATGATTGGGGACATTTATGGTTCTTGGAGTTGTCCTAAAGCATATTGCATAGGCAGGTGCTGGACATTATGCATACTGCCATAACCCACTAATTGGACTGGGAGAGAGTGTAAACCAGAAATGTAAACTCCTTTCCATGCAATGCAGCAATGCTATGAAATGTATTCACCAAATGCAATGAATGTGCCACAATGATAAAAGAGATTGTTGATGTGGGGGGAGTAGGGTAAGGTGGGGTGTGTGTTATATGGGCACCTCATATACTTCTTTCTCTTTTATATTTATTTTTATTTATTAATGTTACATTAAAAATATAAGTGTTTCCCATATACCCCCACCCTCACCCTAAACCTCTGACATCAACAACCCCCCTCAACCACCACAGCACACTCATTGCATTTGGCAAACACACCCTGGAGCACCACCACGCCATGTGGATAACAGTCCACTTCGTAGTTTACACTCTTCCATAGTCTATCCAGTGTGTTGTAGCAGGATGTATAATGTCCAGCATCTGTTCCTGCAACATCATTCATGGTAACTCCAAGTCCTGAAAATGTCCCCTTATCACATGATTTCTTCCCTCAATGTGCTCCCAGCAACTACAGTGACCTCTTTCCCCAGATTGGTGCTATAATTTCTTCCATTACTGGTCACAATATTTCCATAGTAGAATATCATTAAGTCTCCTCTAATCCATATTTATTCCTCCATCCTGTGGACCCTGGGATGGTGATGTCCACTCTACATCTATATCAAGAGGGGGCTTAGATTCCACACGGATGTTGGATGCATTTTTCCTGCAGGCAGTTGTAAGCACTCTCAGTTCCCTGGTTTGGTGGTTGACCATCTTCACCTCCCTGTTAGCTGGCCTGTGTAAGTCCAGTGAACCTGAGGGTAGGATTTGCAAGACTGCAGAGGCTCAGGGCCCAGCTTGTACATGGACAGTCCAGAGATTCAAGTCTCCTGAGTATACACCAACCCTAGTGCCAACCACAGGTTACATAAAAGTGACAGAAGAGGCATGTGTAGAAAGGCAACATTTTTTGGGTTGCATGTTTATTCAAGAAATACAATTAAAAATACATTTTAAAAGGCATATACAAATCATGAACAGATATGATAAAGAAAAATAGAGAGCATGAAAACAATGAATATACTAGTCAAAATAAATTATCAAATTGAAATATGAAGAGCAAATTCTTTACTGGAGCTGAACATTCTCATCAGAAGTTTGACAATTGAGACATAATTCTGTGGAAATTATCAAGACATCACAATAAAGTGTGAAAGAGATGAATATTTTTAAGAAAATAAGACTGACAGAGTTTCTCTAGAGTAATTCCAGCACTAAAAATGTTTGAGACAGAAAAAGCAGCATGAATAACTGAAAATCCAAATTTGAAGAAATAATGTAAGAGAAATTTCCAAAACATGATAGGTTTTTTTTTGCATTTAAAAGATAGCCAATATATGATAGGTAGAGTGAATAAAAATCAAGCCACCCATAAATACATTGTGGTGAATTTGCAGGCTATGAAGGATTTATTAGTTTTTCCAGGAACCACAATGGTCAGATTACTGACAAAGTGCCAAATTATAACACAATAAAACAAGCAAGAAAATATTAGCATTGAATTCAGGATTTATTGAATTTCCAGAAACACTTATGAAGGTACTGTAGAAGAAAATAATCATGTGAAGGTGTTCATCTTAAATGTTAGAAGTAACACATTCCTGAGCTTGGTCACTTTTCTGGCAATAATCCTTTTTTCCCTTGAAATGGGGGTCAATTCAGCATCCTATTTTGCTTTACCTTAATTCTTTTCCCTTTCACCCCCCACTGGATCCCACATATGCTGCTTCAATATAGTTTGTTTTTGCTTTCTAGTTAAGATAAAACCCTGAAGTAGTTGCCAAACACCAGGCAGTTTTCCTCTATACAAGACTTCCAATAATTCTGATCAATTCTCTTTCCTTTTACCTTTTCTGCTAGGGTCTGTGATCATTCTGCTTTAAACCACATATGGTTACCAGATGAAGGTATGACTTAATCACTTCCAGAGATAATAATTGCCTCCTAGGCCAGCATTAAAAGACCTTCAAGATCTGGTCCAGCCTACTGCCTCTTTTCCCCCACATGGAACCCAAGTATTAATAGAAATGTTGTCACTACCCCTTGTACTTAAGCCAGGTCTAGATCCAAGCCTAGGCTTCATTTCCTACACACTCAACCTCATGTTAATATGGCCTGTGCATAAATTCAAACTTATTCTATATCCAAGTATGCCTAGTTCCCTGGAAAGTCAACTGAGAAGAATAAACTCTATAGGCTTTGGATATTCAGGGAGGTGTTACTTAAAGATTAACTGGAATGTGGAGGATTCATGCTAAAAGCTTGCCTGGAATGTAGAGAATATGTGTTAATTGAAGTTCACCTAGAGGATATAGCATATCTGATACACAGATAAAACACTTGAAGAAACTAACAAACATTCCTTTTGCATATAAGCACCATTTGACTCCCCACTCCTACAACCTCTGTATAAAAAGGACCCAAAATTCTTAGTCAGGTCTCAGTTTTTATTAGAACAAGAGTCTTCCAAATTTGGTAAGTTGTAATATATCTTTCTTCTCAGAATTATCACCTCCTGGACTTCAATATCATGGACATCTGACTTCCCTCTGCTACAACATCTCTGGGAGCTCATCTGGGATGGTCAGAGGCAGCAACAGTTGATTGCCCCTCCAGAACATCTCTAGGAAGTCTGGGAGGGCCCAGGTGAACCCTTGCCCTGGGTGCCCCTGACTCTCCTTTACTTTAGAAAGAGGTTGTGGACTCCACAAGAGCCCTCCTGCAGAACCGAGAGTCACTGGAGGGTTCAAGAGACCCTGAGAATGAATCAATGAGTGCTGCATGCCAGAAATGTAAGACACCCAGGGGCAAAACACAGGAAAAGCATAATTCTGAAAAAAATAGGAGGGGATCCTGATCAGCTCTTGAGAGGAGACCCCAGTACTCCTGGGGAAAAGAGAAGAAGCTGTCTTCTCTAGGGCCGAGAAAAGAAAAGGGGTGGTGTGTGTGTGTGTGATTGTGGAGACTGAGTGAGATGCAGAAACACACTTCTGCAGGGCCATCGCAGAGTCCTGATCCTTGGTTCTCTGATGAGCTCATCTGGTCAAGGGTGGTTTGGATAGCCTCCGTGCAAAGGGACCCTCTTCTGAGTTGGAGGTTTATACCGATTTGCTAAGGCTAAGAGGTGTCATAAACTCCTGAAAGGGAGGTGGTTGGAAATGGATGAAACTTAAGGCTGAGTGTGTGTTGTGCAGCATTGGCACAGGGTGGAAACATGGGAAACACACAAAGTAGGACCACATTAGGTTGTATGCTAAAAAACTTTCCCTGAGCATTCTGTAGAGATGTATTTATCATGAAGTTCCAGGCAGGAAAGTTTAAAATTCTGAATTAGAATGGCCAACTTTTGGCATGGGCTGGCCCCAGGAGGGCACCTTTGACCCCCAGATCATCCATAAAGTCCACAACATAGTAACCAGAAAACCAGGACACCTTGACCAATTCCCTTCCATTGATGCCTTGCAAGATGTTATAAGTCAAAATCCACCCTGATTAGGGAAAGTTACAACTAAAGAAACGAGAATTTGCCTAATACAAAATCCCAGGAGAGCTGTTCCAGGAACCAGGCCAAACAAGCACTGTATAAAGTGTCCAGAGGAAGTGAGCTCCAAATGCAGTGCCAACCCACCCATTCTAGAAGGGCCAAATGAAAATTACCTCCTACCACCCTATGCAATTGCTCCTACAGTGGTCGTGCTAAGGAACGGTGATGAGCCAATTTCCCTAAGCAGCACTCCCCTGTTGTCATCTGTGCTGGGAAGTGCACCACCCACACCATCCCCACAGCTGTCTTTACCACCATCCACACCAGGGATTGCACCTGCACCATCCCCACAGCTGCCTCTATTGCAATCTGCACCAGGAAGTCCACCCACACCGTCCCCTCAGCTCTCTTTGTCACCATGTGCACTGAGAAATGCAGCAAAGCCACCCACACAGCCATTTGCCCCTAGCAGCCCAGTGCTGACCATCAATGAAGAAGGAATCCCTGAAAACAAAAACTCATATCATGGCGAGCCTCAGAGGCAGGGGGAGCAGGGAGAAGGGCATCCCTACTCTGAAGCCCAAGCTCAAATTTATTATGATGGAGATGGCCAGATTCAAGGGGAAAACATACATATGTGTACAGCCCTTTACTACAATGGACTAATTTAACTGGAAAAGCCATACCCCACCATACTTGGAGAAGCCTCAGTTCAGGGCTGACCTCTTCCAGTCCATCAAACCCACCAGTGCTGATTGTAAACAACTCGTTATGACCTTACTTAACTTTTAAGAAAGAATGGGGGCCACACAAGGGGCTATAACTTGCCTCAAAGAGCACCCACCTGGGGAAACCTTGGGCAGTGACCAAAATGCCCACACCCAGTTCCCAGACAAGGACCACCAATGGGATCCCAGTAACATGACTCGGTTCAACTGACCAGAAACTTTCCATAGGGCCATAGTTGAAGGTTTCAGAGCTGGGAGCCAAAAAGCAGTAAACATGGCAAAAACCACACAAGTCCTACAAACTCTCAATGAAAGTCTGGCTCAATTCTATGAGAGACTGTGGTAGGCATTTTGTGTATACACATCTTTAATCAAGATTCTCCCAAAAGCTAAACAATGGTCAATGCAGCATTTGTTGCCAAATCACAGGCTGACATCTCAGAAAACTACAAAAGTTGGATGGCTTCACTGGAATGAATATTTCTCAGTTCTTGGAGATAGCCACCAAGGTTTACATCAACCGCGATATAAAGACAAGGAGGGAAGGGAACCAGAAGATGAAAAAAAGTAGACATTCTCCCAGCAACAATCATTAAAAGAAGCAATCCTGTGTCAAGGGAAGTAAACTGGGAAACCCCTGCCCCAAGAAGAGAGAGGGGCCCACCCCTAGGGTGAAATCAGTGTACATATTGTGGGGAGGAGGAATACTTGAAGAAGGAATGTACCAGCAGGCCACTCTACCCCATTACTGGAAAAAAAAGCAACCAAAACATTAGCCAGGAGAGCTAGTCGAGTGTCAAAAACTAAACACTGAGTTAGCAGAAATTCAGTAGGAAGACCTGCAGATCACTTCATTGGACTTATAGGAATAGAAGACACTGATTGTGATTATTAGGACAAACCAGGTTCCTATTTTCTCTGCCCCACAGAGCCTATGGTTGGAGTCCAAATTGGGGTTTCTCCATACATATGATAGTCAACCCTGGGACTAAGCTCTCTGTAATGACCAAACCAGTCATTACAAAAATATAAAAAAGACAAGCCACTATCGTAGGGGCAACTGGTTAGAGTCCCCAGTGGCCATTTCTCCATACCAGGACCTGTAACATTGGAGGTTAGGACGTCATTCATGAATTCTTATATCTCCCAGAGTGCCCCCTCCTGGATTGAGACTTGCTGTCTAAACTACAGGCTCAAATTATCTTTAATGCCACGGGGCAATCCACAGTAACACTGAGCCACCAAACCCTCCAAAAATAGAGCTAACCCTCCCTCTGCAGGAGGAATGGAGACTGTTTGGCCTCAGGGAAACTTGCCAATCTGTGGCCACACAGCTCCCCTTCAAAGATGTGCCCAAAATATGGGCAGATGGGCAACCCAAATTGGATGGTACATGACATTCTTCCAAGTATTATTGAAACAAAGCGAACACCCAGCCAAGTTAGCATAAAGCAATATCCAGTTTCACCTGAAGGGCAAGAAAAAGTCTGGCTACATATTTAGAGATTGCTAAATGAAGGCATACTAAAGCCATGCCAATCTCCATGGAATACTCCACTCTTCCCCGTTAAAAAGGCTAATGGGGATTACTGCCCAGTCCAGGACTTGCAAGCAGTCAGCTCAGCAGTAATAACTCTATATCTTGCAGTCCCTAATCTGCACACCCTCCTCAGATTGATATGCACATTGGTAATGTACTTTTCATGACTGGGTCATGAAGATGCCTTCTTCTGCATTCAGATAGCACTCCAGAGTCAAATGATTTTCACCTTTACCTGGGACAATCTGACCTCCAGTGAAAAGCAGCAGCTAAGTTGGACACAACTCCCTCAGGGATTTAAAAATGCACCCACTATTTTTGGACAAGCACTGGCCAGTGATTTCAAATCCTTTAAACCAGAAGCCATAACTGTTTTCTCCTCCAATGTGTAGATGACCTCATCCTTGGAAGTGCCAACTACCAAGGCTGTGCTGTTGGAACCCATGTCTTTTTAAAACATCTGCAACAAAAGGCCTATCAGGTGTCTAAGAAAAAAGCCCAAAACTGCCTACATCAGGTCAAATATCTAGATTATAAAAGAGTGCAGGGGCTCCATGAATGGAGACTTGAAAGAAAGGAATCAATCTGTTGCTTCCCTGAACCCAACAACAACCAAAATTGTAAGAATTCCTTGGAGAAGCTGGATTCTGCCACATTTGGACCCCCAATTTGGGGCTCCTCACATGCCCTTTATAGGAAGCCACAAAGGGGGGAGATCATGACCCCTGCTCTCGGAAATCCCACAGAGGGATGTTTTCAATACTCTTAAACAAGCTTTGATGGAAGCACCGAGCTTTGGAATTCCAGATCTCAGAAAACCTTTCTACATATATGTTCATAATCAGCAAAGTATTGCACTAGTACTCACTCAATACTCGGGTTCCTGGCAAAGACCTGTAGGTTATCTATCCAAACAACTGGACACTGGAGCCCAAGGATGGCCCTCATGCCTGCAAGCTTAGCAGCTGCAGCAATACTAACACTAGAAGTCATAAAATTAACTCTTGGGCAACCTATATTTTTTTTTAGGTTCCACATACAGTAATCACAATCTAATAAGCCAAAGGAACACACTGGCTGACTAACAGTGGCGTGATTTAATATCAAACCCTATTTTGTGAAAATCTATCCATCCAAATGGAACTTGTAAAAACCCTGAACCCTGCTATTCTGCTACACATCAATCCAGGAATTCCAATCGAAAACTCTCTGCAAACATTGCAAGAAGTTCATTTCAGCCAGCTGGACATCCAAGACCTGCCACTACCAAATCCCAACATGGAGTTCTGCATGGATGGGAGTAGCTTTATTTGGGCAGTTATGAGCAAGCGGGATATGCTGTAATAGCACCCGAGACCACAGTAGAGGCCCAGCTCCTCCCGGGTAACACATCAGTACAAAAAGCCAAAATAATTGCCCTTACCTGAGCCCTACAACTTCTGGCTGTGGCCAAGGTTAGCATCTATGCAGATTCCAAATATGCCTTCCTTACACTGCTTGTACATGGAGCCTGATATAAACAATAAATCCTCACTAACTCAGGAGGAAAGAGCATTAAATATGGCACACAGATTCTGAAATTACTAGAAGCAGTTTGGAAACTATCAAAGTGGCTGTGCTGCACTGTAAGGGACACCAGACAAGCCAAAGCCCCCTTGTTCAAGGAAGTCAGAGGGCAGATGGTGAAACAGAAAGAGTGGCATGGGAAGGATGATCCCTTCCGAAAACCTGGCCACTGCCCTCATTCCTCAACTTCTTAATTATCAGAAACTCCATTATACACTGCTTGCTCTTGTCCTGCAGCCTCTGAATCACCAGGAACTGCAATAAACTCAAGCTGAGAGAGAGTGAATACTCTCTGAAAGTGGGACAGAAGGAACAAATGGGTGGTGGACATTGCCCAATCACAGAATAGCCATGCCTAAATATTAACCATGACTGTAGTTCAAGACTACCATGAAAAAAAACACTTGGGAAAAACCCATCTTAAATAATTGTTAGAAAGATTCTTCTACATCCCAAACCTAGCCACCAACACCCATGCTGTATGCCAGTGGTGTATGACATGTGCAGAAAATAACCCCTGCCAGGGACTCACAGGAGACCCAGTAGCCCAAAGAATCAGCACTATGCCTCTCAAAGATCTAGTAGTTGATTTCACTGAAATGCCATGATCTGGAAGCTATAAATATCTCCTAGTCCTCGTTTTTGCCTTCTCTGGCTGGGTGGAACCCTTCCCTACTCAAACAGAAAAAGCTGAAGAAGTAGCCAAAGTTATCCTCAAGGAAATCATTCCTTGATATGGGCTAACCCTCTCAACTGGCTCTAACAACAGACCCGCCTTCATCTCTGAAATCACTCAAAAGATTGCCAAAGCACTGCACATTCTATGGAAACTGCACACTGCTTACAGTCCTCACAACTTAGGGAAAGTAGAGCAAATGAACTGTACAATAAATGCTTATATTGCCAAGATTTGCCAAGAAACTGGGCTAACATGGGTGCAAGTACCATGGAGTGCTCTCCTTCAAGTTCGGGCCAGCCCAAGCCAAAAGCTAACCTAACCCCTTATGAAATCCTCTTTGGGAGCCCCCTGCCCATTAATCCAAAATATAAAACGGGCTCTCAGAGAAAGAGAAAACTTATCAATAGCTCAGAAAATGATCAGTTTAGGATAAACCCTACAAAACCTGCATCACTGGGTCCAAGAAAAGGCCCCCATTAGCTAAAGCAGCTCCATACACCTGTACAAGCTGGGAGATGCATTCTGGGTTAAAGACTGGAAATCAGCTCCACTAACCCCTCAATGGTGAGGGCACTATCTTGTCATTTTATCCACCCACAGTGCATTTAAGGTAGCTGGAATCACGCATGAATACACCATAGCCAGGTCAAGCAAGCTGCCCCAGAGTCCTGGACCTGTATTCCAGATACCCACAATTCAACCAATCTCATCTTGTGAAAGAACAAAACACCAATCCCTGCTCCAGTCACACCCCGATGAAGATTGAGGATGGAACACTAAGACCTGCTCCAGGCACACCCTGGAAACTGACTGGGACACATATGGCTGAAGGTTGAGGATGGAACACTGAGCTCTTCTCCAATCACACCCCAGAATCTGGTTGGTCTACACAAAGCTGAAGAATAAGAATCCAGTTTAATGCCAGTTACAATGACCCTTTGGTTAATTTTCCTACTCCTTGCCCTGACCCTCCCCTGGTCCCAGGTAGGCACCACAGGGTGTAAGCCATATATCCAAGAAGTGCGAATGGGGTCCCATATCAATATTACATTAATATATCATACCCATTACACATGCAAGGACCTTTTAACCCTCTGCCAGTTTCAGGAAATCTCCTGTAGTGTCTGTAACATATCTTGCCAATAAACCTGCTGTGACCCCAAGCTCGCAACAGGCTCCCATAAATGGGTAATAAGAGTGTGTAATCAAAACAGAGAGCTACTTAACTCCATCCTTGTCACTAGCAGGAACCAAAGAATGTCCCTCCTATTTGATGCATGTCGAGTTACGAACTCAAGGATACCATGGAACTCAAATGTGGAGGGTTCAGCTGGGAGCAGAAATATGCTCATTACAATAAGTATATGCATATTCCAGAAATGAAAAGTATAGCTGAGAGGGGTCTTCTGGTGCAAATATATAGGTGCATACTACTGACCCTACTGGTCCTGTGTCACCTGGGCCACCTAGAAAAAAGACAGCCATCCTCACCAAAGACATGGCCCCAGCTAATTGTCCACACGATCAGTGTAACCCCTTAAACCTCACCATCCTTAACCCTGAATCCCGGCAGACTCAGGCATTCCAAATGGGCCTTCACATTAATGGAAGAGAAATAGACCCGGGAGCCTATAACTGGGTTGGGTATTGGGAACACCCACTCATAATTAAAACCCACTCTGTGTTCCACTCCTTCTATGAAGAAATGAAAAAGCCCTTTTCCATTCCACAAGCAGTAAAAGAAACTTCTTCAAAAACTATCTGAAATAGTAAGGGCAGCCTTAAATGTCTCCTCATATTATGTATGTGGAGGTACTAATAAGGGAGATAAACGGCCCTGGGAAACTAGAGAATACAATTACAGCAAACCATATAAGGAAACTGTTCTCCTGGCCATTCCTGGAGACAGTATTGGGACCTTGTGCAATTCTGTCAAAGGACAATATTGTGCTTCAAGGACTTGCCTAAACTCCTCTATATCTGTTGGAAACCTAACATGTACGGGGGAAATTCCAAAGTAGACCAATACAATGGAGCCTTGGGGAACACAGAATTAATCTGACCTCATTCTCATAAATTATACTATCCCCAAATTAATCACAGTGTGGAACTCCACTGCAAAGGTCCCCTTTACTTATTCAAATTGTCTGTATTGGATTTTTGGAAAAGTCACATTCTGAGAACTTCCCCAAAACAGATGTGGAACTTGTATATTCAGTACAATAAAACCCTTGTTTTTCCTCATTCCCTTAGCAGAAGGAAAAGAACTAAACCAGTCAGTATATCAAAACATAAGAGAAAAAAGGGCTATTGTTAACTGGGGAGGTGAATAATGGGCCCCTGAGTGTACATTCCAGTACTATGGGCCAGCAAGCTAGGCAGAGAATGGCATGTGGGGATATTGAACCCCTGTCTATTTGCTAAACTGAATCATCTGCTTACAAGCCATGTTAAAAATAATAACTAATGAAACTTCCAATGCTCTAAACTTACTAGTCCAACAGCAAATTAAATTCAGAAACTCTATCTATCAAAATTGTCTCACCCTAGACTATCTCCTGGCAGCTGAAGGGGGAGTTTGTGGAAAATTCAATCTCTCTAACTGCTGCCTTGAACTAGACAGCACTGGAAAAGTTATGAATGAAATTACAAGCAAAATGGTAAAAAATTGTGCATGTTTCAGTGCAGATCTGGAGTGACTGGAATTTAAGTAATACCTTTGGAAGCTGGCAGTCAGTTGCAAACAATTCCGAGCTTCTACTGGGAATAATTGCCTTCCTTTTTTGCCTCTTTCCTTTCATCATAAGCAGAATATGCACCCTAATAAATGATATAGTAAAAACTCGAAGAGCTGCCCATCTCATGGCTCTATATACATACCAGTCGGTCAAGAGAGACTCTGACAATAGTGATGCCAAAGCTTAATAAACTTAAGCAGTAATCAAAATGGGGGAGTAATACAGCCTGTGAATAATTTAAATCTTATTCTGTATCCAAGTATGCCTAGTTCCCTGGAAAGCCAATTGAGAAGTATAAACTCCATAGGTTTTGGATATTCAGGGAGGTGTTAATTAAAGCTTACCTGGAATGTGGTGGGTTCATGCTAAGATCTTCACTGGGATGTGGAAGGTTCATGCTAAAAGCTTACCTGGAATGTGGGGGGTTCATATTAAAAGCTTACCTGGAATGTGGGGGTTCATGTAAAAAGCTTACCTGGAATTGGGGGGTTCATGTTAAAAGCTTACCTGGAATTGGGGGGTTCATGTTAAAAGCTTACCTGGAATGGGGGGGGGGGTTTCATGTTAAAAGTTTACCTGGAATGGGGGGGGTTCATGTTAAAAGCTTACCTGGAATATGGGGGATACGTGTTAATTCAAGCTGACCTGGAGACTATAACCTACCCTATACTCAGATAAAACACTTGAAGAAACTAACAAAAAGTGCATTTGCATATATGCACCATTTGACTCCCCACACCTACATCCTCTATATAAAAGGGACCCACAAATCATATTCAGGTCTCAGTTTTTATTAGGACAAGAGTCCACCAAGTCTGGCCAGTTGTAATAAATCTTCCTTCACAGAATTCTCATGTGCTGGCCTTCAATACCGCATACACCTGACTTCTCTCTGCTACAACATCTCATCTAATTTCTTATTGATTCAGCAATCATTTATACATTTCTTTCCATAGCCTGACTTCTTTTTATGTTCCACTTAATCTACTCTTGTTTTTTCTCCATCATCACACAAAATCTAGAATAATCTTTCTGAAATGTGAATTACATCAAATGGTTCTCCTACTAAATAAATTTCAGTGCCTCCCTATTTCTCTTGGTTAAATTTAATAATCATCAAGACCCTGCCGATCAATGCAATCTTGATTAAATCCATCTCCCACCTCATTACTGCATTTCCAATTGATGGGTCCTATTTAAGTTTTCCATTCACAAGACATTTCCCAATAAGATTTTTTGTATATGCTTCCCATCACCATTAAGTATTTTTTTCCCTTCTCACCTAGGTAATTCATGGCAAGCCTTTGTATCCAAGATTAAATTTTCCACAGTCTTTATATGACTCATTAAAAGAGCAGTTAGCTACTATTATTCTCTTTTACGGAAATTATTGTGTGACATATTCTGCCTTACATTTAGAAGATGCAATATAGGAAAATCATCAGTAGAGTGAAAGGAAACTACTGACTCAAATCAATCCCAATAAATACTTTTATTATTTTTCAGAAATGGAAAGATGATCTTCAATTTCATATGGAATTCAAATATTCTCTAATTGCTAAAGCAATCTTAAACAGGAATAATAAACTTGGATGACACACAATTCCTAATTTGAAAATATTTTACGAAATTATACTATTCAAAACAACTTAGAACTGGCAGAAGGATAGATATATAGATTAATGAGAGTTCAGAAATAAAGCCATGCACCCATTGCCAGTTGGATTTTTAAAAAGGTGCCAATACCATCCAGTTTGGAGTGTATGATCTTTTAAAAAAATGGGAATATGACAATGGGATATCCTTTTGCAAAAGTTGTTGAGAGTTCAATTGGGATTGAGTTGAATCTGGAAATAGATTGGAGTAAAATTTCCATTTAACAATAATTAGTTTTCCACCCCAAGAATATGGAATATCTTTCCACGCATTCTGTTCTTCTTTAACCTCTTTCAACATTTTGTTTTTTTTTTTGTGTGTGTAATGTCCTTTACATCTGCTTCAAATTTATTCCTAGAGATTTCATTCTTATAGTTGCTGTTGGAAATGTAAGGCTTTCCTTTATTTCCTTTCAGGTGTTTGATTATTAGTTTATAAAACAATACTGATTTTTAAGTGTCAAAATTGGAGTACACCGTTTTGCTAAATTCCTGTCTTTTGTGTAGTTATGGTGGAGTTTTCATGATTTTCACCGTAAAGGATTGTATTATCTGCAAATAAGAAAAGGTATAGACTTCCGGCAAGATGGTGGCTGAGTGAGCTTGCCTTGCCGTCTCTCCTGGGAAGAGGCAGCTGGGCACCGCTGGAGGTTCTCTGGGACCAGGCTTTTTCAGGATTTTTTCAGGGCAGGAAGTGTCTGGACATCGATTTGGTGGGAAGGTAACGGAAAGGACTGGTCTATAAGATATAAATTGGGACTTTTCAGGAGGGGGAGGCAAGATGGCGGCTGAGTGAACTTCCCGGTTACTAGCTTCTGGGGGGAATTGGCTGGGAGGTGTCGGAGACTCTTTGGGACCGGCTGTTTCGGGATTTTTCCTGGTCCGGAGGTGTCTGGACATCGATTTGGAGGGAAGGTAACAGAGAGGATCCATCTGTGAAATATACACGGAGATCCCAGCTACATGTGGAGGATTCCCTCCTTGGGTAGGTGGAGCCGAGGCAGCTAGCACCGCGCGGAGCCCCGGTGGGCGGTGGCCAGGGTAGCCGAGTCCGGCCGAGCCCGCCTGAGCCATGGCGGGTGGAGGGGCGGACCCCGGCTGAGCTCGGCCGAGCCCAGCCGCGCCGCGCCGGGCGGCGAGCGGGAGAGCCGAGCCGCACTGCACTGCGCCGGGCGGCGGGCGGGAAACCCGAGCCCAGCCGAGCCCAGCCGAGCCCAGCCGAGCCGCGGTGGGCGGCGGGCAGGGAGCCGGAGCCCAGCTGAGCCCAGCCGAGCCTGGCGGCGGGGTTTCTGTTCTTTGGGTTTTTTTTTTTTTATTTATTTTTGTTGTTGTTGTTCTTGTTGTTCTTTTTTTTTTCTTCAATCCTCTCTTTCTTGTCCCCAATATTCTTCTTATACTATTTTACCTTAACAATACAATAGGTCCTACAGGAAATACCTCACATTTGCTGGGTTTCCTCACCCTCCACTGCCTCATTTCTCTGTGAATAGATTTAGCCTATCTACACTATCCCCTTTCCCCTACAACTTGACATCCTCGACCATCTGCTATCTCTCCTATATTCCATCTCCCTTTCTTTGATCCACAAAATGTCTAACTCTTAATTTCTAATACCTTTGTTTAGTTTTCCATCTGGTATTCGTCCCTGAAACTATTACCTTTCTTTTCTCTTTCCCTCTCTCACGAAAACAATAGCCTCTTAGTACGTACCACATTCCTCCCATATTCAGTCATCTACCTCATTATAGGTACTTTCCTACTACTATAACTCTACACAATTTACATGATCTAACCTCCATCCTCCCAGAACTCATATTGTTGCTTTGTAAACATATATCACCAATACTACTTCACACTTTTCCTTCCTTACACAATTGACTTTCCCCAGCACTAATACTTTCCTTTAAAGTGAGCTTAACTAGCAATAAGAAATTGGAATAAGAAGAACAAAGTGACAAAGAGAAGATATAACACTTACGCAAAAACAACAGCTAATTAATCTCCAAGACTAGACAAAGAAGCTAAGGAACTGATTAAACCCGTCAAGAAAAAATGTTGACAAGACAGCAACAAAAATCTACAAACCAAACCAGTAATCAGGAAAACATGGCTGAATCCAATCAACAAACTGAAAATCAGGAAGGGGGGCAGGGACTTCGCACAAGCAAAGAAAGATCTCAGAACATTTATCACTGACAAATTTGATGAAGTAATGAAAGAGGTTAACAGCGTGAAGACAACACTTGGAGGGGAAATTGCAGACATGCGCAAAAGAAATAACAGATATGATGGAAATGAACACCACAATTCAAGAAATCAAAAATACACTTGCAGCAAATATCAGCAGACTAGAAGAGGCAGAGCAGAGAATTAGTGATGTGGAAGACAGTGCATTGGAAATCAAACAGATAGTAGAAGTGGTCAATAAAAAGGTAGAAAAAATCCAGATAGGACTTAGGGACCTGAATGATAACGCAAAACGCTCAAACATACGTATTATAGGCATTCCAGAAGGAGAAGAGAAGGGAAAGGGGTCAGAAGGAGTGTTGCAGGAAATAATGACTGAAAACTTCCCAAATCTACTGAAAGAGACAGATGTACATATCCAAGAAGCACAGCGCACTCCACTGGTCATAAACCCCAACAGGCCCACCCCAAGACATATACTTGTCAAATTATCCAATGCTCAAGACAAAGAAAAAATTCTAAAAGCAGCAAGAGAAAAGAAAACCATCACATACAAGGGAAACTCCATAAGATTAAGTGCTGATTTCTCATCTGAAACGATGGAGGCAAGAAGGCAGTGGTATGCTATAGTCAAGGTACTAAAGGAAAAAAATTTCCAACCAAGAATACTCTATCCAGCTAAACTAGCATTCAAACATGATGGAGAGTTCAAAATATTCACAGATAAACAGAAACTGAAAGAGTATATCAACAAGAAACCTCCCCTTCAAGAAATTCTTAAGGGAATTCTGCAGGAAGAAAGGAAAAAACAGGACAGTCAGAGATGGAGGAGAGTGTAAAAGCAACAAGAAAGACAAAAATAGAAGGGGAAAATAAAATAATACAAACAAAATATAACAAACACAATTCCAACCAAAATATGGCTACCATAAATAACTCTCTAAACGTAATAACACTGAATGTCAATGGATTAAACTCACCTATCAAAAGATTCAGACTGGGACACTGGATAAGGAAATACGACCCATCTATATGCTGCCTACAAGAGACACATCTTAGACCCAGAGTCTCATGGAGGTTGAAAGTGAATGGCTGGAAAACAATCATACAAGCAAACAACAACCAAAAAAAAGGCAGGAGTAGCTATATTAATATCAGACAAAATAGACTTTAAATGCGAAACAATTGTGAGAGACAAAGAAGGATACTATATTTCAGTGAAAGGGACAATCTGTCAAGAAGTTCGAACAATCATAAATATTTATGCTCCTAACAAGGGCGCCTCTAAATATGTGAGGCAAACGCTGGAAAAACTAAGTGAAAGAATAGATGCATCTACAATTATAGTGGGGGATTTTAATACACCACTATCAACTCTGGACAGAACATCTCAAAAGAGAATCACTAAAGAAACAAAACATTTGAACAGTATATTAGAAGAGCTGGATCTAATAGACATATATAGATCATTACACCCAAACACAGCAGGATATACATTTTTCTCAAACGCACATGGAACATTCTCCAAGATTGACCATATGCTAGGCCACAAAGAAAGGCTTAATGAATTCAGAAAGATCGAAATCATACAAAACAATATCTCTGACCACAGTGGAGTCAAGCTGGAAATTTGCAAGGGACAGAGACCCAGACTTCACACGACAATTTGGAAATTAAACAGCACACTCTTAGAAAAACAGTGGGTCAAAGAGGAAATCTCAAAAGAAATCAATGACTACCTTGAAACAAATGATAATGATAACACAACATACCAAAATTTATGGGATGCAGCAAAAGCGGTACTGAGAGGGAAATTTATAGCCATAAATTCATATATCAAAAAAGAAGAAAGAGCAGAAATTGAAGAATTAACTGCACATTTGAAGGAATTAGAAAAACAACAACAAAGTAACCCAACAGGAAGAAGAAGGAAGGAAATAACAAAGATAAGAGCAGAACTAAATGAAATAGAAAATAAGAAAGCACTTGAAAAAATAAACAAGACCAAGAGCTGGTTTTTTGAGAAGATCAACAAAATTGACAAACCTTTGGCGAGACTAACAAAGAAAAAAAGAGAAAAGATGCAAATACACAAAATAAGAAATGAGAAAAGTGATATCACCACTGACCCCACAGAAATAAAGACTATCATAAGAGGATACTTTGAAAAACTATATTCCAACAAAAATGACAATTTAGAAGAAATGGACAAATTCCTAGGAATACATAAGCAGCCCATACTGACGAAAGAAGAAATTGATGATCTTAACAAACCAATCACAAGCAAAGAGATAGAATCAGTTATTAAAAATCTCCCAACTAAGAAGAGCCCAGGGCCAGATGGCTTCACAGGTGAATTCTACAAAACATTCCGGAAAGAACTAACACCAATCCTGTTGAAACTATTCCAAAAAATCGAAACAGAAGGAACACTGCCTAATTCCTTCTATGATGCCAACATTACCCTAGTACCAAAGCCAAACAAAGACACCACAAGAAAGGAAAATTACAGACCAATTTCTCTAATGAACCTAGACGCAAAAATACTTAACAAAATACTTGCTAATCGTATTCAACAACACATTAAACGAATTATACACCATGACCAAGTGGGATTTATTCCAGGTATGCAAGGATGGTTCAACATAAGAAAATCAATCAATGTAATACACCATATAAACAGATTGAGAGAAAAAAACCACATGATTATATCTATAGATGCAGAAAAGGCATTTGACAAAATACAGCACCCCTTCCTGATAAAAACACTCCAAAAGATCGGAATACAAGGAAACTTTTTGAACATGATAAAGAGTATATATGAAAAACCTAAAGCCAACATTGTTTACAATGGCGAAATCCTGAAATCCTTCCCTCTAAAATCAGGAACAAGACAAGGATGCCCATTGTCTCCGCTCCTATTTAACATTGTCTTGGAAGTACTGGCTCGAGCACTGAGACAAGAACCAGATATAAAAGGCATTCAAATTGGAAGGGAAGAAGTCAAAATTTCATTATTTGCAGATGACATGATCCTATATATAGAAAACCCTGAGAGATCTACAACAAAGCTCCTAGAACTCATAAATGAGTTTTGCAAAGTCGCAGGTTATAAGATCAATGCGCAAAAATCAGTAGCATTTCTATACACCAATAATGAGCAAGATCAGGAGGAAATCAAGAAACAAATACCATTCACAATAGTAAATAAAAAAATCAAATACTTAGGAATAAATTTAACTAAAGAGGTAAAAACTTATACATCGAGAACTATACAAGATTGTTCAAGGAAATCAAAGAAGACCTAAATAAATGGAAGAATATTCCCTGTTCATGGATAGGAAGACTGAATATTATTAAGATGTCATTCCTACCAAAACTGATCTACACATTCAATGCAATCCCAATAAAAATCAAAGCAGCCTTCTTTAAGGAACTAGAAAAACTAACTATGAAATTTATTTGGAATAAAAAGAGACCCCGAATAGCCAAAGACATATTGAAAAAGAAAAACAAAATAGGAGGAATCACACTTCCTGACTTCAAAACATACTACAAAGCTACAGTAGTGAAAACAGCATGGTACTGGCATAAGGAGAGACACACAGACCAATGGAATCGAATTGAAAGTTCAGATATAGAACCTCATGTATACAGCCATATAATATTCGATAAAGCCACCAAACCCTCTCAACTGGGAGAGAATGGCCTATTCAACAAATGGTGCCTGGAGAACTGGATAGCTATATGTAGAAGAATGAAAGAGGATTACCATCTCACACCTTATACAAAGATCAACTCAAGATGGATCAAAGACCTAAATATAAGAGCCAAGACCATAAAGACCTTAGAAAGCAGTGTAGGGAAACATCTACAGGACCTTGTAATAGGAAATGGCTTCATGAATATCACACCAAAAGCACGAGCAGCAAAAGAACAAATAGATAAATGGGACTACCTCAAAATTAAAGCCTTCTGCACCTCAAAGGAGTTTGTCAAGAAAGTAAAAAGGGAACCCACACAATGGGAGAAAATATTTGGCAACCATATATCTGATAAGAGACTTATAACTTGCATATATAAAGAACTCATAGATCTCGAAAACAAAAAGATAAACAACCCATTTAAAAAATGGGAAAAAGATTTAAACAGACACTTCTCCAAAGAAGAAATACAAATGGCTAAAAAGCACATGAAAAAATGCTCCAAATCCCTAGCTATCAGGGAAATTCAAATCAAAACTACAATGAGATACCATCTTTCTCCCATAAGATTGGCAGCCATGAAAAAACAGTAGAATACAAAGGCTGGAGAGGATGTGAAGAAAGGGGAACACTCATCCATTGCTGGTGGGAATGCAGAAGGATCCAACCATTCTGGAGGACAGTTTGGCAGTTTCTCAAAAAATTATCCATAGATTTGCCATATGACCCAGCAATACCACTGCTGGGTATATACCCATCAGATCTGAAAACAAGGACACAAACCGATATATGTACACCAATGTTCATAGCAGCATTGTTCACCATCGCCAAAAGTTGGAATCAATCCAAAAGTCCATCAACAGATGAGTGGATCAATAAAATGTGGTATATACACACAATGGAATACTACTCAGCTGTAAGAACCAATACACTACAATCGCACGTGATAACATGGATGAACCTTGAGAATCTTATGTTGAGTGAAGCAACCCAGGCATTGAAGGACAAATACTATATGACCTCAATGATATGAAATAAGTTAACTGCCTCAGAGAGCTAGAGTCTGGAAAAGTGGCTTACTGGAAATCGGGGGGTGGAGGAAGGCTGTGAGTTAATGTCTGTAGGGGTGGAATCTGTGATGAGCTGGGGGTAAGTATGAGCACAAAGAAGGGACAAAATGGGGGCAAGGGGTCACCTTCGGGTGGGGTTTTATGGGTTTGAGGGGGGCTGGGGATGGGAAGAGGGGTAATATGGTCCAAGAAATAGGTGGGAGGGAGGGACAACATACAAACATGGGAGAGTGCCAGAAGTTCATTGAGAACTAAATGTTGAGTAAAACGTATCAAAGTATAAGTAGGAGGGTTACCTGGTTAGGACACTCAGGGGGTATGGTCTGATGCGGGACGGACTCCGGAGGGAATAGCTGAAGGCTCATTTTGCCAAGCTGGGTTCTACCATTGGGTGGGGTGGACCCATATCCTGGGGAAGACTAATGCCGTCGAATAGAGAGAACTGTATCTCTCGTGAGAAAGGACGGCTCCCAGGGCATTAGATTGGCAGGCGTTGTGGGCCCTAAGGGGAGGGGAAAATGGACGTGCAATGGATGGAACAAAGGTAAATAAGGGGGCAAAAGAGGATTTATGTGAGAGTACACGAGGATGAATATAAAACAGCTAATATTCCACCAAAAACATATAGAGGACGACAGACTAATAATGAAAACCGTAAGACAAAACATAGGGTAACTAAAAAATTTAGAAAACTGTACAACCTAAAGTATGGACCACATAGTAAGCACAAATGTTACCTTGTTTGAAAACTATAGTTTCGGAATCTGTACATCAGTTTCAGGAAATATGATATGAATAAGTTAAAAGATTATTGCTGTGGAAGGGAAAAGGTTTTATGGTGGATCTGGGGAAATACTGTATATTGTATATATGAATTTTGGTGATCTAAGACTCTTCTGAAGCTGACATTATGTTGGGATTCACTTTACGGGAAGTTTTGGATCACAGAGCGGTTCAACAATGGCAGCGGAGGAATACTGATATGGGATGTTATTGACAGGATATATATGGTTGACAGGGAGTTATACAGGGCATATGCCCAGGGTATATGGTAATGTCTATATATACTCATAGTGGAAACAATTAAAAACAACAGCTGGGGGGGTACTGGGCTCCTGGCCGGGGGGTCACTGTTGTGGGCCCTGGGAGAGCAGCGGCAATCCTCCAGGTGCAATGGCAAGAACCAGGAAGGAAGGAGGGCCCAACAGTGGGCTCTTGATACTAATGGCTACACTTTTGAGCCTATGCACCTGCAATAAGAACAAGGCCTAGAGTAGCATTGTGCCTGGGGGTTTCCTCCTGACAGCCTTCATGTTACTCAAATGTGGCCACTCTCACAGCCAAACTCAGCGTGTAGATGTGATGCATTCCCCCCAGCGTGGGACACGACACCCGGAGATGAGCCTCCCTGGCACCGAGGGATCACTACCACATACCAGCTGAAGAAGCAACTAGAAAATGACCTTGAATTAAAGATTCAATGCAGAACAGCAGAATATACCTGTCTACATATAATAACATGACTTCGGGAAGCGGTTTGACCTAATGTAAGGGGGAAATGGAAAGGAGAAATGAGATTATAAGGCTGTGAGTCCCTAAGAAAGAATCTGGAGGTTGTCAGAAGGAATACCCCTATGTACAACTGAACAGAGTCTAAGAGACAGATAAGGTAGATACAACCCCAGGTATTGGTTCTTTTGAGGGATAAAGAGACCCACGGGTTCTATGGTCATGGCAGAAGGGGTTCACTGCCATGACAGATGGCCCTTCTTTGGAGCTGGTGTTTCTGCATGATGGAAATGGACTCAGAGGGGATCTCTTTTCACAAGACTTGCATGCTACTTTATTGGAATTGTAGTTGGTGCTGGGTTTAAGATATATGTAGGGGATTTGAATCTCTGGACTGATAATATGACACCCAGGCCCAGAGCCTCAACAGACTTCAGCTCCTACACTTTGACTTATTGGACTTACTCCACTCAGCTAACATGGAGTTGAAGAAGGTCAACCACCACAACATGGAGCCTAGAGTGTCTACAACTGGAAGCGGGAAGAGTGCATCCAGTACCCATGTGCAATCTAAGCCCTCACTTGACATAGGTGTGCAATGGACACAACCAATCCAATGTCCACAGAGAAAATGTGGAATGGGTGTGGGAATGGTACCCATGGGGGCTGCTGGGTGTGGGGAACGGGAGGAAGAGATGAGATGTGGAGGCGTTTTCGGGACGTGGAGTTGTCCTGGATAGTGCTTCACGGACAATTACGGGACACTGTAGATCCCCCCAGGGCCCACTGGATGGAACGTGAGAGAGTCTGGGCTATGATGTGGACCATTGACTATGGGGTGCAGTGATGCTCAGAGATGAACTTACCAGGTGCAATGGATGTATCACGATGATGGGAGAGAGTGTTGCTGTGGGGGGAGTGGGGGGCGGGGGCGGTGGGGTTGAATGGGACCTCATATATTTTTTTTAATGTAATAAAAAATAATAATAAAAAATAAATATTAAAAAAAAAGAAAAAAAAAAGAAAAGGTATATATCATCATTTCCAATTTGTTTATCTTTTTTTTTGCTTTGCCTAATTTCTCTGGTTTAGAACAATGTCAGTGATTAAATTATTTATTTAAATTAATTATCTTAGTTAAATGAAGTGAAAAATGGAAAAGCTTTATTAATATTTGGAAGTGATGTTTCCACAAACTTATGAATATAATTAACATTGCTGCATTGCACATTTGAAATTGAAATGTGGAAATTATATGTTGTATTTATATTACACAATAAAATTTAAAAATTCAAAATATTCTAAAACAAACAAAAATTGACATAATAATAATAAAGGGAAAAAACTTCATGAACTGTGTAGGGCAATAAGTGAACAATAGAAGGTCTCTACTCTAGTCCATCACTCACTCAGAAATCCTGAGTGTTATCGGATGGTTATACCCACCCTGCCCTAATTTAGAGTGGCGTTAAATCTCATGGGGCAGATGAATGGGAATATCTTGCTCAAAGTTGCGGGCTCTTTTCCTTGGGATGGTCATTGCTTGTCATCATGTAGGTGTTGTCCCTCTGTTTAGGCTCAGGGCCCAACTCACACATGGACTACTGAAAGATTTAGGTCTCTTGTACATACACCTATTAATGCTTAGTAGCAGTGCTCCAAAATGTGTTCATCAATTTTAACAAAGTACTACACAAATGAAGCATGTTGTTAATGTGAGAAATTGTGGGAGGGATTTGGAGCAGGGCCTATTTGAATCCCCTATATTTTTCATGTAAATTTATGTAACCTAAGTGTTTAAAAAAGAAAAACAAACATAATCATAAAATGAAGTAAAATGAATTGTGAACTGCAAAAGTCTATGAAACAACACATTCTGAGCTTCATTCCAAATGTGATTACATGCATTGGACAAAATTAAGTCCCATTCTTCATTCATTAAATCAGAATAGTAAAACCTAATTTCATATAAAAATGAAATGATGCAAATAAAGGCATGAATATTAAATGGCCAGCATTGTGCCTGGTATTAATAGTGAATGTTTTATACATTATGATTCAATTTCCCATACCTCCTTCCTTGTTCCACTGTACTATTTCCAGCACTCATCATCTCCCCAGGATTTTGGCAGCAGGAAGAGTCACTTTGACCCATAATGAGTTTTCCAAAGAGCAAGCCTTTTCATGAACATCATCTTCTATAAAACCAGCACTGACTGTCCAATAACTTCCAATAAACACCCATTTTGTGTACAAAACAAAGGCTGCCTGTAATCTGGCTTATTCCAGGCTGGTAAGCCTCATCTTCCACATTCCAAGTTTTTCCCTTCACTGTTCATTAGATATAAAGAACTATTTTAAAATCTCACCATATCTTATGGTTATATCAATCACGTATTTGTGTCCCTGTCATCTCTTCTTGTTGTGCTACCCCCTTCATAGATGGGAATTACTCCACTTCCTCCATCAAGGCTCAGTAAAGTTATTACCTCCCTTGTTTTGTGAAGCCTTCTCTAACCTCTGCAAGATGAGCCCAGTTTTAGACCCACTTCACCAGGTTGTCAGTGCCATATTGCATGCCATCACATCTATTTATTTTTGCATGTAATATCTTAGAAATGAGGAATATTGTCCTACTCATTTCTTTATTCCTAAATAATTTGTAATGCCTAACATGAGGTATTTGATAAATAAATATTGCTGAATGACAAAAATAAATAATAGATGTAGTTGACCATATTCTTCCAAAAATTGCAGTGAAAGAAGAAGAAAGGACTTCCCGTACAATACTCTATAACCATAGCGAATCAGACATCTTTCTTGTTCCAGACCATTTTACTCTTGTTTACTTTTTCAGCATTGGGTATTTCATTGCCTGTGTGTGTGTGTGTGTGTGTGTGTGTGTGTATCTGTGTGTGTGTGTGCATTTGAGAAGAAAGAAAGAAAGGTAGAAAAATAATTTTTATTCTTATTTTTGGATGTTTATTTAATGAAAGGGGATTGAATTCTGTCAAATGCATTTTCTGAAACTTCACACACTCTGTTGATTTCATCTATTTTTTATTTCTTTATTTTTTTTAACATGTTACATTAAAAAATACAAGACTGCATATAACCCCAGCTCCCTCACCCCACTCCACCAACTTCAGCAACCTCTTTCATCATCGTGGGACCTTCATTGCATTTGGTGAATACATTTGGGAGCACTGCTGCACCACATAGATAATGGTTTATATCATGTTTACACTCTCCCCCAGTCCACCCAGTGGGCCAAGAAAAGACATACAGTGTCCAGCAGCTGTCCATGTAGTACCACCCAGAACAACTCCAGGTACTGAAAATGGCATCACATCTTATCTCTTCTTCCTCTCCCTAACCTCAGCAGCTACTGTGGCCACTTTCTCCACATTAATGCTACATTTTCTTCCATTACTAATCACAATATTTCCATAGTACAATATCAGTAAGTCTGCTCTAGCCCATACTCTATTCCTCCATCCTGTGGACCCTGGGATGGTTATGTCCATTCCACTTCTATTTCAAGAGGGGGCTTAGATTCCACATGGATGATGGAAGCACTTCTCCTGCTTGCAGTTGTAGGCACTCTTGTCTCCCTGGTGTGGTGGTTGACTTTCTTCACCTCCCTGTTAGCTACCCAGGGTAAGTCCAGTAAACTAGAGGGTAGGAGTTGCAAGTCTGAATAATTTTCTCATGTTAAGCGCCCGTGAAACCTGGAATAAATACCACATGCTCATGAAGGATAACTCTTTTTTATCATCTGTTGAGTTTATTTATTTATTTATTTTTTAAAGATTTATTTATTTATTACCCCCCCCTCCCCTGGTTGTCTGTTCTTGGTGTCTATTTGCTGCGTCTTGTTTCTTTGTCCGCTTCTGTTGTCGTCAGCGGCACGGGAAGTGTGGGCGGCGCCATTCCTGGGCAGGATGCTCTTTCTTTTCACGCTGGGCGGCTTTCCTCACGGGCGCACTCCTTGCTCGTGGGGCTCCCCCACGCGGGGGACACCCTTGTGTGGCACGGCACTCCTTGCGTGCATCAGCACTGCACATGGCCAGTTCCATACGGGTCAAGGAGGCCCGGGGTTTGAACCGCGGACCTCCCATATGGTAGACGGACGCCCTAACCACTGGGCCAAAGTCCGTTTTCCCGCATCTGTTGAATTTAATATGCTAGCCTTTGTTGAGGGTTTTGCATCTATATTCAAATGTGAAATTGTCCCTTGGTTTTCTTTACTTGTTAGATCTTAAAGTAGCTCTGGGTTGACAATAACTTCAGCCTTCTAGAATGAATTTTGAAGGGACCTCTTGTCTTCAATTTAGAAGCATGTGAGAACTATTGGAAATAATTCTTCTTTGAACATATGATAGAATTAATCTTTGAAGCTGACTGATCCTGGACTTTTATGGGAGGTTTTTACTTACTGATGCAATCCCTTAACTTGTTATAAATCTGTGGAGACCTACATCTTTTTGAGTATGTTTATAAAACTTGAATGTTGCTAAAAATTTATACATTTCTTCAAACTTATCTAGATTGTTTCCATACCATTTTCACAGTATTCACTTATAATCCTTTAATATCTGCAATTTCTAGCAATGTCCTCAGTTTCAATTTAGGTTTTATTAATTTGTCTCCTCCCTTTTTTCTTTTTCAATGTATCTTAAGCTTTGAAATTTTATTGATCTCTCCCAAGAAGCAACTTTTTATTTCATTTGATCTCTCAATTTTTTTTCCATTTTCTATGTCATATGTCTCCACTCAAATAATTTTTATTTCCATTCTTTTACAAGCTTTAAATTCTGTATTCCCTTCTTTTTATAGTTCCTCCACATCTGTAGAAAGACTACTGATTGTTGTTTCCTATTTTTAAATGTAGATATTGATAGCTACTAATTTCCTTTCAACTTTTAAATTCATCCCTAGAATGATGTGACAGAAGGAATTCATCACCTGAAAAATAAATAATAATAAGGATCTTGATGTGATGTGTAGAGGTGTTTAAATGCCAGGTGAGGTTCTAGCAGACTGTCAACACTGAAGTCCTTAAGATTCTATATTAGTGAAGTGGGTTCATAAAGGGTTGAAGTCCAAAATTTTCCTAAGTAAAATCGCTGAAAATTATAATTTTTTCACTGTGAGAATGACTCAAAATCAGAGCCTGATCATATGGCATGATAAATTAAAAAATAAGATGAATTCAAACTTTGCCAAAAAAGGTGAAGTGAATAATGAATAATGGCCAGATCACATTTTTTTCAAGATTAGACACTAGCTCACAGCGATTATTATTCCCAAAATGCCACTCTGGTTTTCAAGTCAAAGGAATGGATGGCTCTGGAGTCAGGTGATGAAGGAGGTATTGGCCTTTTTCTAGTTCACAGAGAACACAGTAGGTTATATAAAAACTCTGGTATTATTTCCTAATATCTGGGAAAACTAATGGTTGGCAGTGGACAAAATTAACACATGGCTCTGCTAAATCAATTTTAATGAAACATATCCATCAAACATAAAATCCCTCTAAAATATACAATGGACTTTGGTATAATTACAGAGTTGTGCATTCATCACTTCAATCAATTTTAGTGATTTTTCATTTCTCCAAAAAGAAAATATCTATAAACTACAACAACAAAAAACAGAAAGCAATCAAGCAAAAGAACACAAAATCCTACCCCGTGTAAGTCACCTCTCAATCACGTTATCCATCCCTTGCAATACATAATTGCTATTCTATTTTTGTCACTAGAATTTATTTGAATTTTCATTTTGTATAGACCAAATCTAACAATAGGTAGTAATTGCTGCCTACATTCTTTCACTTACCATTATTAGTAATATAAAATATATTATTATGCACTACTGTCCAAAGTTTGTTTTGATTGTATTTTTGCCCAACATCATCCTGATACAAACATCTCATAACATCAACATATATATTTTTCCATTTCATAGAAAACATTCTTATATATAAGCACTATTAACAATATTCATTTTTCAAAAGAGGGTTCACTATGCTATCAAGTTCTAAGTTATAATTTTTTCTTCTAGTGACATAATTGACCTTGGACTTCCCTTTCAATCACTGCTTTACTCATATACTAGGGCTGCTAATTACAAACACTCTGATGTGCTTTCACTATTTCTGTGCATTTCCAAATGTTTACAAATACACTTTTACCAATTCCGCACATATTAAAACTCACCTCTCAAATCTATAAACTCATTGTATTTTCTAATGACATATATTCTATCTCTTAACTCCATGAGATTGCTCATTAGACTCAGTTCATAATATCAAAATCATACAATGTTTCAACTTTTGTGTCTGACTTGCATTACTCAGCTTTATGTTCCCTTGTTTCCTCTATGTTGTCATATGCTTCAGGATTTCTTTCTTTTCAGAGTTGAATAATATTCCATCATATGTATATACCACAATATTTTTATGGGTTGCTTACCATAATTGTGAATAATGATGCTATGAGCCTTGCAGTGCAGATATATGTTCATATTCTAGCTCTCAGTTCTTCTGGGTATAAACCTAGTAATGGCAATGCCAGGTCACATGGCAGATCTATATCTGACTTCCTTAGGAATTTTCCAATGGAATTACAGAGCAGCTGTCCTATACTAGAGTTCCATTAATAGTGAATACACATTATTATCTCTCCAAATTCTCTCCAACCCTGGCGGATTCCTATTTTTTTCATAATGACTTTCTATATTAAGTGTGAAATGATATCTTGTTGTACCTTTGCTTTGGATTTCAAAAATAACTAGTGATATTGAACATTTTCTCATGTTTTATCACCATTGGATCTCTTCTTTAGAAAACTGTCCATTAAAGTCATTTGCCCCCCCTTTTTTATTGTTTATTGTTTTTTTTTTATTTGTCTTTATATTGTTGAGTTGTCATATCTTTTTATATGTCATGGATATTAAAGCCTTGTCATAAGTGTGGTTTCCAAATATTTTCTCACATTAAGCAGGTTGACTTATGACCCCCTTCACAAAGTCCTTCAGGTGTAAACATGTTTAGTTTTCAGGAAGATCATTTATTTATATTTTCTTTCATTGCTCAGCTTTGGGAATAAGGTTTAAGAGAACTTCACATACCTAAAGAAATTGAAGATGTTTCCCTTTGTTAACTTCCAGGAAATTTCCTGAACTTTATATTTAGACATTTGATTCATTTTGCATTGATTCTTGTGTGAGGAGTGAGGTAGGATTCCTGTTTCATTATTTTGGTTAGTGATAGCCATTTATTCCATGACCACTTGCTGGAGAAACTGCTCTCTCTTAGTAACATGAACTTGGTAGGATTATCAAAAATCAGTTGAACATAAAGCAGGGAGACTACTTGTGAACGATTAATTCTATTCCATTGATCATTTTATCTGTCTTTATGACAATACCAGGCTGTTTTGACCACTGTAGCTTTGTGATGCAATTCAACATCAAGAAGCATGAGCCCTCCTAGTTCGTTCTTCTGTTTTAGGAAGTTCTTGGCTGTTCGGGGTCACTGTTCCATCCAAATAAATTTGGTAATTGACTTTTATATTTATTTATTGTATGCTGTTGGAATTTTTAAATATGATTAGGTTGAAACTATGAATCAGTTTGGGTAGAATTGATCTCTTCATGGTATTTATTTTTAATCCATGAACAAAGAATATGCTTCCAATTGCTAAGATCTTCTTTGATTTCTTTTCACATTTCTTTATTTTTATTTATTTCTCTCCCATTCCCCGCCAATGTGTGCTTTCTCTGCTCATTAGCTCTGTGTTCTGTGTCTGCTGGCATTCTTGTCAGGTGGCACCAGGAATCTGTGTCTCCTTCTATTGTATCATTTTGCTATGTCTGCTCTCCATGCATGTGTTGCCACTCCTGGTAGGGCAGCCCTTTTATCATGTGGGGTTGCTCTCCTTGTGAAGTACAGTCTTTGCACACGGGGCTCCCATACATGACACAGCACTCCTTACCCATGGCAGCATTCACATGGGCCAGCTTACCACATGGATTATGAGACCCTGGTTTCAAACCCTGCACCCTCCATATGGTAGGTGGACACTTAATCAGTTGAGCCATGTCTGCTTCCCTCACATTACCTTTTATGACATGGAAATGAGGACTATTATTGTAGGAAACACCAAGAGAAATTTCCAGAAAATTTCCTGCCTATCAAAAAATTTTTAAAAAGCAAATTTGCATCTCTGGAATAAAACTGTGATTATTGATATTATCAGAGTTTGAGTAATCAGGTATTATTACAGCCCAACCTAACTTTTGTTGAATGGGCACAGCACATGCTGCTTATGCAATGTGGATTATTGCAAACATAATCAGATATTAAGTCACGTTCTGTATGTGATGTCTTTCTGGAAACAACACAAATTCTAGCAACAATTGTAAAGACTTTATATAGCAGATTTGTTTCAACAAATTCATATAGTAAATGACCTATAGCTTTTATCTGGCAGATACTGCAGTATGCATTCATTCCTCCAACATGTACTATAATTCTAAATGTATCAATTACCTGTAGTAAATATTTCACTGCTGAAAATTCACACAGAAGATTCTTACTCCAATACTGTATTAGGTAATAAAACTGAAAATTCAAATTATTTTTTAAAAATTACATAAGAAAGATGTGATCCGATGTACAGAAATTAAAGAATTCTGGAAATTAGAACGTAGCAGATTAATTTTCTATGCACTAATGAAAGTATCTAGATTAACTCTCTCAGTGTTTGACTTCTGTTAATCATGAGAAAATTTCTAATCTTGAGGCAAATGATCCTTTTATAGAAAGAAGGTGTCTCATCTGGAGAGATTGTTTATTGTCTGCTTTATATCCTTGTTTCTAAGGCAGTAGATTAAGGGAATCCATATGGGAGTGTTCACTGAGTACATCACTGAGGGTTTTGTGCTTGCTCTTGAGTTTTGGGTAGCAACAGAACGAAGATATACTCCAAAACATGTATCATAAAAGAAGTGACTACTGAGAGGTGAGACCCACAAGTAGAAAATATTTTATTCTGTCTCCTAAATGATGAAATTCTCAAAATGAAAGACAGAAACATAGAGTAAGAGAAAAGGATCCCTGTGAGTTAGATAACACCAAGAAATCCAGCTGCAAAATACATCACTTGGTCATTGAGGAAGGTGTCAATCAGCACATTGGAATACTTGATTATGTTCACAGAAAAAGTGGGGGATTTCCAAATTTTCAGAAAAAGACAGTCTTAAAACTATTAAGCCATGTAAAAGAGAGTCCAGAACTCTGATTCGTAGTCATGCCAGCAGGAGGCCACAGAGCCAGTGGTTCATGGTTACTGTGTAGTATAAGGGGAGACAGGTAAAAATACTTCTGGCTGAGGTAGTTTTTATAAGTCATGGGTTTTTTTTTTCTCTCTTAATATTTAGCAGCACTTTGGGGACAGTAAATGAGGTGATGCTATCTTAAAAAAAAAAACAGGTGAAACAGGAAGAAATACATGGCCATGTGGAGGTGGCAGTTTAGCATTTTATTTTAAAACTAAACTTAGTCTTACCATATATTCCAGCAACTGTACTTTTAGGATTATATGTGGCTTATATGAAAATTCTGCACAAAACTCATGGGTGAATATTTCTGGCAGATATATTTATAACCTCCAAAATTGGTACGCAACCAAGAAGTTCAATAGGTAAATAAATAGTGTGCTGTATCTGTACAAGGGAATAGAGCTCAGAGATAAAAGGAAATGTTCCATCCAGCGACAAAATGATGAAATTTAAAGCCTACTGCTAACTGAAAGAAATTCAACTAAAAACACTACGTATGTATGATATCAACTACCTGACCTTCTGGATAACCTTTACAAGGTTAAGGGAATCCAGGATGGAATGCAAAATATTCAAGAACCGTCTAACTTTATTACAATGTGTGACATTCCCTCTCTGAAGGGGATGGGGGAAAGGTGCTAAAAGAAGTAATATTTAATGACCGGTACGCATCAATACTCTTCAGCTCATTAAACCAAGGATGGTCCAAGAAACTATCTCCAACACAAAGGGACTAAGAATTTATGAGAAATAGGTGTAATCTGGTATTCTGGAAGAGAGATCTCAAGAACCTGGAAAAATGAATGCATGAATTTGGAAACTCCTTCTGCTATCCTTGAAATTTTCTGTAAATCTAACACAGTTAAAATACTAAGTTTATCAAGAAAAAAAGTTTTAGTGAATTGGGAAAGCTTAGGAAACATCAAATTCTGGGTTTCATTCCAGATGTTATTGCATGTCTTGGACAAGATTATAACACTGCTCTAAATCTCATATTCTTCATCCATTAAATCAGAACCATGAAACCCATATCATAGAATACTAGAAAGAATTAAATAAAATAAAGAGTATAGAATGTCAGACGTTTAGCCTAGAATTAAAATGGAATATTTTAAACATTTGACACAAAAATACACAGATTCACTGTGTACTGAAGGCAAGATTTTTCATGAATGTCATCTTCTATACACCCTGTACTCTCTCTCCAAACACTTCAAACATAAATATCCACCTTGTAGACAAACACAAGCCTCTCTGCTACCTGGTGCGGCCAACTTGGCCAGGATCGTGCTCCATTTGTCATAATGCCCTTCATTGTTCACCAGATATTAATAACTATTTCTAAAACCTCACCACCCATTACAGTTATTTGATTCCATCTTTATGTCCCTGTCCTCTCTTCTTGGAGTGCTTCTATCCATTTATACTCCTGGAATTCCTCCAGTTCCTCCTTCCAGCTCAGTAAAATGATCAGCTCCATTGTGGAAAGTTTTCTTTCCTCCTCACGATGACTCCAATCTTTTGGAACATCTTCAGGAGGATTTCAGAGTCACCTCACAATATGGTATATATTCATTTCTATGTTTTCTAATGCATTGAGAAACAATTACTTTACTATGAGAACTAAAGTTTTAATCATTTCTTTATTAATAGAATAATATTTAGTGATTATTATAAAGTATATGATGAGTAAATAATTAAAGTCTACTTAAAAATGGATGAAATAACATCATCAGGTAATTAACAGTAATAAATGTTTACACCTTATATTTGGTATATTTTTCCATACCTTCCAATTATTAACACAATCAGTAGCTAATATTCCACAAAAAAGTAAGGTGTGGTCAGAAGGTCTTGTAAGGGTAATTTTCTCCATGTTTGTGTTTTAAGTTTGTACCTTCTCAGAGGTAAGATTCCCCTAACAATTGTAGAGCAAGAAGGAGCAGTGAAACAAGTGAAAATATTGCTTAGAGAGGGAAACCCCATGAATGAGAGCTAAGGCCAGAAGAGACATATTGCAAGAGTAAGATATTTTGGGGTATCCACTATCTACTTGCACTCAGGTTTTTTAAATAGGAAGGTCTTTGAATGATGTTGCTTTCTTAAGTATATACCTTGTTATGTCTCAAACGTTACCACAAATAAAATGGGTCCCCTAAGCCAAAACACAACCCCCAGTACCTGTGAAGCTTCTGAGACTCACCATGAAATTATCAAAGAAGGGTCTGTATTCACTAATGCAGATTCTTCTTGAATGAGGTTGGATGTTTGAAGCCCTGCTCTCAAGAAGGGCAGGGAAATAGAATTGCTCATGAGGTCTCCAGAAAATACAACTGTGTTCCCTCATCACCAGAGATAAGTAAAGTAGACTTGAGGTAATTTAGAAAGCTTTTAGGGTTTCTGTGTCTTTATGGGTTTCATTGCCATGAGCATCATTAATGAAGTAGTATTTTAATCTTTCTTCTCCATGAGATATTTACTTTTCTAGAGAAAAAAGAAAAGGAAGAAAATCAAAATAAAATCTTATGCCAGTTTTGACCTTTGGGAGATATCTTTGGAGCTCTGTGGTTGTCTCTAATCCCAGTGCACTCCTTCCTCCCAGGAAGAGGTCACATCACTTTATGTGTGAGTTTGAGTACTGCAAGTTCCCCTGAATGATTTCTGTACTGCTGGTTCAGGAGAGAAATTCTGGATACACTGAAATATCTTCTGTATCTGATCTATCTCTTCTGGTATTGGATCTCATTCATGAAGCTGTCCTCTCTAAGCAGGACTTCCTTTTGTTTTCTCCCCCATAGTTAGATATTTCTGTTCACCTCACTCAACTATTGTGTTCTTGGTCACTCTGAGGGACGAAACGGGGTCCCTGTTATGGGACGAGCGGGGTCCCTGTTGCGGGACAAGTGGGGTCCCTGGCGTGGGGAAGAAAGCCTCGTACGGCCGCTGAGGCTTCCCTCGGGGGCTCCGAAGGCATGGAGGGCGCACGACCCAGGAAGGAGTCTCGGAGACAGGCTGATGGCACAAGTCTGGTTTATTGCGGAAGGGGATGCAGATTTATAGGTTTGGGGAGTGGTGTGGCGGGTTCTGATTGGCTAGGGAAAATGCTGTTTCCATATAAGGCAATGTTCTGGCATTGGGCTAGTGATTGGCCAGTAGAGTATGTGCTAACTCTTGATAGGCTGACACTGTTACTAAGCTGATAGGCGGTTGTAAGCTGTTGCTGGGCAAACAGCGTACTAAGAGATTAGGTTTAAGGGAGGGGGAGAGGAAGTGAGAGCTGGGCTAGGCGGGAGATAGGAAGGGGGAGGGCGGCGCCGGCCAGCCCTTAGCAGCAAAGGCCTAGTCAGGCATGGTCACCTTGTCTAGGCCCAGTGGGCAGAGGCGGTGTCACCGCTTGCCGCACTGTTTGCCACTGAGGCAAGCCGGGTGCCCCTCCTCCCACACACTCAACAAATATTTATTCAAAATACTGTAAGGTAAACACTAAACTATGTTCTGGGGAAGATATTGCACTTATTCTCAAATATCTCCCAGCCTAAAAAAGCAAAAAAAAAAAAAAAAAAAGGAAGTAAATAGACCACATTAATGATGTATACTCAGTTCTGGTAAAATACAATTCTACTTAATAAAGATTTCCCTTTCTGCTTAAAAATCTCCTGGAATTTGATAGGAATTATGATGAAGCTATGGATTTCTGGGTAGTATTGGTATCTTAATAATATGATATTTTCTTGTCCTTGAACACAGGATGTCTTACCATTTCCTTATATCTTCTCTAATTTCTTGCAACATATTTTCTAGTTTTCATTGTTCAAGTCCTTCACCTATTTAGTTAAAATTATTCCGAGGTGTTGTGTTCTTTTATATGCAATGATATATGAATTTTTTAAAGATACAGTTAGCCTTCTTTGAAAGTTTATAAAACTCAACACATTTTTGCATATTAATTTCATACCTTGGAGTGGTTGTGGCTCAAGTGATTAATCACCTGCCTCCTAAATGGGAGATCCCAGATTCAGTGCCCAGTGCCTCCTGTAAACAATCAAACAAGCAAAAGAAACATAAAAACAACACAGGGAAGCAGATGTGCTTCAGTTGTTGAGCACATATGAGGTCCTGGATTCAATCCCTAGCCCTCTGTACCTCAAAAAATAAAATCTTATATTTTGCATTTGGCTGTATTAATTCATGAGCTGTAGAATTTTCTTGTGGACACTTTGTCATGCTCCCTACAAAGGAATATGACATCAATTAAAACTGTTTTACTTCTTCCTTTCTGATTTGGATGCAATTTCCTAACCTCCAATACATTACTGAACTACAATAGAGAAAGCACCAGTCCTTGTATTGTTCTGGACCTTAAGGGGATAACTTTCATTCTTTTAGCATTGAGGATAAGAATACTTGAGTTGTTATATATATGCTGTTTGTCATGTTGAGGAAGTTACTCTCATTTTTCTGAGTGTTTTTATCATTTATATTTTCTGCATGAATTGAGATTGCCACGTGATGTTTTCTCTTTGTTGTGTTAGTGTGTGATATATTACATTGATTTTCTTATATTGAATATCCTTGCATACTTACATAAATTTCATTAGGTCATGGATACTTCTTTAAATATTCAGTCTTATTTTATATGCCAGCTTTTGTTGAGTGATTTTGGATCTATATATTTAAGGAATTGGTCCTTGGTTTTCTTTCCATATGTATTTATGTAGCTTTGTTATCAAAATAATTTTAGTAGCATTGAATAAGTTTGGAAGAGATACCCTGACTGTAAGTTGGAATATTTTGTGTATTATAATTATTTCTTCTTTGAATATTTCAGATTTCATTAGGGAAACTATCTGATCTTGCACCTGTATTTTTGGGGGAACGAGTTTTATCACTAATTGAATCTCTTTACTTTTTACCCTTTTGTTGATATCTATTTCTCTTCAATTAATTTAGGTAAATTGCATGTTTCTAAGATTTGACCCATTTCTTTCAGGTTATCTGGATATTGGCAGACAATTGTCTATAGTATGCGTTTGTAATGCCTTTAATATCAGCACTATCTAGCAAGGTCCCCAATTTCATTTTGGATTTTAATGATTTCATTCCTCTTTATCTTCTTTCTCAATCTAAGTAAACCTTGGCTCTTTCATTGAACTTTTCCAAGAATCAATTTCATTGGTTCTTTCAAATGTTTTCCTCTATTTCATTTCTCTCCATGTAAATATTTATTATTTCCATTCTTCTACTGTATTCGGGTTTAGTTTGCCCTTCATTTTTAGTTCCTGCAAATCTGTAGATAGGCTATTGATTCATGATGTTTTAAAATATGAGGACTCATATCTATATGTTTCCCTGAATCTTTTAAACTCATCCCTAAACTGGCCTAACAAAAGAAATTAATTTAGCCACAATATAAATAATAAAATGGACAATGATGAGTAATAGAGTTCAAACGACAGCCATCATTCTGGCAGATGGTCCTCACTGAAGGACTTTAGAGTCTGTATTAGTGAATAGGTTTCATGTGAAAATGAAGTTCAAAATCCTCATAAGTAGAAATTCTGGTAAGAGATTCCTCTGTAAAAGTGATATCCTTGGAATAATAGCATTTAATAGCATTTAAAAGATCAACTATATATATATATATATACACACACACTAATCCATCATGAATATTAAGAAAACCACTTACAATGACACTGGTGCTACGTGGTGGGAAAACCCTCTGGATGATGAGTTGGTGTACAGTTTGAAATCACCACACCTTTGTGTCCTTAAAAGTTGTAGGTTGGAAAATTAACATTATATGATTCTGATTTCCTAAGGGTAAAATTATTTCAAATGTAAATCCTCTCTTTTCAACAAAGAACTCAAAGAATTCATATACATGGGGACCCCAAAAATTAACAGAACACAATTATAAAAACAGATAAACACTAAGAAAACAAGTAACCATGACTAAGAGTCAGAAGAAAAGCAGATTGTGGGAAAAAGCCGTTAACTGCTACAGAGTTTGAAATTATGCAGACACAGAATATGAAGCAACAGTTTTTAATGAGTCTTAGAAAATTAAAGAGTATTGTAAATATATAAAATGGCATAAAACCTAGTTCAATAATGAAATAAATAAAACTTCTAAAGCTGAATTGTACAATGATGACAATTTTAAATTTATTTGTAGTTGAACTGGGAGAAATTTATGTGCAGTGGAAACCAAAGTCCCTTATAACCTGAAACACAAATTGGAAAATAAACCAAATTTACATCTGTGGACTTTCCTACATCTGACATTTTTTCTGTATCCCTGAAGTTACAGGCAGTAAAACGTTCCCTTAAATGATATTTTCTTTGCACAGCAGAAAAAGAGCCTGTGGTTCATTCCAGTGATTTTTGGTTCACTGGTTGTTTCCACCTTGGATAATGAATAAATAGATAAATAAATAAATAAATAAATAAATAAATAAATAAATAAACCTTCACTCTTAAAACTCCAGGAAATGAAACACATATGAAGCACACCTAGGATGATGTATCTCAGAGCTATTATTATGTGGGTGCTTCTAATTCTTCTGAGAAGGGTGATCTGGAAAAGTGGAGAAATGGAAAGAGAAGCACAGGGGTAACACTCAAGGAAGTGAAGTCCAAGAGCTCCTTATTCCACACCTTTACTCTAGAATTTCCTTCTATTGGAAACTCAGTTCTTGGCAGTGGAGGAAGGAATCATTACTCCTATGTTTGAAATACACTCTCTCACACACTGGCCACATTATTATGGTGAATTATAAGAGATAATGACTGTTACTATTTTCTACTGTGTCTTAGTTGAAATGATGTTCCCTGGAACTGAGAATGTTTATTCTCACTTACCCACTCAGAACAGTTAATCTTCAATTGACAGTGTTCATCCTCTCTAAAGTTCTCATGGTACAGTCCCAGTAAATAATTATTCTACTCATACTACATAACAATTGAACAGAAGAGAGCTCACTCACAGTGAGTCTTCTCCTCCTTCTGTATCACATAAATTTCATGGTTTACTGGCAGCCATCAAGCCTCCCGCTTCTCAAGGAAATATACTAGTGTTTACTTCTGTAAACAGGCATTTATATCTCACTCAATTAATGGAAGTTTCTTTAGTTGAATGTCATATTTCAAGGGTTCTCTTCAAAGTTTCCCATCAAAAAAAACTAAAATGCAATTTAATTTCATCAATAGCACTGATAAGATGTTTTTCCCCCTTGTATCCATTTATAGATTCCTAAGGAATAAATTAAGTTTTCTATGAGAGCAAATTTATATATTAGTTTAGAGTGAATCATTATTATTTCCAGATATTTTCAGGTCCTGGAGAAGACTGAAAATCTATTAACAAAACCAGGAATACATTTCTTTTTTAGAGAAAAATAAAAGATGCAGGAATGTGAAAGTAGATAAACATCTAGTTAAGTTTGTAAATTCAAGGAAAATATAAGAGATTTGAAATTCTATGACTCACTAACGACAAGTGTTTAAAAATCTTAATTTTTAAAATTTTTATGTAAACATAGTAAGTCTATATATTAACTCCTAATAGCTGGTTTTAATAGTTGAAAAGGTATTGTAAGTAATGGAGAAAACACGCACCTTGCTCTTATGAATTGTAAATATGAACTACTATTATAGGAAGTGCTTATGGAAATTTCCAGAAAATATTACTTGCTATGAAAATAATTTATAAGGGATAACCGTGGATTACTGGGCGAATCACAGAAATTACTGAGATCATCAATGTTTGAAGGATCAAAATAGTTTTGTTAATTACAATCTCATTTAACTCATGATTTGGAAAGTGCACGAAAAAGGTGCATATCAGAGATGTAATATGGATTATTGTAAACCAATCAGATGATGTCTCCAGTTCAGGAAGTGACCTCTTTCTGGAGCCAATGAGCAAAAATCCTGATAGATGGTACACAGACTTTTATAAGAGAGATTATTATTCACCAAAATCATAAAGCACTAGGAGTTTCATCTGGCATTCACTGGAGTACACCTTCACCCTCCAGCACTTGCTATAATTTTATAAAAATAGAATTACATGTATGGAATATTTCACTGTTAAAAATCCAGGTACCAATTTCTGCCTTCAATACTGATTACAGAAAATACAATAAGAATGGTCAATTAATATAAAATAATACAAAAGAAACAGGCTTTCTTGATATAAAAAAAATTAAGGAAATAGAGTTCTGATTTTAGGGAAATAACATTACCTTTCTTTATACATATAAGGAATTTATATTTATATTTCACAGTTTTTGTCCTCTGTTAATCACAAGCAATTTTCTAAACCTGAGTCAAGAATCCCTTTATAGAGAGAATGTTTCTCAGCCTTTTAAAGGCCTGCTGTATGTCCTTATTTCTAAGGCTGTAGATAAAGGGGTTCAGCATAGGAATGACAACCACGTACATCACTGAAGCTATTGCATATGTCCTTGAGTTTTGATAAGCAGTAGAGCTAAGATACACTCCAAGAACTGTACCATAAAACAAGGTCACGACTAAGAGGTGAGACCCACAATTAGAGAATGCTTTATACTTGCCCTCAGCTGTTGCAATTCTCAAAATGGAAGATATAATCTTAGAGTAAGAGAAAAGGATCCCAGTGAGTGGAATAACACCCAGAAGTCCAGATGCAAAATACATCACTACGTCATTTAGAAAGGTGTCAGAACAAGCAAGTTGGAGTACCTGATTAAGTTCACAAAAAAAGTGGGGGATTTCCAATTCTGTACAAAATGACAATCGCAAAACCATTAAGCATTGTGAAAGGGAATACAAAGCACTCAATAACCAGGATGCCAGTAGCAGGAGGCCACAGAGCCGGGGGTTCATGATGACCGTATAGTGCAGGGGGTGGCAGATGGCCACGAAGCGGTCATAGGCCATCACAGTCAAGAGGGCATTATCTAATAGTCCAAAAAGTGTGAACAAAAACATCTGGCTGAGGCAGTTTTCAAAAGTTATGGTTTTTCTTTCTGTCTGAATGTTCAGCAGCATCTTTGGGACAGTGGTGGAGGTGAAACAGATATCTGTAAAAGACAGGTTAGAGAGGAAGAAGTACATGGGTGTGTGGAGGTGGGAGTCTGAGATGATGGCCAGGATGATGAGCAGGTTCCCTGTGAAGGTGACCAGGTACATCAACAGGAACAGTCCAAAGAGGAGGGGCTGCACGGCCATATCTTCTGAGAGCCCCAGGAGTACAAATTCTAAGACACATGTTTGGTTTTCTGTTTCCATGTAGATAATGAAATTCCTAGAAGAAATATCAGAATAGTGTAAATTTAGCCTCATACAGTAATCATAAAAATATAATAAATAGTTTGATTGGTTTAGTAAGCAGAATAAGATTTTGTTTTTATAGATTTTTAAAAATGTATTTCCCTTATTTAAGACTGTCAGGGAAATCAAATGCTCCTGCTTCTCCTTGACAATTTTGTTGACTATCTATACTTGTCCATAATGGAAAACACTAGCTCAGGCAATATTTTCCACTACAAATTCTCCCGGACTTTATTGTAATCAACAAACCAAATGACCAGTCTTTTTGTACCCTGAGAAAAAATAGTGAAGAAGAACAAAGTTATAGGAAACATATTACCTAATTGTAACACTTAATATAAAAATACAATAATTAAAACAGTATCCTCATAAGGAAATAGACAAATAAAATAAAACACCCATGCAAATGTGTTTAAAAGATGTTTCACAGAGGATAAGGAAAATTTGATGTATATAGTATGGTCTTCTCAATAAATTATACCAAAAAAATAAGATATACTCATGCCAAAAATAAAAAAGGAACATAAACACAGATTTAAAATATTTCATACAATTATATCAAAGTGAAACATACCACTTAAAAGTAAAATGAATGGTAAAATTTCTAGAATAAACATATAGAAAGTTTAAGGGCCCATGGTGTGGTAATGAGTTTTAGATAAAGCAACCAAAGCATGATCTATGAGAAAAGATTATTTATACATGGTTTTTATTCAAATGTAAAACTTCTGTTCTGTGCAAGACATTGATAAAGGATTGAAAATAAAATCTACAGATTTGGAAAATGTATTTACAAAACACATCTGTCAAATGATTTACATCCAAATATAATAAGAAGACATAATGCCACCAAAATAAGAAGGGAATGGTGAATAAAAAAAGGTCAAAGATCTGAACAGAATCGTAAGCTAAGAATATATACACTTCCCCAGAAAGCATGCAAAAAGGAGCTCTCATCTGCCTCTGGGACGGTAGAGACTGTAACTGAGAGGGAAGGTGGTGCTCCAATACAAGAGGCTCTGCTTTTATCAAAGCCAGATGAAGAAAAATGCATAGCATGAATTATTTCAATCTGTCTTTTATATTGTCATTTAAAGTTTAGACATAGGAACATTTATTCTGGAAAAACAGGACAAAACCACTCTTTGTAAGATAAGTCTCTCAGATGAAACATATAAATCTGAATGGTAGCATTATTGTACAGTATTTGACTATGCTTTGAAAAGGTATGGTTTATATTTAAGATTAGAATTCTGAAAGAAATGTGTCTGATGTCGAAATTTAATTTAACCCAAATATATGGATGGATACATATTAAAGGCACAAACTGAAGAGCAAATTCTTGAATAATGGTAAATATTGATCACTGTTATTAAAATGTTGACCCATTGACATTTTTTTAATGAAAAAGGAAACAATTTATTTCTATGCTAGTAATATACTGCTGCTACTGTTCACTGTTGTCCTTGCTTCTGTAAAGTAAGATTGTCACAAGGCTTAAATGTTTTTAACAGTTATTTTGATTCAGGGTGGTGGTTTTGTTACTTATGGAATCTTTTAAAGTTCAGGCAAAAATGAATGCAAAAGTGAATATTCTGAAGTTTCTTTTAATTCTGATTTGTACTTAAGTTTTTGGCTTTGAAAAATTTATAACAACGGTAGCTGGCATTTGTTAGATATATGAAGTGCTGAAAAATGTCAAATTGATACTTTCAATTTTTAGATTATTACTTTAAGTAGGTTAGTCCTTACCAGGAGTCATTTTTTAAATGTTCTTTTTTTTTTTTTTTTAAGATTTATTTATTTATTTAATTCCCCCCCCCTCCCCTGGTTGTCTGTTCTCAGTGTCTATTTGCTGCGTCTTGTTTCTTTGTCCGCTTCTTTTTTTTTTAATATTTATTTATTATTATTATTTTTAATTACATTAAAAAATATATATGAGGTCCCATTCAACCCCACCGCCCCCGCCCCCCACTCCCCCCACAGCAACACTCTCTCCCATCATCGTGATACATCCATTGCACCTGGTAAGTTCATCTCTGAGCATCACTGCACCCCATAGTCAATGGTCCACATCATAGCCCAGACTCTCTCACGTTCCATCCAGTGGGCCCTGGGGGGATTTACAGTGTCCCGTAATTGTCCGTGAAGCACTATCCAGGACAACTCCACGTCCCGAAAACGCCTCCACATCTCATCTCTTCCTCCCGTTCCCCACACCCAGCAGCCCCCATGGCTACCGTTCCCACACCCATTCCACATTTTCTCTGTGGACATTGGATTGGTTGTGTCCATTGCACACCTATGTCAAGTGAGGGCTTAGATTCCATAAATGTTCATTTTTTAATGAATAGCTTTTACAGTTATATCATAATAAATTTTACAGCTATATTTAAAAAAAGGAGACAGGTATGGGAGAGGGAGGGATATATAGGTATACCTTATACTTCTGATTTAATTTTTCTTTAAACTTCTTTAAAAATAAAGTTCATTTTATTTAAAATTAAAAAAAAATAATAATAGTCACCTTTAGGACTGCTATTTAAGAAGTTAGTTTTGCCTGTTTTTGAATATTATTTCCATGGGATTATGCAAAAACCATTTTTTTGTGTGTGCCAGGCTTCTTTGCTCCACATTATGCCTGTGAGGTGATTCATTCATTTTGTTCCAAAAAGCGTATTTCAAGCTTTTCTATGCCTGTGACATATTCCATTGTATATTATACCATAATTTATACATCTGTTCTACTATTGGTAGACCTTCGGGTTGTTTTTAGTTTTGGGCATTAGGAATAATGCTACATTTAACATTCTCAAACATATCTCTTGGTATGTGCATGCACACACACACACACACACACACATACATATCCATTTTCTTGGGTACATACCCAGAGCAGAAATTCTGAATAAGAAAGCATTAAGATGTTAAACTTTAGTAGATTCTACCAAACAACTTTCCACAGTAATTACATGAATTTATCCTCTCATCAGCTATTTCTGAGAGTCCCTTTCTTCCTATTCCTCTCTAGTACTTGGTGTTGTCAATTCTTTTAATTCTTGCCATTTGGGTACAAATGATACTGATGCAAAGTTACCAGCAATTATGTTTAAGTTTGTTACGTTTTGAATAGAGGGGATACCTTTCAAAGAGGAGGCATGCTGAAAAGTGCTTTATTCCTTGTTTGAATAGATACTTGAGTACTGAAGATTATATACACAACACTCAGGTCTTTTATAATGTTTTCATACTATATGAAGAATTCCCAGAATTTAGTACCACAAATATTCAGTTGGATTTACATAACTGAAAATTAATTAAATTTGATATTTTATATTTAAATCATAATTTGAAAATTAATGCAAGTAAAAATAACACAATGATATATTTTCACCCACTTATTAAAATAGATAAAAACCTAAAATCTGACACCACCAATTGCTGTTGAGAATGTGGAGCAATACAATTTGCATTCATTGCTAGGGAGAACACAGAATTGGGCAGCCAAAAGACACATTAGCAGTTTCTTGTACAAATAAACATAATATTACCATATGTAGATGCTTGATATTATTTATGCATTCCAAAAATACATATTGCATTGTGTTTGTAAACTGGTCTCTTCCCCTGGGCATATTAGATTTTAATAGATTCAGAGGTTTCGCTTTTAATGTATTAAATCAAGGTCGTGGCTTTTATTTGAGCATGTCAACAGGGCATGCAGGGTTCAGTCCCCACCCCCTTGGCTGGGGTAAAATAGACTTTCAGATCATAGTAAACACATGGTGAAGGGGAACACAGAAAAGAACACAGAGGAAGAGAAACAGCTCATCAGACAGGATCTTGTGATCCCCTGAAGAAAGATGAGCCTGAGAGTATGCAGCTGTCCTTGTGAAGAGAACAGAGCAGCCCAGAAAGAAATGAGCCCCACAGAGAGATACAGGCTTTTTGCATATTTACTGTTTAGTTCAGAGGAAGCTGGAGCCATGGAGCCTGAAAAGGAAGGAGGAAGGCTGAAGCCTTTCAGAACGTGCATGTCAACTTTGTAAACACGTGGCAACAGACATTGGATGAGAAAATACCTTTTAAGGGACTTTGAGTTGGCCTATTTCGAGTCTGGTAATTGTCAGCTTCTAGCCCAAAGAAATGGCTCTGGATTTCAGTGCCATGTCAGTTTTCCCTGTATTGGAGTTTGTGTTCCTGAGTGTGATGGAGATGGACTCAGATGTGACCTTTCTACATATGCCTCTCCTGTTACTTTTACCAGACCTGTGATTGGCGCTGCTGTTTGTGTATACTCAGGACACTTGAATCTCTGGACTGTCCTTGTGACAGCCAGGCCCTGAGCCTCAGCAGAGTTGCAAGTCTGGTTTATTGGACTTACCCTGGCCAGCTAACAGGGAGGTGAAGAAGGTTAACCACCACACCAGGGAGCCACGAGTGCCTACAACTGCAAGCAGGAAAATTGCATCCAATATCCATGTGGAATTTAAGCCCCCTCTTGATATAGAGGTGGAGTGGACATAGCCATCCCAGGGTCCACAGGATGGAGGACTGAAGTATGGATTAGAGTGGACTTACTGATATTCTGCTATGGAATTATCGTGATTAGTAATGGAAGAAATTGTAGCAGTGATGTGGAGAAAGTGGACATAGCAGCTGCTGAGGTTAGGGAGAGGGAAGAAGAGGTATGATGTGCGGGCATTCTCAGGACTTGGAGTTGTTCTGGGTGGTACTGCAGGGACAGATGCTGGACATTGTTATGTCCTGCCATGGCCCACTGCATGGATTGCGGGAGAGTGAAAACTGCAATATAAACATTAACCATGTCATGCAGCAGTGCTCAAAAATGTATTCAATGAATGTTCCATGATGATTAAAGAAGTTGTTCATGTGGGAGGAGTGTGGAAAGCGGGGAATATGGGGACCTCTTATATGTTTTGAGTGTAAAATTTTAAAAAAATACAGAGAGAATAAAAAGAAAAAAACAATCAACAGAGTTCTGATACTTTGCATCAGCACCCCTTTGGCTAACTAATATACCATACAATCCAGCAATTGTGCTTCTGGCATACATGTGAAAATTTAAGTTCATACAAAAACACACACACAATTACTTATAGCAGCTATATTTGTAATTTCAAAATCTGAAAGCAAAGTTGTTCAATAGGATGAAAGCTAAATTCACTTTGCTATATCTATACAATGGAGCATTAATGAGATAAAATGAGATGTTCCATTCAGCCAAAAATATATATTGATGGGTCTTAAATGGTTATTGCTAATTAAAAGAAACCAGTTTTAAATTGCTGCATATGTTGATATCAATTATATTACTTTCTGGATAAGGCAAAACAATGAGACAATAGAATATTCACTAGTTGCCTGAGTAGAGAGTAAGGTGAAATAGATAGAAGCACAGGGTGCTTTTTAGAACAATGAATCTATCCTGTGTAATGCTGTAATTGTAGATGCATGTTATCATACACTGTTAAAATACATTGAACTTCACAACACAAAGAGTAAGCCTTATATATGAAAATTAAAAATCAATTACAAGGGAATCCCAGATAGAATAAAATTGTAGCAAATATCACTATGTATATATTTTTAATTATAATTTGCCCCAACAGGAGGGACTGAGGGCAAAGGTGCTGGAAAAGTAATACTGAATATGAATGGAATCGATAAAATGAAGTCAAAATAAACTGTACATATGTACTGTACTCTAGTTGATAAAGTAGCCTTCCACCAGGTATGGATGATCAATACTAATACTTCTATACATGTCCACTAAAATCAAGAAATCCATAGATAGATGGCCGTTAAGGGCATATTTTTCTCACTGTAAAGTGGGAGCTTACAGATAAGCAAGTGGTAGAGGCCAGAATGTTCTATGTGATAATGGTTTAGAGGTAAACAAATCAGTATGAACTCATGTGTAGGTGAATACAGATATAGAAGGTTATATGTACACATATTACTAGATATGTGCATGTATACATGTTAAAATACATACCTATGTTTCCTTATACCCTCTGTAGAGAGGGCCTAGCGGCTGCAGTAGCAAATAACACACATAGTGCCCAGACCTTGGAATTTAAAACCATTCTCCAAAAATATCTTCTTAGAGAAAATGCTGTTTCTAGGAAAGAAATGTGGAAGAAGCACCTGGTATATTTTGTAGTACCAAAAATTAATAGGTGCTACAATAATTGCCTCAACGCTGGGGTCGTAGTAAAGAGAAATAAGGTGCACTTAAAAGAACTCCCATGGCTAGGTAGGACAATTGCAAAACAACAACAAAAGTAGTATTTTATCAAACCCCAAAGTTTGAAATATATGTCATGAGTCAATCCTGATATAACTAAATTATACACAAGAACGTACAAATCTATTAAGCAGAAAATTGCAATAATCAATGTAGAAATTGCTATTTCAAGGATATGAAGCATAAATCCCTAATCTGAAGTATGGGCTTCATCTAGTGACTTCTTTCCAAAGGTGATATATGGAAAGGCTGAGAAATAAGAAACTTTACACTGGGCTACTTCAAACACTGTTGAGCAACATCAGCAACAGCAATGATAAGTCATACTGGTACAATAGACCCTAGATATGATGTGATGAAATGGAGCTTTATATCTGGTGTCTTCCTCAAAAAATATCAGAACATCAGAAAATTGTAATTGAGGGATACTGTACAATATACCTGACCTCCACACCTCAAAACTATCCAGCTCATCAAAAATGAGGGATGCCTGAGAAGCTGTCACAGTCACAAAGGGATTAAGAATTTATGACAAATAAGCACAAGGAGTTATTTTGGATGGGTAATGGTAAGAACACGGGAAAGAGGGTGAGAGGTTTTCAGATGCTATCTCTAAAATCCTTTCAATTTTTCTGTAAATCTAACACTGTTCCAATATAGTAAATTAATTGAGAAGTAAAAATATTAGTGAAATGCAAAATCCTAGGAATATCAAGTTCCAAGATTCTATCCAGACACAATTAAACAACTTGTACAAGAATAGCACATTGTTCTAAGTCTCACATTCTTCATTCCTTGAATCAGAATAGTGACACTTATTTCACAAATTAATTGAAAAAATTAAATAAAGTAATGCATATATAATGTCCAGCATTGTGCCTCTTATTAATGGCTAAAATTTTATACCTTATGATTCAACCACACACAGATTCACTCCCCACACCTTCCCCATATCCACTGTGCAATTTCTAGCCTTCATGATCAATGTGGGGTTTTAACAAGAGTGATACTCACTTTGGCCTGAGTGAACTTTTCTCAGGGCAAAACTTGTCATGATCATCACCTTCTATAAACTAGCACTGCCTCTCCAATAACTCCCAACATACATATCCATGTTTTGCACAAAACACAAGGATCTCTGTTATCTGGCTGTTGCCAACCTGGCCAGGTACACGTACCCTTTTTCATATCCCTCTCCCTCATTTTCCACCCAATCTTAAGAACTATTTTAAAACCTTACCACACCTTATGGTTATATTGATTGCATATTTGTGTCCCTATTGTCCCTTCTTGGTCTACTTCTACCCCTTTTTCCTCCTGGAATTACTCCAAATCCTCCCTCAAATTCAGTAAAATCATTAACTCCCTTGTAAAGCCTTCACAGGATGAATCCAAACATTTCAATCCACTTCTCCGGGATTTCAGAGCCATTACTAGATAATGGATATACTCATTTCTGTGTCAATTACCCCATTTGGATGTATTCTCTTTAATATGAAGAAAGAAGTCTTATCTATCTCTTTATGTCAAAAAATACTTAGAGTTCATCATGAAGTAATTGATGACTAATCATTTGTTGAATGGCTAAAGGAAAAAATGAATGAATGTGGTTAAATAGATACTTTTAATACTTGTAGAGAAAGAAGAATGAGTGAACCAAGGTAAAATGGCACTGAGAGAGGGAAGACCCAAGACTGAGAGCTAAGGCTAGAGGAGGAAGCTTGGAAAAAGAAGATATTTAGTGTATCCACTATCTATTTCCACTCTGGCCTTTTAAAAAGTAGGGACTGTGTAATTTAAGCTTTCCCTATGGGCGTAACCTGTTCACACACTTAAAGTTACTAGAAAAAATGGGATCCCCCAGCACCTGCAAAGATTTTGTAACTCACCCTGAAATTATCAAGGCAGGGTCTGAGTTCACAAATGTAGATTCTTCCTTGAATTATGGATAAAGTTGGAAGCTCTGCACCCAGGAAGAAAAGGGAGATGGAAACATTCACGAATTCTCTAGAAGACAAATTGTGTTTTTGTTTCAAAAGAGATTACTAAAATACATTTGGTATAGGGAAGGGGAATCTCTTAGTTTCAGAGCAATGAGGTATTCCATTCCCAAGAGACATATTAATGAAATATTCTTATGTCTCAATGCTCTCTGTTATAATTTGTTATCTGCAGGTAAGAAGGACAATTGCAAAGAAAACTTTTGGAACTTTGACCTAATTGAGAGCTTTGGAGCTCGATTTCCTCTCTTATCCCAGTGGACACCTACTTCCCAGGAGGAGGTCATCTCTCTTTAGATGCAGTTCCTAGTATTGCCAGGTTTCTCAAAATGATTTCCTTATTTCTATTTCTGGAGAAAGATTCTGGATACACTAAACTTTCTTATGTCTCCAAATTGTCTCCTCTGGAGTTGGTGTCCATACATGGAACCACCGTCTCTCAAGAGGATTTCCTCTTTTCCCACTACTTCTTTCTTCCCCATAATTAACAATATCTGTTCAACTCAAACAAGCATTTGTTTTCTCAGTCATTCAATAAAGGTTCATTCATCAATATGATATGGTAAAACCTCAATTGCTATCTGGTAGTGAAGAGAAGAATAATATACTGTGTTTCCTTGCAAACAGTTCAGAGTCTGAACAAGCCAAGAGAGAATTGAGCAAATGTAAAACCCTAAGGGATAGAGTGGCCCTGGTTAGTTTTAATTCCATATGAACGTGTTTAATTCTATTTCTTCCCTTAGGCTCCTGGGATTTTCATAGGGATTACATTAAACTTACAGATCACTGTAAGTTGTATTCACATCTTTTTGTTAAAACAGTTTTATTCACATACCATTCAATCCTTCTATAGTGTACAATATGTGATTGTCTGTATAATCAAATAGTTTTGCATTCATCACCACAATAAATTTTAGAATATTTTCAGTAACACAAAAAGAAAAATACCCTACAATTATAACCCCATATTAATGATCCTTAACATTGCTTTGGTACCTGTATTACAACTAGTGAATATATTAAAATACTATTATTACCCATAGTTGAATGTTTTTATATTTCTATTTTAAAAAATGCTTTAGATTTCTAAAAGTTACATAAAAAATGCACAGGATTCTCATATGTTCATGCACACCACCTCCCACACTTTTCAATATTAACATCTTCTTTCATTAATGTGCTACATTTGTTACAATTGATGAGCACATATAGCAGCATAGTAAGTACATTTGGACTGTAGTTTATATTATAGTTTTTACTCTGTTCCACACAATTTTGTAGGTTATTAGAAAATATATAATGACCTGAATCCACCATTGCAGTGTCATGCAGGACAATCCCAGGGTCCCATAATGACCCCACATCACAAATATTCTTCCCTCCCACTCCCATCAGAATCTCTGGTGGCCACTGTATTTGCATCAATGATAAAATCTCATCTTTTGCTACAATAAGAGTAAGTGTATAATAGAATAATACCAAGTCTACTTTAGACCATTGTCCATTCCCCAATCATGAGGATAGTGCGATAGTGATTCCCACTCTGTTTCTAATTGAGAAGTAGCCTAGGGCCCATGGGGCAGATGTATGGAACTATCTTGCTTGCAGATGCAGACAATCTTTCATTCTTTGAAAGGGCATTTTCCATCATCATCTCCTCTTTAGTTTTCCTGGGTAAATCCCATGATCTGAAGAGTAGGTATTGCAACTCTTCTGAGATTCAGGGCTCACCTGACACATGGAAATTCAAAAGATTTAAGTCTCTGGAAGCTATATTTAACAAGTATAATGTTTATTGTAGGCTCAGATAACAGGGATTGAAGAGTCCTGTGTATGGAAACTTTAAATGAGTCAAAGTCTGTTACAGTGGGGAGCATAAATTCCAGGGTAAGGCCCACTGACCAGTAGCTGAATTCCTGAGTCTGCTGCACTATTTATAGTGTGTGGATGTCTAAAGGACTCAGGAATCCCTCTAATTGAGGCACCGTTTACTCTAGCAGCCAAAGGGATCCTGAGACATTAATAAGCAGAACCTATGTATGATCTTTTGACTCATTTTGAAAATGCTTAGCCATAAAAATTTATTTGTATTTAATATTCCCCCCATTTGCTCAAGGTCTCTTTCATGGGGCATATCAAAATGCCCTATATTTTCTATGTGACATTTCTGTAATGTAAATTTTCTTTAAAGATAAAATGGAAAAAGTAAGGCACAGGAGGAATATAAGGAAGAAATTGTTACTGTACATGAAAGGCAACAAATCTTACCATGATAAAAGATACTGTGTCAAAAAATGTTATTTCAATTTTTATAATTATTTTTATTTTATTTATTTTTGAAATTATTTTGTTTTCTATTTAATTTATATGTCTGTTTTATTGGCTTTGGTTTTGGAGGGTTTTGGATCACAGAAGTGTCACAACTGTGGCAGGGAAGGATCATTAATGTGGGGTGTAATTGAGGCATGCCTCTAAGGCATATGAATATGTTCCAGTGTTCAAGGCTCATTGTCTTGGTGACTGGAGACCCAAATATTAATCAAAAGAATATTGAATTCTCACCCTGGGGAGTCCTGCTACATTCTTTAATAAAACTTAAAGCATTCCCTGAATACAAGGGCAGTGCTAATGAAGGAAGACCTACCATTATTCCAGGACCCTGATACTGATGATTGCACTCTTGAGCATTTTCTGGTGAAATTGAAGTGTAGCCTAGTTTTATAAACTGCTTAAGAGTTATCTACTCAAATCCTACTTGTTACTCAAATGTGACCTCCCTGTAAGACACACTTAGCATGTAAATGCACTATCTCCCCCAACCCATGGTATAGGACATGACTACCAGGGATGAGCCTCCATGGCACTCAGGAATTAATGTCAAGCACTGAAGAGATTGGCATGTTAATAATTTCAATTTTTCCTGTCTGTGATCACAGGTTGTCTTTCCATTTACTTAGGGGTTTTTTAAATGTAATTTCTTACAGGAGTGTTTTGTAGTTTTCAGTATATATGTCTTTCATTTCATTAGATAAAACAAATCCTAGGTATTTTATTTGTTTAGATACTATAGTGAATTAATTCTTTTTAATTTCCACTTGGGAACATTATTTGCTAGTAAATACAATACACCTCATTCTTGTATGTTAATCTCATAGCTGGCATTTGACTGTATTTATTTATGAGCTCTAGAAATTTCCTTGTGGAAATTTGGCTACTTTCTGTATAAAGAATAACGATATTACAGAATTCAGATTGTTTTACTTCTTTTAAAAGGATTATTGAATAATTTCTTTGACAGGGACTTCCACTACAATACTCTGTAGTAATAGTGAAAGGAGGTATACTTGTCTTGTCCAGTCCTTATCAGGAAATTTTTCATTCTTTCAGCATAGAGTGTAGGATTAGATATATATATACACACATTTGTTTACATGTTTGTGTGTGTGTGTGTATATATATATATATACACACACACACACATATGACTTTTATCATGTTGAGGACTTTACAGAGCATACTTATTTTTCCTTAGAATTTTTATCATGGAATGTCATTGCATTTTGTCTAATGCATTCTCTGCATAAATATTTTCAAGTGATTTTCTCCTTGATTATGTTAGGTGTTAGGATTGATTTTCTTATGTTGAAAAACCTTGTATCTTAGGATAAATATTACTTGGTCGTGGAGGATAATTATTTCAATTTTCTATTGGATTCAATATTCTAGATTTTTGTTTAGGACTTTTGCATCTATTTTTGTAAAATGAATTGATCCCTGATTTTCTTTCCTTGTTAAGTCTTTATGAAGTTTTTGTATCAAATCAGCATTACCCTCATAGAATGAGTTAGGAAGAGATACTTTGTCTTCAATTTAGAAGTGTTTGAAAAGTACTGGAATCAATTCTTCTTTGAATGTTTGATAGAATTCAACTTTGAAGCTGCATGGTACTGAACTCATTATTGGGAGTTTTTTGATTCCTGATTGAATTGCTTAATTTGTTATAAATCTGTGGAGAGCTTCTATTTCTTCTTGAGTCAATTTTGGTAAATTGTGCATTTCTAGGAATTCACCCATTACTTTTAGATTATCTAGATTATTGACATACCGTTTTTCATAGTATCCAACCACCATTAATACCTGCAATATCTAGCAATGTCCCCAATTTCATTTTATATTTTGCATTTGGCATATACTTATTTTATTTTCTTTACAGTCTAATGAAAACTTTGCAATTTGACCTTTCCAAGAACTTTTAATTTCGTGGGACTCACCATTTTTTTCCATTTTATATTTCATTTTTCTCCAATAAAATGATTCTTATTTTCTTCCTTCTACTAGCTAAAATTCACATTGCCCTTCTTTTTATGATTCCCCCAGATCTTTAGAAAGACAATTATTAATTGTGATCTTTAATTTTTAATATATACATTCATTCCTATAAATTTCTTTTCATCTTCCCTAATCTGGCCTGACACAAGGAATTCATTTAGCCACAAAGAAAATGACAATAGGGAAATTCCTGAACAGAGAATTTTAAATGATGGCTTCAGTTTTGACAAACTCTCAATACTGAGGAGCCTGAGATTCTATCTAAGTATAGGAGGTTCATATGATGATGAAATCTAAAATTCTCATAAGTGGAAACTCAGAAAACTCTTGTCAGATGTGTGGATGAGTCTAAATCTGATTCTGATCCTGTGGATTGATGAATCACAAAATATAATGAATTTAAAGCTTTGTCAAAGAATGTCAAGTGAATAAAAATTAAATGACCAGATCACTTTTTTTTTTAATCAAAATTTGACACTAACTCTGAGCAATTACTAATCTCAGAATGTCACTCTGGTTTTATAGTTGAAGGAATGGCCCTGGAGTAGCATGATGAACAAAACATTAAAACTTTTCTAACTCACTAAGAAATCAGTAGGTCTATTAAAAAAGACTATTATTTTTTAAAAACTATTATTTTTAATGGTATTATTTACTAATATTTGGTATTAAACCTTGAAAAAAACATAGCTGGCAGTGGAAAAAATATACCTATATTGCATTTGGAATCAGTTTTATTGAAAGATAATCATAAACCATAGAACCCATTTAAAATATTTACCATGAATGGAATTTAGAATAATTGCAGAGTTGTGTATTCATCACATTATTCAATATTACAGAATTTTCATTACCCAAAAAAGAGAGAAAAGAAATACCAACCAATTACTTGTAGTAAACATTTTACTACAAAAGACAGAAGATTCTGTCTTCAATAAAGAATACAATCAGAGAGGTCAAGTGATTTTAAAGAAATTAATAAATTTCTTTAAAAACTGGGGTTTTGATGTACAAAAATTAAATTCATTTCTATAAATTAGGCATGTAGCTGACTATCTTTCTATGTACTAATAAAGTTTCTAGATTTAGATCTCTCAGGTTCAACTTCTGTTAATCATGAGAAAATTTCTAAACCTGATACAAAACATGGTTTTATAGAGAGAAGTATCTCAGGTGGTGAGGTTTTTTAAGGCCTGCTTTATGTCCTTGTTTCTGAGACTGTAAATACAGGGGTTCAGCATGGTAGTGTCCACAGTATACATCACCGAGACTATTGCATTACTCCTTGAGTTTTGCATAGCAGCAGAAGAGCTAACATAAGTTCCAAGACATGATCCATAAAACAAGGTTTCAACTGATAGATGAGACCCACATGTACAAAATGCTTTATACTTCTTCACAGATGGTGAATTTCTCAAAATGGAGGATACAATCTTAGAGTAGGAGAAAAGGATCCCAGTGAGTGGAATAACACCCAGAAGCCCAGCATCAAAAGGTCAGTGGTTTGGCAACGAGTGTTTAGATATAGCACCCAAATCATGATCCATTGCAGATGAAAATTTATAAGCTTTACATTATTAAACATAAAAACATATGCTCTGTGAAAGAGATTGTAAAGACAGTCCAAGACTTGGGGAAAATATTTGCAAAACCCATAGCCAATAAATTATCTGTTTTAAAAAAACACAAAGATCACTTAGCACCCAACAGTAAAAAGGCAAATGCCCAATGTAAAAACAAGCAAAAATCTGAACAGAATCCTAACCAAAAAGATATACGGAAGACAAATGAGCATATGCAAAAAGATCCTACAAAAGACGAGGCTAAATATCTAATGAATTCTGCTAAGGAATCCAGTCTAAAACACTACACTTATCAGATGCCAAAATATTTTTTGACCTTCAGGATGATGCAAAACAAAACCACAGGGACAATGGAATGATCACCAGTTGCCAGGGGACTAGGGAAAGTGCAGGTGGACTGAATAGGTCAGGTGCCGGGAATTTTTAGAACAGTGAAACTATTCTGTATTTTACTGTAATTGTAGACACGCAACAGTAAGCATTTCCCAAAGCTCATTGAACTTGACAACACAAAGAGGGAGCACTGATATATGGAAGTAAAAATTCATTTGCAAGGTTTATAGAGTGTTCAAAAACAATCGAACTGTATTACAAATACATTAAATGCCTGCTCTGAAGGTTATGGGGGAAAGCTGCTGTAATAGTAATATTGGATATGAATAGAATCTCTAAAATATTCAATGGGCACTGTACCAAGCACCGTGCTCTAGTCAATAACGTTATATCCCACCAATGTATGGGCTAGCAATTTTTATATTGTTTAGATGTCAGCCTTTCCAACTTGATCTATATACTCAACTGAAACACAAGTCTCATTAAGCTATTTTGTAGATATTGACAAAATTATTCTAAAATTTTATGCAAAGGCAAAAGACATAGAGTAGCCAACATAATACTGAACATTATCAACATTGGAGGATCACACAATGTAAAATTTAGACTTTGGATAATATCAGTGTTTCAATATTGGTTCACCAATTGTAAAAAATGTACACAGTAATGTAAGATGGTAATACTAGGGGAAACCATGTGGGGGGGTATATGGGAACTTCCTATGCTTTGGGTGTAATTTTTCTGTAAGTCTAAAATTTCCTTAAAAGTGAAGTTTATTATTATTCAAAAAAGATAAGCTGTAAGCCTACACAACCAAGACAACATTTTATTGGTGATAGAGTAGACACATAGAATGATTAAACAGAGGAGTGAACCCAAAAATATCCACACAAAAATAAAGCCAACTAATCTCTGAGATAGGAGCAAGGTCTTTCAACGGAGAAAAGTCAGTGTTTTCAACAAGTTGTGCTAGAATAATAGACTTCATATGTATAAAAAAAAAAATGAAGCTATACATACCTAAACCAATTCACAAAACTTTCCCTCAAAACACATCATTCTCTTACATGGAAAATGGAAAACTAAAAATTTTCTTAAAAAAAAGCCGGAGAACATTTAAAGGGCTTTTGATTGGCAAACGGTTTTTAAGTTCATACAAAAAGAATGAGGCATGATCCACTAAAGAAAAAAATAAAGTAAGTTAGATTTATTAAAATCATCAACTCAGCAAAAGACACTTTTAAGGGAACTGAAAGGCAAATTGCCAAAATGGGAAAAAAATGCTTGCCAAACAGTTACCTGATAAAGAAATTGTATCCAAAATATACAAAAACATTAAAATTCAACAGTAAGAAACAAAGAATCCAATTAAAAATGGGTGAAATATATGAACAGAATCTCACTAAAGAAGTATTTCACATAAAACAAGTACGTGGAAAGTTTTTAACACAAACCATCATTCTTGAATTGCAAATTACAACATTGTACTATCACTACGCACCTATTAGAATGACTAAAATATAAATGTAAAACTGCCAAAACCAATTACCAGAGAGAATGTGGAGCAATATAAATTCTCATTTTGCTTTGGGAATACAAAATAGCACAGGCACTTTTTTTTGCCTTCTTTATTTTTTAAAAAAATGTGACATTAAAAAAATATGAGGTACCCATACTCCCCACCCCACTCACTCCACTCTTCCCACATCAAAAACCTCTTACATCTTCGTAGAACATTCATTGTATTTGTTGAATCCATTTTGGAGCACTGCTGCCCCACATAGATAACGTTTACATTGTAGTTTACACTCTCCCCCAGTCCACTCAGTGGGCCATGGCCGGGCATACAATGTCCAGCATCAGTCCCTGCAGTACCACCCAGGACTACTCCAAGTCCTGAAAATGCCCCCACATCATATCTTTTCTTCACTCTCACTACCCTCAGCAGCTACAGTGGCCACTTTCTCCACATCAACACTACGATTTCTCCCATTACTAATCACTATAGTTCCATGGTAGAATATAAGGCACATTTGAAGGCAGTTCGGCAATTTCTTTCAGGGACCCCTAAGAGCCAGAGTTGGAAGAATTTAACAACAAATAAATAATTAGTATTAGATCATAACAAAGTATAAAATAAGTGTGCATGAATCATAGTGATATAAATGAATGATTGGAGAAATGAATGAATGAATGAGTGAATGAATTAATGACACCTCTGATAATTCTAATATTTTACGTAGATATTCTACTCTCAAGGAGTCAGTTCATAAACTCCCCACTCATGAAATTTCCACTGCATATAATGACTTATTAACATAGAGGACAGCATGAAAGATGGGGAGAAAGTGGAACTTTATAATGGATAAAACTAACAAACACTATCTCAGCCAGGCATAGTTAGCATAAGCAGTGATAGGTCACATCACATATATGTGTATATATATATATGTGTATATATATATATGTATGTATGTATATATCTACACAGATACACATATGCACATCCCTGATATGATACAATGAAAATATCACTTCAACTCTGTGTTCTTCCTCCCCAAATCATTAACCTCTACATATTTCCTGAGAGACACATTAGACAAACCACATCAGATAGACATTTAACAAATTACCCTACCAATCTCCTCAAAATTATAAAGGTCAAATACAAAGAAAATTTGAGAAACTGCCACAGACAAGAGAGGTTTAAAGGGAAATGAACCCCTACTTTAATTGAGTATACTGACTGAGAGATGTTCATAAAGTGAGAAATTCTCTGTAATAGCGTCACAATTTTTATGTATAATAATACTGTTCAATGTACAGTTTATTATGAATGAAATATGTTAGTGAAATGCAAATACTTTGGAAACAACAAGCTCTAAGCATGACTCCAGACTCCAATACAAGCCTTGGACAAGTGATAGCATTTCTCTGAGTCACATTACTGAACTGTAAATTCAAAATATGGATACCAATTACATAGAGTTATCAAATATTAAATGAGTTAGCAAATATGAAATTACCAGAATTGTGTCTAATTATAATCAGTGATTTTTTGGTAAATTATGGTTCAATCCCTCACAGATTTATTCCTAAACTCTCCATTCCCACTTCTTTTTAATGCTTTAAATTGAAGTTCATCTTTTATACATGAACATAAACAGTAAATGTATAATAAAATTTGTGAATTTACAAAACAGATATGTAGATCAACATACAGGGCTCACATATAATTGTGAAACAATTGTTACAAATCATGAAAGAACATTACTACCAATAATACCTATAGCCCATATCTTACATTGGTGTGTTTTTCCCCCAACCCACACAACTCAATTACTAACTCCTTGTACTGGTATTATATACATGTTATATTTCATGAGAGACTTTCTCATATTTGTTCTGTTAACCACAGTCCATCATTCACTACTAGATTCCTGTGTTATACAGTCCCCTACTTTGTACAATCCATCAAAATATACGCATAGTGGCTCTCCATTTCATCAGAGATGTGAAGCCATCACCTCAGCCAATTTTAGAATGTTTTCATTACTCCAAAAGGAAAAAAATTCATACCACCTTATACTCCCCTATAAATGTCCTTTAGATTTAATAACATATCTTCTTTGCCCTTGATGCAAAAATATTGCAATATTACTCATAACTATTGTCCGTAAGTTGCACTAGTTGTAACTATCCTGTATATAATCACATTCTTGTACTTTTTAAAAGAAGGACATTCTTATACAATTAACCTCCTCTACTGTGCTACTTACACACCTCTGCATCTTTGCAATGCTTAGACAAAATTCACCCCGATGAACCTTTCCATAGATCTAGTCTGATTATAGCCTTCACCTGCAATAAATCGTTCAATGAATTTCTACTACCTTCAGAATAAATATCAATCCTGTATCCTAAATGTAAATTCTCTATTATCTGGCTGCTGTTTACCTGTCTAAGCTGATGTATCGCTTTTCATCCCCTGGCCACCATTGTTGGTCATATATTAAGAAATCTGTGATTTCCTAAGCAAAACGTATGTTTAATTTACAGCCAATAAACGCTCTTGCTTCCTCTTGCCCAATATCCATGGAAAAGGACTTCAAATCTTCTTTTAAGTTTCAATGCAATGATAAGAGTACCTGGGGAGTCTTCACCAACCTCTCCAGGAAGAGCCATCAGTTTTATGAAACACTTCACTAGGATTGCTGTGCCACCTAAAGATATTGCATTTCTTCCTTTCCATATCTCTTTCCCTGTTAAACTGTGAGTCTTTGAGGGAAGGAACAATGTCTTACCATTTGTTCACTCCCAGAACTTAATTTAGTAATGTACTTTATTAATTGCTAGATACACGTTTGTTGAATGACTGAAAGAACAAATGGTGTAATAAGATTCAACAAATATTTTCATAAGTGAGAACCAACACAAGAGGAGACAGATGGGAAAATGAAAATAGTTTATTGTATTCAGAATCTCCCTCCATAGTCAGCGATTTCCACTTGGTATAAATTTGTCGTTCAACTTTCCTTAACTTTCTTTCCATGTTGTCAACACCAAAAAAAGAGATCCCTAGACTCAAACCACATCCCCCACAACTCGAGAAGAATCTGTGACTCACCCATTCATTATCAGGGAAGCATTTCAATTTCAGTGATCCAGCTTATTCCTTGGGTAATGAATAAATTTGGAATCTCTTCCCTTAGGAATGACAAGGGGATTGAGGCGGTCATGAGCCCTCAAGAAGACACAATTTTGTTTTTGCATCACTGAGACTATTAATGCAGACGTGAGGTGGTGCTGGGGACATATTTACAGTTTTTGTTGATTTAGGGTCTAGATTCTCAGGGGCGTTATTGATAAAATAGCCTTTTATCTCTAACCCCTCCCACCCAGTTTTCTGAAACGAGGGGAGAAAAAAAGAATGCAAATTTGCCAGTTTTGACTCATGGGAGAATTATTTGGCAGTCCATATACATATTTTTTATTTCTTTTTCTTTTTTATTTATTTCTCTCCCCTTCCTTCCCCACCCCCCCCCCCCCCCAGTTGTCTGCTCTCTGTGTCTATTCCCTGTGTGTCCTTTTCATCAGCTTCCATTGTTGTATTGTTGTCAGCGGCATCAGGAACCTGTTTCTGTTCTTGTTGCATCATCTTGCTGCATCAGCTCTCCTTGTGTGTGGCCACCACCCCTGGGCAGGCAGAACTTTCTTTTGCACTGGGCGGCTCTCCTTATGGGGTGCATTCCTTGCGCATGGGGCTCCCCTACTTGGGGGACATCCCTTCGTGGCACAGCACTCCCTGCGCAACATCAGCACTGCGCATGGGCCAGCTCCACACAGGTCAAGGAGGCCCAGGGTTCGAACCATGGACTTCCGATGTGGTAGGCAGCTGCCCTATCCATTGGGCCAAATCCACTTCCCTCTGTATACTTATTTTATCCTATTGGACTGCTTCCTCCTAGGAGGAGATCAACTCTCTTTGGTTTTGATCTCCCGTTACATTTAATAATTTCTCTGGCCATCTTGGGGTGCATTTCCTTCTTTAAAGCATTAAAGAACAGAGTTGGTTATAATTTTTTAAGATATAAATGTTTTATGCAAATACTCACAGAAACAAAAAAACTCTCATCAACTCAAACCTGTATTTTTATCATGATTTCTTTCCATGTAAATTGAATGATGGACTTTAATACAGGAAAAATCACCTATTTGAAGAGGACATAGGGTCAAAGATTGTAGAATAGATTCAGAGGCATGGTCTCTGATTATGTATACACATCTAGAGGTCTCATGGGTACAGTGATAACTCATCACCTTTATAGGTTTCTGTTTTGAAGAAGTCTCACACGTAGTACTCAAAGTTTATTTCATTATATCACATGCGATGTAAAATATATTTAAATATTTAAAATATTATATTGATAGTTATAAAGGTGACTTGATAATCAAGCTGGTGATAGAGGTGATTTTTAAGTATTTACAGTAAAGCATATATATGCCCATTTGTTGAGATCTGCATTGTGAATAGAAAGGTTCAAAAACCTGTGTTTCCATTTTACAGAGAAAATCAGTCGAGTTGGCTATATTGGGAGAAGAGAGGTTAAAATTTTCTGAGAAGATGATATCTAAGACATGACCCAAAGGATGGAGAGATGATATTCAGATGAACATGGTAAGGGAAGTCATGCAAATTGGGCAGAATCATCACTCCTGGATTAATTTCTCATTCTTCCACCAATATAGGCAGACTGAACTTTTCCAACATAGGACGCTGAATTACAAATTTCGCTTGCAACAAATAGAAGGAAATCAGTTTTATGGACAGAGAACTAGGAGTGATTTGTTCCCAGTAATTCAATAACATTCCTCCTATTTGTTTGATTTTCTAAATTAATCATAATAATTAAGACATATTGTTAAGAGACCTCCTTTTTTTGGCATTTCATCGACTTTTTTTTCCTCTTTATTTTTTTAATGTTACATTTAAAAAATATGAGGTTCCCATATACCGCCCACCCCTCTCTCCCAATTCCTCCCACATCAACAACCTCTTTTATCATTGTGGCACATCATTGCATTTGGCGAATACATTTTTGAGCACTGATGCACCACATGGATAGTGGTTTACACTGTAGTTTACACTCTCCTCCTGTCCACACAGTGGGCCATGGCAGGGGCTGAGGATAGCAGGAGCTCACCCACTTGAGCTATGTCTTTTCTCCAAGAGAAATTTTAATGGAGTGAAATTGTCACAGAGATAAATGGGAAAATCAGTGCAGGATGAGTTTGATATTCATATTATGCTTTCTATAAGCTCTAAATTGCCATGACCAAGAGTAAAAGTGGTGGCAGAATTTTTATTACACTGTACATAGCAGAGTGCCTGGTACATTTCAAGTGTGCAATACATGTATGTTAAATGAACCAGTAGATGAAGCATCCAATTTTTTCTCAATTCTTTAGGAATTCAGTTTTCTATGGAGCACAGACCAAGGTGTACATTTCCTTTTTGGAGAGGACAGGAAAGTTATGGGGAAATTGTTTACCATGGACAGAGGTTTGCACTGAGTGTGATGTTTTGTGGGAATCTTTATGACAGGAATCCAAATTCATTTTTCTCCCATAGCCATGTAGAATTGATATAAGTCACACCTACCTGAAAACTCTGCTGTGCAGCTTTGGTTCAATGTACATATTTTTCATATTAATAGATTTTATTACTTATTTTTAAAGATACATAGATCATACAAAATGCTATATTTAAAAATATAAGAGGATCTCATATACGCCCACTTCCAAAACCCCCATGCCTCCCACATCAACAAACTCTTTCATCAATGTGTCAGACTCATTGCATTTGATTAATATATTTTGGAGCACTGTTACACAGCATGGATTATAGTTTATATTGTAGCTTACCCTTTCCTCCAGTCCATTCAGTGGGTTATGGCAGAATATATAATGTCCTGCATCTGTCCCTGCATTATCATTCAGGACAACTCCAAGTTCTGAAAATGCCCCATATCAATGTACTTTAGAGTCCCAATCTGATGGATACCCTGTACTTGTAAATTTTTGCATCCTCTGCTTCTTGTTTCTTCTGAATTTTATTTGTTCATTTATTTGTTTTCATTAGTTTACACTTTAATGTATATATGGCGCTTGTGCATTGCTAGTATGAAGGCAAAATGGTGCCAATGCCTTAGAACACATTTTGGCGGTTCCTCAAAAAGTTAAACATAAAATTTCTGAATGACTCAGCATTTCTAATTCTATGTATAAACGTCAAATAATTGAAAACAGGTGCTTAAACAAAAACATCTGCAAGAATGTTCATAGCAGCACTATTCATAATAGCCAAAAGATGAAAGCGCCCAAATACCCACCAGCTGAAAAACAGTATATACATAGTATACAGCCATGTAAAGAAATGATCCATGGACTAGAGTGGACTCTCAGGTCCTCTACTATAAACTTATTGTGATTATAGCAATAGAAGATGTTATATCATCGATATGGCAGCAATAACACCTGAAAGTTCTGAGGTTAGGAAGAGGGAAATCAAGTGTAATACGAGGACATATTTGGGACTTGAGGATTGTCCTGAATGACATTGCAATGACAGATAAAAGCCATTATATATCTTGTTGTAACCTACAGAATTGTGTGGAAGAGAAGGTAACCTACAAAGTAAATTATAGTCCATGCTTAGAGACAATGCCCCAACATATGTACATCAATTGTAATGAATGTACCACCCTAATGAAGGAAGTTAATGTGGGTAAATGTGGGTGATGTGGGGATCATATGGGAATCCCCTATATTTTATATGTAACATTTATTTAATTTAATGTAAATATCTCATAAAAATAAATTTCTTTGAAAAAGAAATGAAGCACTGATACATGTTACAACATGGATGAACCTTGAAAATAAGCTAGGTGAAATAAGCCAGACACAAATGGCCACATGTGGCATGCTTCCAGTTATATAATTATCCAAAAGCAGTAAATCCAGAGACATAGAAATCAAATTGGTGCTTCCCAGGAGATAGGGAAGGGGGGAGTAGGAGTGACTTCTTAATGGGTATAGGATTTCCTTCGGGATTGAGGAAAAGGTTTTGGAACTAAATAGTGGTGATTGTTACACATGATGAATGTTCTGGATGCCACTGAATTGTATGTTTAAGGGCTTAATTGCAAGTTGTGTGAATTCTATCTTCATAAACAATAAATAACTGGCATCATCCTCAATATATCATTTTGAAAATTGCTTTTTCACTAATATTTACATTTCTTAGATTCATCCATATTCAAACACCCAATTTAATATCAGGGACTGGAAAGCTAGAGCCCATGGGTCCTTTTATAAAAGTCTCTATAAAAGAACTTTAAATAAATTATTTGCTTAAGTTTCCTCCCCAGTTGATTGAAAATTAGAACAAGACATAGAGATGAAGTGATCTAACTTTTGGGTGGAAAAAAATCAGCCTAAATACTTACCCAGGTCAGTTAAAAGGGAGTTGCAAATGGTCAACCACCATACCAGGGAACTGGAAGTGCCTAAAACTAAAAGCAGGAGAATTGCATCCATCAACCATGTGGGATCTAAGCCCCCTTTCGATATAGAGGTAGAGTGGGCATTACTATTCCAGGGTCCACAGGATGGAGGAATAAAATATGTATTAGAGTGGACTTACTGGAATTCTGCTATAGAGCTATAGTGACAAATAATGGAAGAAACTGAAGCATTGATCTGGAGAAAGTGGTCACAGTAGTTGCTGAGGGCAGGGTGAGGGACGAAGAGATGTGATGTGTGGGTATTTTCAGGACTTAGAGCTGCCCTAAATGATACTGAAAGGACAGAAGCTGGACGTTGTATATCGTGCCATAACCCACGATTGTACTGGGGAAGAGTGTAAACTGCAACAAAAACTATAATTCATGTGGTGCAAGAGTGCTGCAAAAATACATTCACCAAATGCAATGAAAGTGCCACAATGATGAAAGAGGTTGTTGATGTGGGAGGAGTGAGGGGGCGGGGTGTGGTTTATACGGGAACCTCTTTTATTTTTTAATGTTACATTTTGTGATGTATGTATTTCCAGGAAATACAGTAAAAATAAATGCAAAAAAAATACTATTGAAAGTATGACTGATCTTATTTTGCAGAATAAGAGTTTTCTGGAAGAGGTTCCAATAGTCCTTTTCTTCTTCATCTGAAGATACTGGATCACTATGCATAAAGGGATAATAAGCCCTAGTTGTCTTACCTTTGTATTTAAGGATACCCTGAATTTAACTTTATTCCTTGATGTCAGTTCCTTGATTTGAATTTTCTCGAATATTTAAACAACATATTCCTCAGAATTTTCTTTTAAATTGCTTTGCTCTCTTTGACTGTATCAGGGTTTCGTGCAGAGAACAGCAAACCAATATATATCCTTTCTTCTTAATTCTGCTTGAATTGTGTTTTCTGTTTCTTGCCACATAGAACATTCTAACAGAAGACATCACCTACCTTAGCTTTACTATAATGCAATCAAGCTTCCCCAGTTCACTGAGAATGCTTCTGCTAAAGACAAGAACACCTGTGAATTATCAGACCCAAAGATCTCTTCTCATAATTTATTTTACTTGATCTTGTGGAATTTTGTACATTTGCTCCCAGAACTTATACCTATTCTGTTTTAATTTGAAATTGGATTCCATGAAAAAAATTCTCTGGTTCTCGCACCAATCTGGCTGTTTATCTTTATCCACCTCTTATTCCTCAACCTTCACCAAGCTCTCACGTGTTACTAATCCTTACTTTGGTCCTTTTATATTATCACTCTGTGTGCTGCCAGCCTGTTCTTACTCAAACCCATCACCTCCATAATAGCCTATATTCTAACATAGCTTCATTTCTATCAATGTCCCAAAATCTCTCCTATTTATCTAGGTATCTAGCTAACATGTCCATCTAGATATCCCACCTCTATGTCATAATCTTCATTTCCATTATTCCACAAATTCATTATCTTTCTCTTATGTCAATCAGGCCAATGAAAGGAAATATACAGTACATTTAATTGAAGTGATTATAGCAAAATTTATTAAGTAACTGTTTACAAAGTTTACAAAGTGTTGACAGTGGTGTTGGAGATTACCAGATATAGTTTGGTATTTGCAGACTGGTAAAATTGGTGACTATTACAGCCGTATATCTGAATGGATAAGGGAAATGAGTGGTTAGCAATATGCAGAAGTACTTGTGTGAAGATGGATCCCTTGATGAGAATCATCTGTGAGGCAGACTTGGGCCAAACCTCCATTCATCACCCATCCTCCTAAGATGCCATTTTGTTTGGACCTCACTGGCGTTGTTTGCTGGGAATTAGTGTAGTTCAAGGCCATTATCTAGTAATCCCTTAAAGTCTGGTATTCCCCTTTTCTAAATTTACAGTTACTCTGGTGAGAATAAATAAATAAAACAATGCTAAAAAGTTTTGTCTTGTAGATTCTCTACTTAATTAAATTGTACTCTCCATAGACTGAATTGCTGAGCGGCATTCTCTGAACTCAATTAACGTACATTATTTTATAGTTGTAATAGCTTGGTTCTTCATGAATTAAATTCTAATATTGTTAGAGTGCAGACATTTGTTAACAGTTGACAACATGATCAACATCCAAGGACATGAAAAGAAAGTATGATGTGGCCAAACTCAGCATATAAACACACTGCCTTGTCCCCAGCATGTACTACTACTCCTGGGGAAAAGCATCCCTGGCACTAAGGAATTATTAACAAGCATCAATTATTGATGCATTTGGAAAAAGACTTTGACCAAAAAGGGGAAACATTAAATACACATGTATTATTGTAGATAAGAGATTTAAAAATGAGCCTGGAGTTCATTCCAGAGGTTTCACTTATTCACATAGGAAGATATTATTGAATGCTTCAGTAAACATTGCCTCAAAAAAGTGGGGCTCTTGTGGGCTCTAGGGAAATCTACAAAATATAAACAATGCAGACAGTCTAAGAAATTTGGCACCCTGTCCGTGGACCTTACTTTTGAATATATGTTCCCAAATATAACAGAGTTAAAATCACTTATAATTTCCCTACAAATGACTCTTCTTCTCCTTTTATTTGAACCTAGAATTAGCACTTTACTAATTAAATTTATGTCCCAGAGACTTAAATCTTCAGTCTCTTCATGTGCTGGTTGAGCCTGAAATTTCAGCAGAGTTGCCTCGCCAACCCTCCATTTCATTGGATTTGCCCAGGACAACTAACAAAATGATGATAATGGAAAATGTCCATCCGCCAAAAAAAAAAAAAAAAAAAAAAAGAATATCTCAAGTACAAGCAAGACAATTCCATCCATCTTGCCCATGGGAACTAAGCACCTTCTTTTTCAAAAATAGAGTGGGGATCACCATCCCAAAAGCCTCAATATTAAGGAAAGAATAAAACATAAATGAGTAATGCTACTATGGACTAAATTAGACTTACTATTCTAGCAATAGAAGAACTTGCATCATTGATATAAAGCCAGAGGCCACCGTGCTTCCAAGGGGAGGGAGAGGGAAGAATAGGTATAAATGGGGCATTATGGGGATATGGTTATTGTCCTGCATGACATTACAAAGATAGATAGAAGTCATTAAACATTTTTGTTAAAATCTATAAAATTGGATGCTGCAAAATATAAATTAAAACATCAAAAACAAAGTTTTTTAATATATTTTTTATTTTTAATATCGCAATTTATTTTTTACTTTTAGTTTTTCTAAATTATTTTGTATTCTATTTCTAATCTTTAACACTGTCAATACTATTTCATTTCCCTAATAATTGAATTTGGCAATATATTAGGCTTCATTTTTTAAGAAGTTTTGGATCACAGAGAGGTTCAACTATGGCAGGGAGGAGCACTGGTATAGGGTGTCATTGATGGGGGAAGCATGGGTGGGAGGGAGTTCTCCAGAGCATGTATAGAGGGTATATCGATATGTTGAGATGTTCGATGGGTATTTTCAGAGTGAACAGAGTTACATATGACAACTAAGGGAGTGCTGAATTCCCATTCCAGGGAATTCTCTCACACTCCTCAGTGCAGTAGCAACAATCCACCAAGTGCAAAGGCAAAGACCGGGGAAGAAGGATGGTCCAATGATGGGTCCTTGATACTGATGACTATACTTATGCGTCTGTGTGTTTGACATTTCAACTAGGCCTGGGGTTGCAGGCTGCTAAGAGTTACCTCCTGAGACCCTCCATGTTGTTCAAATGTGGCCACTCTCTAAGCCAAGCTCAGCATGTAAATGCACTCCTTTCCCCAGAGTTGACATGACTCCTGGGGATAAGCCTCCCTTGCACTGGGGGATTACCACCATCACCATCTGATAATGTAACTAGAAAAAGACCTTGTATAAAAGGGGGAAATGGTAAAAACAAATGAGTTTATATGGCTAAAAAACTTCAAACTGAGTTGGGAGGTCATCAGAATGGTCACACTTATGCAAAGCTCAGCAGGACCCCAGAGATAACCTAAGTAGATACAACCCCAGGTACTGATGCTCCTGAGGGCTACAGAGACACACAGATTCTACACTCATGACAGATGGCTCTGGGGTTCAGTCTCTTGCCAGTGAATCTTACTTTGGAATTTGTGCTCCTGTATGGATGGAGCTGGAGTCAGGTGTGACCTCTCTGTACATATCTCTTCTGTCATTTTTACTGGACTTATGGTTGTTGCTGGGGTTTGTGTATGCTCAGGATACTTGAATCTCTGGATTGTGCAGGTGCAACCTGGGCCCTGATCCTCAGCAGAGTTGCAATACCTACTCTTTGGTTCATTGGGCTTACACAAGTGAACTGAGGGGGAGGTAAGAATGGCCAACCACCACACCACAGAACTGATAGTATCTACAAATGCAAGCTGTATAATCGCATCCATCAACCATGTGGTATCTAAGTCCCCTCCTGATTTAGAGGTGGAGTGAACATCACCATCCCAGAGTCCACAGGGTGGAAGAATATAATATGGATTGGAGTGGACTTTCTGGTATTCTACTATAGAACTTTTGTGACTCCAGCATTAGAGATAATTGTATCATTGATGTGGAGATGGAGGCCATCAGTGTTCCTGAGGGCAGGGAGCAGGAGGGAGGTGTGATATGGGGCATTTTCAGGACTCGGTGTTGTCCTGAAATGATATTGCAGAACATTGTTTACCCTGCCATAACCCACTGGATGACTGGGGGAGAGTGTGAACTACAATGAAAACTATTTCTCATACAGTGTGGCAGTACTCCAGGCTGTATTCACCAAATGCAATGAATGTGCCTTACTGATTAAAGGGATGTTGATGTGGAAGAAGTGGGGTACAGGCTGTTGAGTGAGTTATATGGGAAACGCGTATGGTTTTAACATAACTTTTTGTGTGATCTATCTTTTTTTAAAAAATACAATAATACAAAATAAAAAATTGTAAACTATAGATTATGTTAGGTATCAATGCTTCAATGTGTATTCATCAATTATAATAAATGTACCACATTAATGAAAGATGTTGTTAATGAGGGATGCGGGGGAGAGGGTGCCGTGGGATATATAGAAAAGTTTTACATTTTGTTTTTTCTTCTCGAGGTAACGGGGGTAGGGGATTGAAGCCAGGACCTTATATGTGGGATGCTGTCACTCAAACACTGACCCACACTGACATCCCTGAGAGGGGTTTTTCCTTTTCTTTTGCTTTTTGTTTGTTTTTGTTTTTCGAGAGGCATCAGGAACTGAACCCGGACCTTTCATTGGAAGTTCGGTACTCAACTGCTTGAACTACCCCCACTCCTACGCCCAAATTTTTGATGTAAACGTTCACATAATCTTAATCTTTTATATATATATATATATATATATACATATATATGTATATAACAAATCATATCTTCAAGTATATTTTCAAAGTGATATTTATGTACTTTAATGCATCTTTTAAGATCATAAAAATGAAAAAAAGAGGGGCTTTTAAATAATTAGGTACTTTAATAGATAGTAAATAGGTAAGTCCCCTAATCCTCCTGGGGTTATGTTGGCACGCAAAGGCTTGAAAGTAGAACTATGAGTTCTGAGAATTTGTTTAAGTTAGATTAGGGCAAAGTGAGCATCAGAGAAGCGGTTTCTAAAGTCGGTTCTTCAAGGAAGCCAGTCAAATTTAAAACAGGAAGTCTTCCAGACTCACAGACCATGGTCGCGTGTCCTCCATGGTTGGGCTTGCAAGTATCTGTGCCTGGAGAAGGAAATCTCAAAGGCTTCTGCCAGATAAGGAGAAACATGACAATGGTGATAGATGATGAAAACTATCTGGGTGCTATTTTTCATGATTGTGACCTGACCTGTCCTTGGCTAGACTCCTAGGTTGTTTTCCCACAGTGTCTACAGTGGAGAGCAGGGAAGAGATTTCAAGAAGGACTTTATTGAACTTATATTTCATTCTCAAGGGAGGAGTTGGTGAAA